>NC_079192.1:325675213-325977157 GCF_029499605.1 Hyla sarda
ATGGGAAATGTATGTTCCCACATAACTTCTGTACGGCTGGAGATATTTCAATACCTGGTGCACATATTACGGGTCGGAATAGGAGGTCGAGTTAGGAGGTCAGGATTTGAGGACGGGATTTGAGAATGGTATGGGAGGTCGGGATATGAGATAGGAGGACGGGATAGGAGGTCGGGAGAGGTCGAGATAGGAGGATGAGAATGGAGGTCGGGATAGGAGGTCGGGATATGAGCTCGAGATAGGAGGTCGGGATATTAGGTCGGGATATGAGGACGGGATAGGAGGTCGAGATAGGAGGATGGGATAGGAGGTCAGGATAGGAGGTCGAGATAGGAGGTTGAGGATGGGGATAGGAGGGGATAGGAGGATGGGATAGGAGGTCGAGTAAGGAGGTCAGGATATGAGGACGGGATAGGAGGTCGGGATAGGAGGTCGGGATAGGAGGACGGGATACAGAGGTCGTAATAGGAGGTTGAGTTAGGAGGACGGGATAAGAGGAGGGGATAGGAGGTGGAGATAGGAGGACAGGATAGGAGGTCGGGATAGGAGGTCGGGATAGGAGGTCGAGATAGGAGGAGGGGATAGGAGGATGGGATAGGAGGTTGGGTTAGGAGGGTGGGATAGGAGGTCGAGTTAGGAGGTCAGGATATGAGGGGGAGATAGGAGGTGGAGATAGGCGGACGGGATAGGAGGTCGGGATAGGAGGACAGGATAGGAGGTTGAGATAGGAGGTCGGGGTAGGAGGACGGGATATGGGGTTGGGATATGACAACAATATATGAGGACGGGATATGAAGTCAAAAGCTTCTTCCTCTGTTGATTTTCCTCCCCAACAAGGATGAGGAAGGAAAAACCGGGCAACGCCGGGTACTCAGCTAGTCTAGATATATAAAACTCAATGTGTGTGTGTGTGTATGTATGCATGTATGTATGTATGTATGTATGTGTGTATGTTCCAGCATCACGTCCAAACGGCTAAAGATATTAACATGAAACTTGGCACACATGTTACTTATATGTCAACAACAAACATAGGATAGGTGATTTAACCCTTACTCACCCCCATTTGCCAGGGGCGGGGTTTATGTTTAAAGTCCCGTACAAGTCAATGGGAAATACATGTTACAGCATAACTTCCAAATGGCTAGAGATATTTTGATAATACTTGGTCACATTTTACTTATATGTCCACTTAAAATATAGGATAGTTCATTTAACCCTTAACTACCCCAATTTCTGAGGGTCTGGGTTTTTGTTTAAAGTCCCATGCAAATCAATGGGAAATGTATGTTCCCACATAACTTCCGTACGGCTGGAGATATTTCAATACCTGGTACACATATTACGGGTCGGGATAGGAGGTCGAGATAGGAGGAAGGGATAGGAGGTCGTGATAGGAGGTCGAGATAGGAGGACGGGATATGAGGACGAGATAGGAGGACGGGATATGATGACGGGATAGGAGGTCGGGATAGGAGGTCGAGATAGGAGGTCGAGATAGGAGGACGGGATAGGAGGACGGGATAGGAGGTCGGAATAGGAGGACGGGATAGGAGGTTCGGATGGGAGGTTGGGATAGGAGGTCGAGATAGGAGGACGGGATAGTAGGACGGGATAGGAGGTCGAGATAGGAGGATGGGATAGGAGGTCGTGATAGGATGTCGGGATAGGAGGTCGAGATAGGAGGTCGAGATAGAAGGAAGGGATAGAAGGATAGGATAGGAGGTCGGAATAGGAGGACGGGATGGGAGGTTGAGATGGGAGGTTGGAATAGGAGGTCGAGATAGGAGGACGGGATAGGAGGTCGAGATAGGAGGATGGGAGAGGAGGTCGAGATAGGAGGACGGGATGGGAGTACGGGATAGGAGGTCGGGATAGGAGGACGGGATAGGAGGTCGGGATAGGAGGTCGGCATATAAGGACGGGATATGGGGTTGGGATATGACAACAATATATGAGGACAGGATATGAAGTCAAAAGCTTCCTCCTTTGTTTATTTTCCTCCCCAACAAGGATTAGGAAGGAAAAACCGGGCAACGCCGGGTACTCAGCTAGTGAGATATAAAGATGCTACATAGAGTTCAGTATTCAGATGAAGACTCAGCATCAATAAGAGGATGGCCCAGGCTATGGTTTGTAAAAATATTCTGTGTTTTATCAGATTGACTATAACACTGCCATTTTTTCTTTTGTAGATGGGTACAAGGAATTAACCAGAAACATGTCACGTTTATCAACCCTCAGACAGTGTGCCACCCGTGTGGGAATTTCATCATTTTTACGGACACTGAGACAAAGTGTCAGTCTCTGTTACAGTGTCCGTCTGGGAGTATCGGAGCGTTTGCTGTAAATATGAGCAGTGAAGTGGTGGCATTCAGTGACAAGAAACTTCCCCCAAATATTCATGTGTTTACCTACCCAGGGCTTGTGAAAAGAGCTGAACTAAAAGGTATAAATATACAAGAAAACCTAAAGTAAAAGTCTTATGTAAGCAATTAAATATCTTTTCTATCTGTCTATCTATATACTATCTATCATATCTATATACTATCTATATACTATGTATCTATCTATATTGTACCTATCTATCTCGTATCTATTTATCTTTCATATCTATATACTATCTATCTATCTCGTATCTATCTATCTATCTTTCTATATACTATCTATCTATCATATCTACATACTATCTATCTATCATATCTATATACTATCTATCTATTTACTATCTATCTATCATATCTATATACTATCTATCTATATACTATCTATCTATTAACTATCTATCTATCATATCTATATACTATATATCTATCTACCATATCTATATACTATCTATCTATCATATGTAAATACTTTCTGTCTATCTATATACTATCTATCTATCTGTCATATCTATATACTATCTATCTCGTATCTATCTATCTATATACTATACATCTATCTGTCTATCTCGTATCTATCTATCCATCTATCTATCTCGTATCTATCTATCATATCTATCTATATACTATCTATCTATCTCATATCTATCATCTATTTACCTATCTATCTATTTATCTATCTACCTAACTATCTAGCTCTCTAATATATAATTTTTATCTATCTATCTTGTATCTATCTATCTATCATATATATATATATATATATATATATACTATCTATCTATCTCCTATCTATCATCTATTTGCCTATCTCAAATCTATCTATTTATCTATCTACCTAACTATCTAGCTCTCTAATATATAATTTTTATCTATCTATCTATTGGCAAACTTACTTTTTCTATCCTTTTCCAGGTGCAGCACAGCTGGAATATTCATTGCTAGCATTCAGTCACTCCGGACACTACTTAGGTAGTTACTCATCAGTTCCAGACCACCTACTTACAATATGGTAAGGGAGAACCATGAGATAACATTTTATAATGCATAGGTTAGTGCCTTCTTGTGTTTTATGGCCAGTATTATTTGTAATCCAGTATTTTAAAGCCATGTTAGTTGATACATTTCTGTAAAGCAATGTTTTCTAAACAGTGTGTCTCCAGCCGTTGCAAAACTACAACTCCCAGCATACAACTACACTACAACTGGATATACACTGTTTGAAAAACACTGCTTTGAAGCATCCTGGACTCAGCAGGGTAGTCCTGGATTGCTAGAATAGTCCCTGGCCTTACGCCTAAGATAATAGATGGACAGTTAATGTAAATTAGGCACGAACAACCATTTGCTATGGCCAATGGCTTACATACATCCGCTGATCTGCCATGCAGGATGTATTTTTTGGCCGACCACGGCTGAAAAACCCAATGTTTTCCATAATTGGTCGCATTCAGCTGATTATGCCAAACTGTGCACAAGCTCATTGAGTGATCTGCCAGTTTAGTCTGGAATGATTTTGTCTTGATCGTTTATACACATTGGTACTAATGATACTGAACCACTATGTCCATGTTGTGACAATCAAAGTCTCAGGTATATGGCTGGCCTAAGGGATTGCTTCAACAAGGCAGACATCCACCAGCTACATGTAAGCAGACACTGACCCTAAACCTGGTCTGGCGGCCCCATGGCTGGTTTTGGTATAAAGATGGACTCTGATGAGACAGTAAGTGAATTTTAGACTGCCTCAGGCTAAGTTTCCACTTGTTTTTTTTCTGGTAGTTTTTGGAGATCTGCCACTGCAGTTTTTGAGCCAAAGTCAGAAGTGGATCCATAAGGGAGGAGAAGTGTAAGTCCTTCCTTTATATGTCCTATTCCTTTTGAATACACTTCTGGCTTTGGCTCAAAAACTGCAGTGGCAGATATCCAAAAACTGCCAGAAAAAAAACCAAGTGGAAACTTAGCCTCAGAATCCCATTATTTGACTGTTTGTTCATGACACAAAATGTGTAATAGGGTTGATGATCCTGTAACATGGAAAGTGATTCAATTATCTGAACAATGGAAACTGCGATGCAGTGTTTCCAAATATAAAATGATACACTTGGAAACAAGGAACCCTCTGAGTATTGTATTTACTGTTCTGTGTAAGTGAAGACTTCGGAAGAGAAGGATTTATGGGGATAAACATTAATCTATTCTAAGATAGAAAGGACAGACTAGATGGACATTTTTCTTCTATGTTTCTATTATATAATGTAGCTGATTGTAGCTTTTCTGTACAGTAACTATTGATGTAATATTATTATTATTTGATTTATTTACCTTTGTTTTTACATTCTAGGAACTGGCAGGAAGGTGTTGCACTATGCAGTGTGTCAGATACCAGATCCAGCTTTACCAGTTTGACCTTTAACCCCATGGATTGGCATCAATTGTGTCTGTCTAGTGAGGAGGCCCTTACGCTTTGGAATATTGAAGTCTGTGACACAGTATACCACCTGAAATCTACGTAAGCTTTCAGTGATTCACAATTAAAGGGTTTATCCCATGAAAAATATAATATTTACAGTAAAACTAAGTATACAAAATAAGTATACATTCAGTATAAATGTGTTATAAAAAATGTGTATTTGCTGAGATAACTTGCTCTGGTATCAGTGTTAAAGCCCCCTAATTTTTTTAAAGCGGCTGAATCGTGTTCATCTTCATCATGAAGAGGAAGAGCACAGATATTTTCCTGCTTATTAGATGCACCCTATACACTGAGAATAGATGTTAAGCAAATATTACAATAGCTTACAGTACATAGAAGCAGTCGATATGTAATGATGGCATATTTTATTTTTAGGCCGGTCAAACTTCTCAGTGAAGATGGTATATTGGTTGAAGAGGATGGCCATCACAGTGCTCAACCAGACAGTCTACTATCCTACTTTGGACCTCAGATGCCCTTATCTGCTATTGCTGGCTTAGTAGGGGATACAGTAGAAGGATTCATGGTAAGTTACTACATCCAGTAATATTGATGATATTGTTTGTAATAAAAGCATTGCATGTTAAATAACTGGGGTCTTATATGTTTTTTTCTATGGTGTAAGGTAGCTTGTTCTCAAACTTACTATAGGAGCTTTCACAATATTCTGTCTGCATTGACTTTAATTGTCATTTTCTTACTTTATTTATTTGTTTTTTTTTTTAATATACATTTAAGCCGAAAGAACAAAGAAAACCTTGCGTTAAACCCAGTACCCACTGCTGGAGCTCGACATCTAACTTGTTTGTTGGATGTGAAGGAGGACAGCTACTGTCTGTGAACCCTGAGACACAGAAAATGACTATTCTAAACTTAACCGAGCCTTCTACAGCTGGTAATGTATAAACTAAATCATATTTATTATTTGTAATGCTTTAATAGAGAATAGACACTGAACTCAAACTGCCTGTTGGGAATAAAACATAACCTTACATTTACTTTATACTGTAACTGAGTGTAATTATTGTTATTCTTACTAGAATTATTAGGTGGGACTCAAGCTGCATAGCTGTTGGTCAAATGCTAGGCTGATTGTTCAGATTGAGGAAGGGGAATCGCTGTGCTCTGCTAAAGGGAGCTCCACTGATCAGTCCTTTGAAAGGACGGGAACTGCATGCCTGATCTTTTTTTCTCTGCTCAACTCTTGTAAAATGCTGGACAACTGATGGAACCCATTCAAGTCAATGGAATCTGTCGGGACTCGGCGGTGTCAGTTTTGCTCCAACCCATTTGACATAAAAAAAAAAAGAGTCAAACGGGGGTGCATGCATGTGGCTCATGAGGTAGGACGCAGGGGATGTGAGCTCCGTGCCGGTCTCGCTCTAACCAGCTTCTCTTAGCGCCTTCTTGGCTCCTACTGCTGTGGGTTTTACCCAATTTTATCCTGGCTATGTCCCGGTCCGCAAGGAAAAGAAACAAGCAACTCTCCCAGGGTTCATCGCAGTCTCCCCTGGCCCCAATATGGCAGCGGCGGCCTCACCTCAGCGCTCGGACATGGCGTCTGACAAAGAAGATGGAGCAGGCTTGGCTCCTATGCCTCCTGAAACTATGTTCCACAATATAAAACAACTTTTCCGCGATGAATTACAGAAGGTGGTCACTGATTTCACCACTCAACTGCATGACTTAGGACAGCGAGTCTCTGATAACGAGAGCAAGTTAAACGAACTAGCTGATGCCACTGACGCTGACCGTAAGGATATAGACTCCCATGCTGCCAGGCTGGAAGCTATGGAACTTACACTGGAGGACTTAGAGAATCGCTCTCGCCGAGAAAACATCCTCATTCAGGGCCTTCCTGAGGGAGAGACTAACCTGAAAGCTGCTGTTGACGCCATGTTCCAGGCTCTCTTACCACAATTTGAGCCAGAGTGGCTCTGCATGGATCATGTCCACAGGGCCTTAGCACAACTCCGTTCTCCGGATATAGCGAGGAACATGATCCTTAAACTCCATTACCCTGAGGTGAGAGACCACCTTCTGTCTGCGGCTCGTAACCTGCCCGCCGAGGTCCGCCTCTACTCTGATCTCTCCCCTTCCACTCTTGAGAGACGGCGCAACTTTCAACCTTTTACTCTGGCTTTAGCTCGGGACAATATTAAGTATCGCTGGGGGTTTCCATTCTCCCTGATCTTCCAGGTTAATGGACATTCCTACCAAGTAAAGTCTTTTGCTGAGGCTCAGGAAACCCTTACGAAGGAGAACATTACCTGGTCAGCTCCACCGGAGCTGCCTCCACGGGCTCCTTGACCAACCCGAACCTGACCTCAAGTCCCGTCGCCACAACGTAGATTACAGCGATAGCTGGGACCCACCAAGGGAACCCTGATTTCGTACTTTCTGTTTCGGGATGTGCCTCCCCTGAAACCCACCTTCCTCGATAGAAGCTGAGTGCGACCGGACTGTTGTGCCCTCAACCTTTTTGAAGAGGATGGAAGTACGCCAGGTCACGATAATATGTGCTCTGGCTTTCCAGTTCATTTCTTGTGTGTTTTGTTGTTTTTGTGGGTCTCTGATCTTTTATTTTAGTGTAGGGTTGGATAGTTTCTCTTATGTGATAGTATACATGTGTAGGATATTGTCTCACAATGTTAGGGGATTCAATTCCCCCTCTATGCGATGGAATGCGTTCCGTGATTATATGAAGCACTGTCCTGATGTTATTTGTGTTCAAGAATCTCATTTCACACCCTCCTCTTGTCCTAAGTTTTTCTGCATCCGCACTACTCTAGGGTATACATGTCATCTTTCCTGTCCAAGAGTCGTGGTGTCTTTGTCTGTTTCCACAATAATGTTCCTATTGATATAGCTCATGTCCAGGCAGATACTGAGGGCCGTTATGTTATTCTGCTGGGTTCTCTCTATGGGAAGCAAGTTTGCCTTGTTAACTCTTATGCCCCCACTGCTAACCCTGTCTCCTTTTTTGTATTTCTAAGCTCCCGTTTGTCCTCATATACTTATGATGTTTTGTTATGGGTGGGGGATTTAAATTTTGTATTTAATGGTTAGCTTGGCAGGTCCTCTCCATCCCCTCTTAGGAGGTCAAAATCTCAAAAAAATTACTGTGTTCTACTTTTAATTCTTTGCAATTGGTTGATACATGGAGGGAGCATAAAGGTTCTGCACGGGATTATTCCTATTTTTCCCCTTCGCAGAGGCATTATACCCTCATCAACTGGCTGCTCATGAATACGCCATATCTCCCTAATTTACTTTATGCACGACATATTCTTTCATCTTGTTCAGACCACGATATAGTTTTTCATGAGCTAGACTTTGTGGGCGGTCCTGTATCACCTTTTAAATGGCGGCTCAATGAGTCCCTGCTTACTATTCCGTCTGTTAAGCAGTCCATTTCTGATGGTCTTAAAGGAAAACTGTCAGCAAGTTCACCCACACTAAACCCATAACACTGGGTGCCTTCCGCATTGAAGCTTCTTAGCCCATCCCCATTTTATAAATATTCATTATCTTCAACTCCACATCCTAGCGACGTGGAGTCACATATCCCTGAGCGCAGCACTATGATTGCAGAGCGCATGCGCATGATGGTGTGAGTGAACGGCTATTGAAGCCTTGCAGTGGGCTGCACAGAGCAACAACAGTACGCCGAGCTTGCCCGCCATGCGCATTGCAATCAGAGCGCCGCGCTCAGGGGATATGTGACTCCACGTTGCTCGGACGTGGAGTTGAAGCTAATGAATATTTATAAAACGGCGGCAGGCTTAGAAGCTTCAGTGCGGGAGGCTGAAGCAGACGGCCGGCGGGGGTCCCGCCTTGAAGCACATATTATAGACAGAAGTAAGGAACTTTACACGCACATAACTCGTCGGCTAATGGAAAAAAAAAGTAAGTGACCCCTGTAGGAACTCCTGTTCACCCACACTATAACCCAGTGTATTGGGTTTAGTGTGGGTGAACTTGCTGACAGTTCCCCGGATTCAGATCCAATTTGGGTTTGGTCTGCCCACAAGGCCTACATCAGGGGTAGGTTCATTTCGCTCGCCTCTGGCTTGAGACATGAATGTGATCATCACCAGATCACTTTGGAACATAAATTGGCAAGGCTTTCTGTTGCTCACCAGAGGAACCCTTTTCTCTACCTTCTCAGGGTCCAGCTTGATGCTGTCTTATCCCTTCAAGTACAAAAGGCTCTTACATGGACTAGAGCCGCTTACTATCGTTTTGCCAATAAACCAGATGAGCTGCTGGCACGCATGTTGAAACAATGCTTGAACTATTTTTTTTAAATCAACTGGTGCCAGAAAGTTAAACAGATTTGTAAATTACTTCTATTAAAATATCTTAA
The DNA here is from genome assembly GCF_029499605.1 of Hyla sarda. NCBI lineage: Eukaryota > Metazoa > Chordata > Amphibia > Anura > Hylidae > Hyla > Hyla sarda. The sequence continues at coordinate 325,684,443 of NC_079192.1, forward strand.
TCCTTCCAGTACTTATCAGCTGCTGTATGTTACAGAGTAAGTTCTTTTCTTTTTTAATTTCCTTTCTGTCTGACCACAGTGCTCTCTGCTGACACCTCTGTCCATTTTAGGAACTGTACAGAGTAGTAGCAAATCCCCATAGCAAACCTCCCCTGCTCTGGACAGTTCCTGACATGGACAGAGGTGTCAGCAGAGAGCACCGTGGTCAGACAGAAAAGAAATTCAAAAAGAAAATAACATACAGCAGCTAATAAGTACTGGAAGGGTAAAGATTTTTAAATAGAAGTAATTTACAAATCTGTTTAATCTGATCTTAAGGCTTTGCAGTCAGACGTCCTTCGTTTTATTTGGCGCTCTAAATCTCCCCGTATAGCTCGTTCCATTATGCACTACCATAAACGATTGAATGGACTGTCTGTCCCTAATTTTCTGAAATACTATTATGCTTCTCGGCTTAGTCAGCTCGCTTGATTTCTGACACATAGGACAGTACCCTTGTGGGTCCATCTGGAATCCTCTTTACTCACTCCTTAGTCCTTTTCTTCTCTTATGTGGTCTACTTCCCCAGTTTCTCGCTATGTCCCTTCTACTGCTTTACTAACATTGTACTCTCTCTGTGGCGGTTGGTCCGTTTTCGCTTTCTTCTTCAGTCCTGTCCCTCTCCATTCATGGTGATTTTTGGTAACCCCTTTCTCTCTCCTGGTCTCAGTCTTTCTGCTTTCTCTTGGTGGTCTTCCCAACCTCTGGTTGTTTTACATAATTTCCTGATTCGTAACCGTATTCTGACTCTGGAGGTTTTTAAGGAGCGTTTCCATCCTCCCGGTTTGGAATACCTATGGGTCAATCAGGTTTTCTCTATTCTTCTTTCTCTTTCTTCTTCCTGCACTGATATCTCCCTTTCCAGATTTGAACGTTTAATGCTTTACACCCCTTCCAGGAAGGGTCTCCTTTCTATACTCTATAGCGATTTGATTGCCCCTCTGAAGGATTCTAAATTGCCTTTATGCTCAAATGGGAGGAAGATTTCCATACTACCCTTTCTCTCCCTATATGGCAGTCTTGCTGTGAAACTCTCAGTAAAGAGAGCTGGCAGGTTTCCCTTATGGAAACCTCTCTTAAAGTTTTACATAGAGCTTACTATGTCCTGGCTAGATTGCATGCTATTTTCCCATCCTCCTCCCCACTTCGGGGTTGTAATTCTATAAGCATAGAATCATATTTGGTGGACGTGTGGAGTAGTTAGGATGTTTTGGATGTCTGTAATATCTCTTCTGCGAGAGGTTACTGGGTTTGCCTGTCGATTGCAGCCTACCTTTTGCCTTCTTACTAAAAGGCCTTCTAGAATGCCCAATAGATTGTTCCGATTGGCTCAGTTTATTTTATTAGCGGCTAGGATTCATGTGGCTGCTAATTGGAAGAACCCTATATTGTCCTTAGAAAGAGTTGTGGATCGAATCAATCTTATAATGCTCTCTGAGAAATGTAATGCCATAAGAGATGACAAGGTGGAGAGGTACAACCGGGTTTGGTCCCCTTGGACCTCTTCCTCCTATTGTCCTGATTTTGTTATACTGTCCACCCCACCTGCTTTGTATCCCTTTCTGATAGGCCCACGGTTATTGTTGTATTTGTTTGATAATCAATGCTATTTTAACTCTGGTTGCGTCCCGATCTTGGCTATGTAATGTGCCTTTCTTTTTGAATCCTAATAAACTTTATACATTTGTTACTAAAAAAAAAAGAGAGTCAAACGGACCCTTTAGGGGCCGGAGCACAATTGCAGTGTGAACCTTTCCTAAGGGGTAGCCACCTCCCTTAAGAATAAAAGGATTAGGCATCTTGAAATTCTTTTTTGCCAACATTTGCTGTCAGGAAATGTTGGGACATCCCATACGTTAGAGGACTAGTCGGTCCCACTATATGATCGGTCCTTCACCAGTGATTTGGTAAGCGGGCCATTGGGGGCTGGTGTGCACCAAGGATGGGAGTAGACGGCCCACGTACAGAAGATTGCGGGGATAGGGGATAAGTTTTATTTGCAGGAGTACCCCTTTAATCTAATGTTTATGTCCACCTTAAGCCTCTGCCTACAAAAGCATCACATAGAAGCAGTGATAGATATGATGAATGGATTTAGTTTTATTTTATCTGAACTAGGTCATGCATCTGGTGCTTACATATAGCTTATCTGAATATAATATTATCCAGTAATAGATATAATTCATATTTCCAGGAGAGTCACCGAGAGAGGCTTTATATGAAGGAAACATAAAAACGATGGCACTTCACAGGGACGGACTATACGTAGGCGGAAACGTAAGACTTTATTTAATGCATGTTTCAATAAATGTTTTTTAACTGCATTTTACTATCCCCATGTTGAATTGAAGACTCAGGGAGTACATGTCTAGCCCCCACATGAGTAGAAGCCCCCAGATGAGTGATTTCCCAGGAACCAAAATATGTGGCACATGTGGGACTCTGCTTCAATTTTTCTTGCATGTCCCATTTTCCAAAATCCTTGCTGTCAATTTTATCTTTGGGGTACAGTAAAGGCTATACCCACACAGTGGCTATTTGCAAATAAGACTTTTTTGGGGACATTTACATACTTAGATATGTGCACCCATATTGCTAAAATATGGGTAAATTGCCCAAAAGAAGTTTCTTGCAATTATTTAACAGCCAGGACTTTATGATGCAATGAATCATGCTGGTCTTTCCATTAATAAGAAACTCCTGGAAAACTCCTTTAAATTGTGTTGGAGACATTTTCCTTTTACAATTCATAAGAAAAATGGCAGGTTTTTGGGCACTTGTTGAGAGGCAAAATAAAGTGGCTCACAAAAAAGCTTTTCTGCCTATATGACATGTTATATATATATATATATGTGTTGGTTTATAAATACTTACTTTTTTTCTCATTGATATTTAGGATGGCATCTTATGGTTATGCTCCATAAAAGGTTCAGAGTTTAAAAAGAAAGAATGTTTGAATGTCAAGGAACCCATTGAGAGCATCAGCCTTTCTTCAGATTACAAGGCTCTTTCTGTTGCAACACATAAGGTAACCATATCTGACATTTACTCTCACAAATTATCTTTAGTCTTTGTATTTTTTTTTACACAAAACAGTTGTCATGTGCTCTACTATTAGCCAGATAGTGTTTGTCTACAGGTAGGCCAAATGATCTCTGTACTTGCAGGGTAGTTTTGCATCAACTAGTGCCAATGTAAAGGGGTATTATGGTACCAGCATAAAAAATTAGTTAATAGCTTTTCAACAATCAGAGCTCCTGTCTTCCCGAGGCAGGGATTATGAATTATGACAGCTGTACACAGGAGTTGGAGGGGAGTGCCGCCGGCTTGTACAGTTAATAAATGCGGATCGCAGGGGGTCTCTGGAGAATGACCTGCTGCGATCTGCACCTCAGCCCCTGGACTATAACGCCCATCATGGACAGAGTCTGCCCCATGATGGGAGTAGTTGTAGTACTGCAGCGCTTAAGGATGGCACTTGCACATCCCACGGCTGTAGGACTTTTAGGACTACTACTCCCATCATGGACAGACTGCGTCCATGATGGGAGTTATAGTCCAGGAGCTGAGGTGCAGATCGCAGTAGGTCATTCTCCAGAGAACCCCTGCAATCCGCATTTATTAAGTTAACAAGCCGGCGGCACATGCGACTACACTGCGCTAGTCGCCGGCTCCTGTATACAATGTCATAATTCATAATCCCCACCTAGAGACCGGAGCTCTGATTGGTGAATAGCTTTTCTCCAATCAGAGCTCCTGTCTCCCAGGCAGGGATTATGAATTATGACAGCGTATACAGGAGCCGGCGGGCAGTGCAGTGTAGCCGCATATACCGCCAGTTTGTACAGTTAATAAATGCGGATTGCAGCAGGTCTCTGGAGAATGACCCGGTGCTATCCGCACCTCAGCCCCTGGACTATAACTCCCATAATGGGCAGAGTCTGTCCATGATGGGAGTAGTAGTCCTTACTGTCTTAAAATCGTCCCACAGCCGGGGGGATTTGCAAGTGCCGTCTCGCAGCACTGCGGTACATCTACTCCCATCATGGGACAGACTCTGTCCCATGATGGGAGTAGTTGTAGTTTAGTAGTGTTGAAGGACGGCTCCTGCATCCCCCGGTTGTCTCGGTAGAACACTTTCCTATGTGTCCTTTTTGATGGTGTATTTTTTCATTAATAAAAGTATTTGCGCAAAAAATGTGTCTAAACAAAAAAAAACGCACATAATAAATTAGTATCCACTGTAGAATGCATTCCACAATGCACAAAAAAAAAGGCTACTTGCTTTTTGATCTATCAAAAAAGACGCACAAAAAAGACGCAATGAAAGTCACTGCGCAAATTTTGGCGCAGAATAATACACAAGAAAAAGGGGTAAACTGAATGATAAATCTCCCCATCCTCTTAATTTAACTTTTATTACTACTGCTTTCCTTTCAGTACCCTCTTTTATATTGTTCCTCAGAGCCCCCATTTGTTTCATTCAATAGTAATAAGCTTTACTGCTCCAATATTTCTCACACTCCCTGCACTTCATATCTGTCTCTGCACAGATACTGGCAGTCACCACTGGCTGTGGACTATTGACTAAATTGTAAGCCTTTGTGAGCAGGACCTTCCCTCTTATTGTTTGTTAGTTAATTTATCTGATTTTCTCTGGACCTGCAACCTCTGAATTGTAAAGCGCTGCAGCATATGTTGTTGCTATATCAAGATTATTATTATGTTAATGTAGTCATCTCCGTGTCATAATTTTTAGATTGATTTTCTCTGAATTTGTTTAGGGATCTGTGTACATATACAAGTCCGAACAGCATGGAGACCCAGTTCAGATATTGAATACATGTAATGATGAGTTAACCGCTGCTGACTTTTTGACTAATGGAAGCAAGTACTGTTTGGTGAGTCAGTATATTCTATTATGTATATTAGTTTATATTCTAATTCTAACTGTATTTATAGCAATATATATGGCTCTTACCTAAAGTTTACAGATGAAGCAATTTTAATAGGGAGGGTGGTAGCAGGAGCTTAGATTCCCTGCAGCTGTTCTCTCTGTGCATAGATGTGCATAGGTTTTTTTTCTTTGTCTACCTTTACATTCTTTAGTTTTAAACCAGTTTTCTTGAAGAATAACTTCAGGTATCTCAGTATATTTCACTAAGTATGTACAATAGTATGGTTTCAGATAACAGCACAGCTTATACTACATTTGAGATGAAACATGTTGTCATATGAATAGTTACTTGAACATTAGATGTGACAACAGATACTGCACTCAAAAAGACATGGGTTACTGCATCCATGGCCAAAAATCACAAAACACAATACTTCAATAGAATAATATGCAAATTTAAAGAGGTTCTCCAACCATTTCTTTTTATGTCTATTAGTGCTCATTCTGGGCTAAAAAAATAATTATACCGCCCATACTTCACCATTTTTTCAATAGTGCCCAGTCCCTGTTGATCATGACTTCCTGATAATGTCTCAAGACTTAAGAAGTGCCCACATAGACAATCACTGGCCGCAGCTGTGACTTCCCATTGATTGGCAGAGCATTCGGTTCTTATTTTGAGCAGTGCAGTGGTGAGCAACAGGGACAGGTATGGTTAGAATTGTGATATAGGATCACAGTAGGTGAGTAGCCCAGCATGAGCTCTTTTAAGCATTTTAAAAAAAAATGTCCAGACAACCATTTCAAATTGTCTCTGTAGTTAAAAAAAAAAAAAAAAAATCAATGGTATAAGCAAATATAGGAAACTTTTAAATATAGATTATCAGAGAAAAATTCCCCTTTCCATCCTGTGTTTCCAATAAAGACCTGCAGCTCACTGAGAGATCAGTGACATACTGCCCATACAAGTCTATAGAGAGGGGAGGGGTGATATGAAAGGGGGGGGGCTGGGTTAAAAAAGCAGAGGCAGAGAGAGAGGCATACACAGAAAGACTTCAAACAGACAACTGTAAATATAAAATCTCACCCCAGGGCTTAGTTCACATCTTAGACTACCAACTTTTTCTTTTTAATGTCCTCCATGTTGGCACTGTTTCTTAGGGTGTGCTATAAGAAAAAAGAAGAGCATAATTCCCTCTTCTGCATGTATGCAGTGTATCGCAGATACCATAAACAATAGGCTTCCACTCTAGCTCAGGGACAACATTAACCTACAGGTGAAGACTGCGGGGCAAAAAACTGATGAAAAATACAATGGCCAGAAATAGCGCTGCTCCTCAAATACACACACAGAGCAGATTATCCTGAATAGTCACCTGAAATGACAAGTACTATACATTTTTGCAAAGTTTGTTGAAGGGATGGTGACCATTAAGAATAGGGTCACATGTGCCGTATTTTTCTGCAAAGTTGCTATTGCGTATCTTCCTTCTCAAGTAAATGGATAGCAAAATGCACAGCTGATTTTGCTATCCATTGACTTCAACTAGTAGGAAAATACACAGCAGCAAATATGCAGCAATATACAGCACATGTGACACTACCCTAAAGGTTTTACGTCACCGAGCTTAGAGGTAAATTATAATTGTAATGGGACAGGGTTGAGGAGAGATTGCTAATCCAGGATATTGGGCAAGTGGGGAATTACACCATGTCCCCAATACCTTCCAGGATTTCAAAGAACCACCCTGCTTATTGTAGACCCTATTTTTATGAAAACATGATTTCCATTGGGATACACAAGGGGGTCTCTCATCAATCTATTGCATTAATATTGCTTTTTAACCCAGGAAAAGTGTGTCCCTCGGAAATATATTGCCATGGTGAGGCCAGACCTCCTCGTCCACCTCTACAAACAGACAAACAATCATGACTTTAAGAACCTCAGAGAGTGCTTTAGTCAGCTTTTACCAAAAGTGTAGAATAAATGTACATCCCCAGCAATTTTTTTCATACTTATGCCAAATTTTAAGTATTTTTTTCTAACTATTCTTCCAAATGATATATTTTCTCTAGTCTCTATTCTATACACTTTATGTAGTCATTAATAAGAATAGTTCACAGGTAACAATAGATGCATCAAGTCTTGTGTTTCATTTGTTAAGAAATATTGTTATCTACATTAAGAGTGTTGGACAGTCCGGAGAAGTACAGTTCTGGTCACTGGAGGACGGAGCAAACATCAGCTCATTGAATATTGATACACAGGTATTTGTTTCAAATGTTTTTCATATTATTATTATTATCATTTTCATATATCTCTGATGCCCCATAGTCCGTCATGTGATACTTTGACTTTTCTTTTCCTAGGCATCCTGCTTGGCGTGCTGCCCATCTTCCCATTATGCAGTAATAGGGAGCAGCAGCGGCCATATCTTTTTTGTTGATGCCGTGAAAGTAAAAGATCCTCGAATAATTGCAAGAAAAAGACTTTATCACGTCCCTGTGCTGCATCTGCAGTAAGTTTCCATGATTAGAAAGACTTTTAAATGTGTCACACATGCTACAAGCCTGGGGCAGTCTCCAAGCATATCCTCAGGTGTCATGGATACAATATAAAGGCTGGAATTTTCTTTAGGTACAAGGTGTAAACCATACAGTTAAGGCATGATTAAAGTCAATATAGTGAACGTGGTGGAAGTAGTCCTCATTTAATACCTCTGTACAATGTTATGCATAATTTATTATACTTTACTCGACACTTCTAGTAACAGTTTGGTTTTATCCAGGCTTGCTTGCCCTGTCTGTTACTTATACAGAGACTTCCATGAAATCTGTCACCAGTGTCACCTGCACTAACCTGTCAGTACCGACAGGTAGATACCTTGTCCCGTTCTGTGCAGGGAATCTCCGGTAATCTTGTCCGTTAGCTTCAGCTTCGGGCACCCCGCTTGGGGCATGGGTGGCGCTTAGTGACATCACCGCTGCTGTTCTCTGCTGGGTTCCGCTGCTAGTGAACAGCAGCGGTGATGTTACTAAGCTCCGCCCGTGCCCCAAGCCGCTCCTGGAGCTGAAGTTAACGGACAAGATTACCGGCGATCCCCTGCACGGAATGGGACAAGGTAAGTACCGTTGTCATCAGTGTCACCTGCACTACTTGTTGGTATTAATAGGTTAGTGCAGGTGACACTGGTGACAGATTTTCTTTAAACTAATACGCACAATAAAAGTTTGGGTATAGGGACTTAAAGAAGTATTCCCATCTGGACATTATTGGCATATCCATAGGGTAAACCATAAATGTCTGATAGATGTAAGATTAACACCTATCTCAAGTACGAGGATCACTTTGACATCTTTTGGCATGTTCATGGCCTCTGGAGACTTTTGGGAAGCCAACAATAGCCAAGGTGACTGTTTTACACAGTTTAAAGAGTTATTCCAGTGCTCTGGGACGTTTTAGACTTAATGTGGCCCTGAGCAAAATTAAAAGTGGGGTCCCAAAAGCCAAACAAGTCAATCACATTTAGTTAATTCAGGATGAAGCATGTCAAGAGTGTTGCAAGTTTATTAACCTCTCAAGGATGAAGGATATACCTGTATGCCCTGCACCCGCTCCCCAGCTATGACGTGGGCTCATGGTCTTACCCCACATCATAGCCGGGTGGTCTATGATGGCAACATAGGTCTGCAGGAACAGCCATTGTTTGTGCAATCCTCAACCCCCCCCCCCCCCATAAAAAAAAAAAAAGCATTAGGTTGGCAGTTTCCCCACATTAGGTAGGCAGCATAGTTTCCTCAAATTAGGTAGGCAGCATAGTTTCCCCATATTAGATAGGTAGCATAGATTCCCCACATGAAATAGGTAGCATAGTTTCCCTACATTAGATAGGCAGCATAGTTTCCCCACATTAGATAGGTAGCATAGTTTCCCTACATTACATTAGATAGGCAGCATGTTTCTGAAGACAGGAACCCTGATGGATGTGGATCTGCTGGACCTGTGTGGCAGATGACTCGGACCGTACCAGGGAGCGGAGTCTAAGGTGCCGCTGGTTTTCACCAGAGCCTGCCGCAAAGCGGGACAGACTTGCTGCGGCAGGCTGCACCCAGGTGGCACGGCTCGACCACACAGGCGGCTTAGGAGATGCTAGGCACAGGAGGGATAAGACAGCGTATGGATAGCAGAAGGTCAGGGCAGGCGGCACAGTAGCGTAGTCAAAGTGAAGCAGAAGTTCAGTAGTCAGGCGGCAGAGGAGCAAGGTCAAGTCACAAGAGCAAGAGATCTGATACATGGCAAGACAATACTGAGGAACGCTTTCTCAAAGGCACAAGGCAACAAAGATCCGGCAGGGAACTGAGGAGGGTGGAGGAATTTATAAATGAGCCACAGGTGGATTACACTAATGAGCGTACTGGCCCTTTAAATCTTAAAGCTCCGGTGCTCGCACTCCCTAGGGGACGGGGACACGCACACCGGAGCAGAGAGGCAGAGGCAGGAGAAACACCCGAATAGTGACGGACTAGGGCTTGCAAGCGGGAGCGTCCCGCGATGCAAGTCCCAGCCCCGTCGGCAGCAGAAGGTAAGGGGACCATGCGCTCACGGCCAGCGTGTGTAGCCGGAGCGCATAACATAACACAGGATAGTTTTCCCACATTAGATAGGCAGCATAGTTTCCCCACATTTTTTTTATAATTTATTTTATTTTAAAAATAAAACTGTACAAACCATAAATACAACATTAATCACATTAATCATCCCAAAAAAAAAAAAGAGACAGATGCGAATACAGATTTAAATAATAAACATTTACTATTCTACCCCATCCCTCCCCCCACCCAAATCCCTGGTCCAGGGAGGAGGAGAAAAAAAAATTATTTTTACCAAAATATCCAAATCTTATTCCATAATTTTCTTCCTCTCTTGCTCCGAATCCATCTAAACTCCCTATTTTTCATGTTGCTTAGCCCATCTCTCCACTCTTCTAGCCTTGGCCCTTCAGGGGATATCCAATTTCTTAAGATTACCAATCTTGCAAAAAAGAGAACCCTATGTAATATATACTCGTATTTACTCATATTTCCTATAGCACCAAGTAAAATAAATTCAATTGCACGAGGCACCACCACCGGTATTTTATTCTCAATCTCACAAATTACGGATTCCCAAAATCCAGATATTTTATTACATAGCCAGAGGCTGTGTATATAGTCCGCCTTTTCTGCCCCACACTTCACACATTGTGCTGAATCTTTCACCCCCATCCTATATAAATCGGATGCGGAATAATGAGCCATATGGACCAGCTTAAATTGTACAATTTTATGTTCCATACTACACGATACCTTCCCAATATTCTGAGTTATAATTTCCCAGCTTTCCTCTGGTATATGCCCCACCTTGTCAACCCACTTTGTCTTAATCCTATCAATTCCCACATTTCCCAATGTGTTATTCAGACATTTATATAGGGTGGAAATCCCGTTTCTCTTAAAATATTCTATTTGTCTCATTACCTCTATTACCTTATGCCTTTGAGCTAAATAAATTTCCTTATCTACTGTGTTGTGAACTGCGTGCCTAATCTGCCAAAAGTATAACCAATCCGTATCTTCTATACCATTCGACATTTTAAAATGGTTAAATGAGAATAATTGACCTTTATCAAACATGATAATATCCATCAGGTGTACGAGGCAATCAGAGTTGCTCTAGTGGTCCCCGCTCCATCCTGACGTTGGACGCTACCAAAGCCTTCAACAGGGTGGAGTGGGAATACCTGTGGGAGGTCTTGAGGAGGGTGGGGGTGGGCCCGAACTTTTTGAGTTATATTCAATTATTGTATACGAAACCGGAGGCGAGAGTAGTGGTAGACAGAGTTCCTGCTTACCCATTTAAACTAACTAGAGGCACTAGGCAGGGGTGCACGGTTTGAGGTCCGGTCGTAAAAGCGCTTATGGCGCAAAAATGAGCCGACCGGACCGAACGTTTCACTCCGGCCGGCTCATTGAAATGAATGACATACGGGAGCGCATACGAAGGCATACGGGAGCGCGAGGTTTTAGCTCCCCCCTGCCGTATGCGCTCCCGTATGGGAGAAAACGTAGTGTGAACCCAGCCTTATACCCTTACTATCCCAAAAACTTGATTCGCAATGTATCAATTCCCTACATTTTTTGTTCCCCCATAGTGGCGTGAATCCCATACTGTGGTTTATGTGCAACATGTTTTTTTAACTTATTCCACACTTTTTTAAAATTTGATCATCAAAATACTATTATCCCATCGATCCTCAACGTAATCCTCTAATTCTAACACATCATATATATTGTCTTTTTTTTTTACCCTCTACCACCATATTCAGATATCTAGATTCCTTCCAATTTATGATTCTAACTAACTGTGATACTAAATAATAAATAAGGAAATTAGGTAACCCCATTCCTCCCCCATCACGTGATGCCACGAAACGTCTGTATTTTAATCGAAAAATTTACCCAGCATTACTTCCAATTTTTGAAACCAGGAATTCCCAATCCACATTGGGGAGGCTCTAAGGAAAAACAGAATCTGGGGAAGGCTCACTATCCTAATTATGGCCATCCTTTCTGACATTGAGAATGGCATTTTATTCCAGACTCCGATTCTCTTCTCTAAGTTATTAACGAGGGGCCGTAGATTATTAACTACAAACTTATCATTTTCAGCTGCTATTTTAACTCCCAGATATAAAAAGGATTCAGTATTTTTCAATACCTTTAATCTGCTGTCCATACCCCCTAGATCTTCATCTAGAGGTAACAAAATGGACTTACTCCAATTTATTTCTAAACCAGATAATGGGGCGATTTCATCAAATATCTTCATAATATGCTGAATTTTTTCTTGCGGATTTGTTACGAAAAGGAGAATATCGTCTGCAAATATTAATATCTTATTTTCTTTTCCATTTACTCCAAAGCCTTCATACATATTGGTACTCCTTATTAAAGCTGCTAGTGGCTCAATATACATTAAAAATAATAAAGGTGAGAGGGGGCACCCCTGCCTAGTGCCTCTAGTTAGTTTAAATGGGTAAGCAGGAACTCTGTCTACCACTAATCTCGCCTCCGGTTTCGTATACAATAATTGAATATAACTCAAAAAGTTCGGGCCCACCCCCACCCTCCTCAAGACCTCCCACAGGTATTCCCACTCCACCCTGTCGAAGGCTTTGGTAGCGTCCAACATCAGGATGGAGCGGGGACCACTAGAGCAACTCTGATTGCCTCGTACACCTGATGGATATTATCATCAACAGTTCTTCCGGGCACAAAACCGCCTTGCTCCCTCCCTACAACAACCTCCACAACTTTCCCCAATCTTTTCGCCAATACTTTTGCTATTATTTTTATATCAGTATTCAGCAGCGAGATGGGGCGATATCAACTCAATTCTAGCGGGTCTTTATCCTTTTTCCTAATCAAAGTAATGTTTGCCTCACACATAGACTTAGGCAGGGTGCCCCCTCTCCAGGATTCATTAATTGTCCCCAGTAACTTTGGAAGTAGAAAGGATGAGAAGTTCCTATAAATCTGAAATGGAATACCATCGTAGCAGGGGATGTATTCCCCTTGATAGTCGCAAGGGCCTCCTCTATTTCTAGGAGTGAAAAGGGTTCCTCCAAAGAGTCCCTCAACTCTTTTGTTATACCTGGAATATTTATTCCTTTTAGAAATTCCACTACTTCCCCCCTATTGATATTATTGGAGGTATATAAGCTGGAAAAAAAGTATTGATCATACCAGCAATCTCGTCTCTATCTGTTGTAATCTTCCTGTCCTCCCCCCTAAGGGCCACGATGCAGCTATAATCTCCCTGATTCTTAAGTAAGTTTGCTAATGTTTTATTAGATTTACCTTTTAAAAAAAAGTTGTGTTGTCCCGAAAAGAACAGTTTGTTCTGCGCTTTTTTTTAGGAGGTATTCCTTAAACTCTTCTTGGGCCATCTTAAGTTCTACTAACTTATCACCTCCATTATTCCCTTCTATCTCAGATTCTAATACAGTCACTCTATTACTTAATTTTGTTTCTTCTTGGACGTACTCTTTTCTTTTTTACCAATCTGCCCTATATATAGACCCCTCAAGTATGCCTTCATTTTGGTTTATTTCCCATAAACCAATCATGATCCCCCACCAATTTTATCCAGTGGGGGTTGAGACGGAACTCCGATTTCTTTTTATATCTATCACCACCACCAATCTCAACCACCACTGGACAATGATCAGAAATGGATTTGGGCTTATATAGAATCCTACTAGTCCAAATCAAAGCATTCCTATCACAGAGGCATAAATCTATTTGAGAGGCGGTATTATATGAGGTACTAAAGCAAGAATATTGCCTGGCCCCTGGGTTAAGTTTACGCCATCCATCCACCCAGCTCATCTCTCTGCAATATCTTGATAATGCAGTATTCTTTCCACTAATTACCTTACCTAACTTGAATCTATCACGGCTGGGATCCATTACATTATTCATATCTCCAACTATCCACAGGGCCGCGTGAAGTTTACTCTCACTATACGTCACTAGCTCTTTTAATATGTCTAACCTAAAGGGTGGAGTGATATAAACAAATGCCAGGATGATAAGCCTGCCTTCCCATATTCCATACAAAAATATGTATCTACCGTATCTATCATTCTTGAAATTTTTTGTTTTGAATGGAGCCTTCCTATGGATGTATAGTGATACCCTAGAGGAATGAGTGGATAGTTGAGAATGGAATTCCTTCTTAGCCCATCTCCTCTGTAAGGTGTTTTCCTCCCTTGATCTATCTGTTTCTACTAAGCAAATTATTGCGGGGAGATGTCTCTGAATAGAGTCAAATATAGCACACTTCTTTATCTTATCGGACATACCCCGCACGTTCCAAACTAATAACTTAAGAGTTGACACAATCTAAGGAAAAGAGGAGAGAAAAAAAATAAAAAATTATGAGCGTACTGGCCCTTTAAATCTTAAAGCTCCGGCGCTCGCACTCCCTAGGGGATGGGGACAGGCACGCCGGAGCAGAGAGGCAGAGGCAGGAGAAACACCCGAAGAGTGACGAACTAGGGCTTACATGCGGGAGCGTCCCGCGATGCAAGTCCCAGCCCCGTCGGCAGCAGAAGGTAAGGGGACCATGCGCTCATGGCCAGCATGTGTGGCCGGAGCGCATAACATAACACAGGATAGTTTTCCCACATTAGATAGGCAGCATAGTTTCCCCACATTAGATATGCAGCATTGTTTCCCCACATTAGATAGGCAGCATCGTTTCCCTACATGAGATAGCATAGTTTCCCCACATTAGGTAGCATAGTTTCCCCACATTAAGTGGCATAGTGGTAGCATAGTTTCCTCACATTAGGTAGGCAGTATAGTTTCCCCACATGAAATAGGTAGCCTAGTTTCCCTACATTAGATAAGCAGCATAGTTTCCCCACAATAGATAGGCAGCATAGTTCCCCCACATTAGATAGGTAGTATAGTTTCCTCACATGAAATAGATAGCATAGTTTCCCTACATTAGATAGGCAGCACAGTTTCCCCACATTAGATAGGCAGCACAGTTTCCCCACATTAGATAGGCAGCATAGTTTCCCTACATTAGATAGACTGCACAGTTTCCCCACATTAGATAGGCAGCATAGTTTCCCCACATTAGATAGGCAGCCTAGTTTCCCTACATTAGATAAGCAGCATAGTTTTCCCACAATAGATAGGCAGCATAGTTCCCCCACATTAGATAGGTAGTATAGTTTCCCCACATGAAATAGGTAGCATAGTTTCCCTACATTAGATTGGCAGCACAGTTTCCCCACATTAGGTAGCATAATTTCCTCACATTAAGTGGCATAGTGGTAGCATAGTTTCCTCACATTAGGTAGGCAGCATAGTTTCCCCACATTAGGTAGGCAGCATAGTTTCCCCACATGAAATAGGTAGCCTAGTTTCCCTACATTAGATAGGCAGCATAGTTTCCCCACAATAGACAGGCAGCATAGTTCCCCCACATTAGATAGGTAGTATAGTTTCCCCACATGAAATAGGTAGCATAGTTTCCCTACATTAGATAGGCAGCACAGTGTCCCCACATTAGATAGGTAGCATAGCTTCCCTACATTAGATAGGTAGCATAGTTTCCCCACATGAAATAGGTAGCATAGTTTCCCTACATTAGATAGGCAGCATAGTTTACCCACATTAGATAGGCAGCATAGTTTCCCTACATTAGATAGGAAGCATAGTTTCCCCACATTGGATAGTATAGTTTCCCCACATTAGGTAGCATAGTTTCTCCACATTAAGTGGCATGGTGGTAGCATAGTTTCCTCACATTAGGTAGACAGCATAGTTTTCCACATTAGATAGGTAGCATAGTTTCCCCACATGAAATAGGCAGCATAGTTTCTCCACATTAGATAGGCAGCCTAGTTTTCCCACATTAGATAGGCAGTATAGTTTCCCTACATTAGATATGCAGCATAGTTTCCCCACATTAGATAGGCAGCATAGTTTCCCCACATTAGGTATAGCAATTTCCCCACATTAGGTAGCATAGTTTCCTCACATTAGGTAGCATAGTTTCCACACATTAGATAGCATAGTTTCTCCACATTAGGTAGCATAGTTTCCCCACATTAGGTAGCATAGTTTCCCCACATTAGGTAGCATAGTTTCCCCAATTTAGGTAGTATAGTTTCTCCACATTAGGAAGCAAAGTTTCCCCACATTAGGCAGTATAGTTTCCCCACATTATGTAGCATAGTTTCCCCACATTAGGTAGCATAGTTTCCCCACATTAGTTAGCATAGTTTCCCCACATTAGGTAGCATCACTTCTTCTCTCCGGGGGCGGCCTGACAAGTGACATAACTGACGTCCTCCTGCGCGGGTCTGCGGAGGAACATCACATTTGCGACGTCCCCTCATCAGACACAGGGCCGGCTGCAGGCTCACTATCTTAAAATGCCAGCCTGACCATGGACCTGGGTGGCAAAAAAAAAAAAGGGTCAGCAAAGTTTCGCCCCTGAAAAGTGCCGCCTTGAACCAATGGTCCCACCGGGACCCATGGTAGGGCCGGCCCTGTCTACAAGATTGGCCCATGTAATAGGGCCCTTAGTTAAACTCTGGCTGTCTGAAAATTTTGTGTTGATGATTTTGTATGCAATATATACTGTAGTTGTTCTTTTTTTCTTTCCTGTTTTTCTTTTCATTAGCTTTGATCAGAAAGGAAACGTTCTTGTGACCGGAGCTGCAGATGGACACATATTTATTCTGGATGCAAGACCATCAAGTTCATTCCAGGTTCTTGGATACACAGGTAATAGAATAGATTTTACAGCTGTGTCATAATGCTAAATATTGAGTTTACTTCAAACATAGATAGGAACATGATCACATTTACCAAGGTGATGAAGAGTATGGACAAAAACATGGTACATTTTGGACCATGTTAACCAGTTATGCAATAATCTTATTGTTCTCAATAAGGGAAACAAAATGATGGTCTTCAAGATAATAATTCCATTTATTGGTTAACAGAAATAAAATAAATAATTTTAAACAGCAATATTTCCAGACTTCTTGGGTCTGTTTGTCAGGCATGGTCATAAGTATTTATCCTGTAATAGATAAACAGAGCTAATTTCTTCCATAAAAACCCTATGATCCATAAGCACTACACCTGTCTGAAAGGTTGTATGTAGGGTGACCACATTTCCTAACTGCCATTCAGGGACACTTACTTTCACAAGTGCATTTTGTCAAACTTATACGTGAGACTGGCAAAAACATATCTGCCTGTGCATTTTTCAGCATTTCTGCACACTTTATCTGGCTACTTAGATATCTCTGAAGAAATAGAAAACAAAACAAGTTGCATTAAAGAACAGTGCCCCCCTCTATACACACACACACACCACCCCCTGTATACTAGTGCCCCCTTTACATACACACACCACCTCCTGTATAATAGTGCCCCCTCTATATACACACACCACACCCTTTATAATAGTGCCCCCTCTATTTACACACCACCCCCTGTATACTACTGCCCCCTCTATATACACACAGACCACCTCCTGTATAATAAAAACCTGGGGCACAAGGATAGTGCGCACTACACATCTGTCATGTTCCCTGTGTATACAGCACAAAGAAGTGGGGTGGACGGATCACACACACCTGTGGCTGCAGCGCCCCCTATACGCCGGAGTACAGATCATATCCGCGGCTTCCGCTCTCCAGCAGCTACGGGGACGGGGCTTCCTCTTCCCCCACGGTCGGCGGACGGCGGCTCACGGGCACTGCATTGTCCCGGAATGAGGGTGACCGGGACCCGGGACAGACTCTCCAAATGCTGGACTGTCCCGGGCGATCCGGGACACGTGGTCACCCTAGTTGTATGTGGTATTAAAACTTGGCTCCATTTACTTCAATGGCACTTTACTGCAAAACCCCTCTCAAACTGTAGACAAATATTGCCATTTAAGGAGGAAACTTATCAAGACCGGCATTTCTTACCACGATCAGGATGAAAAGAGTGCTGGTTTAGGATGTACCAAATCCTTAGGCGGGTTATCCGTTGCTAAAAATCTTATCCCCTATACAAAATCTTAAAGGGGTTATCTACCATAAGGTGATTTCTCTATCGGCTCCATTGGGGGACACAGACCATGGGTATATTCTGCTGTCTCTAGGAGGCTTGACACTATGGCAACAAGAAAAGTCGGCCCCTCCCAGCAGGGTATTCCCGCCCACAGGCACCTGAGGTAATCAGTTTTAGCTTAGTGTCTTAAGGAGGTAGACATGGTCTGGAGTTCTCTCCAGACCAGGTGTTATGTTTTATTATTTTCCTAGATTTAGGGATGTGTTCGTTTTTTATTCCGTTTTCTTTCCTGTTTTCATGTGGGGACTCAGGAACTGCGGTTTACTGTTTCCCCATTGCGATTGAGGGGGCAGGCATCTTGGATGTACTGTTAACCCCCTCACGCCAACGGTCAGCGCCTGGGGTTGTACCTCATGAGTCCGGGCCCCCTACCTCCCTGTTCGCCTCGCTTTGAGCTTGGCTTGCTGCAGGTGACAATGCTGGCTGAAGACTTCATAGGAAGACTTCATGAGGTAAGTTCTTCTGACTGAGGTGAGTATTTCCCCCCCTTTTTTCCTCAGGTGCGGATTTGCAACCTCTGGAGACCCTCAGTTTTTGGCCCACTTTTACTGAGGGGTGGACTGGACACGGGTTATTCTTTATTTCTGGGGTGAGCAGTGAAATGTGTGGGGCACAGTTTATCTCACTGGCCACTTATATGTGGGGCACAGTTTATCTCACTTGGCCACTTATGTGCTCTGGCCACTTATGTGTGGGGCACAGTTTATTACACACTTGTGTGTGGGATACTGTTATTAATGTGGCTCCCTTCGGCAGCCGCACCGTAACTTTTTATTCTCTGCGGGCGCACATTACGCCCGTCTTACTTTCACTTTCGGCAGCGGCGGCTGCCGGCGGCGCCTTCGCTCGTTCCGTTCCCCGCGAGCGCATATGCATTCGCATGTGCGCTTGGAGCAGGGAGCGGGCGCCATTAATATTTCTCTTTGTTCTTCGGCGGCCAGTGTGCTTTAGCTCCGCCCACCAGGGCTGCCAGAGCTTCTGCATGGCACGAACTGGCCACCAATCAGCGCTGTGTGCGCGCATATGGGTGGCAGGGGCCAATCAGGTGCCCTGCTCCTAGTACGCCCCTCTCTTGGCCGGCATTTCTCTCCTCTCTGACTGACCTAGAGCGGAGTCTTCCTCACAGCAGCTGCCCTGGGGACACAGACTTGGGTGAGATACTTATTCTTTACTATGTCCGTACCCAGAACTGTTCCTCCCTCTAAACAGTTAACTGGAGTGTTAGCCACTCATTACATCTGTAAAAGCTGTAACTAAAATTGTCGGGTTCTGCTGAACCACTTGTTCTGCCTGCTCCACTGCTCCCCCAGACCCCCCTGCTATTCTACCCCGGTTGTCTTCCAGACCCGGTGGGTTCGGCCGCCCCTCCAGTCTGGGTTCTCTCCCTCCCCCAGTCTATATCTGACTTGGCTCAGATCTCCCGTTATGTGGTGACTGCATTGGAGAGGCCCCCCTGGCCCTCCGGAGGGTCCTGCTCTCCCCCTATACTAACGCTCTCGCAGCGTCATAAGGGTGTTTTTCATTTGACTCATCATCCGAGTCTTCTGGCATGCAAGGGTGCTCTCCTTACAGGCATCGCCCCGTTACTCCGCCCCGTAGCAAGCGTCGCTTCCCTAGAGGACGCTCCCATGGTCGCCGCTGTGGCTCTCCAGACCCGCATACCTGGTCAGTCTCCCCCTCTTCCAGGGCTGCCTCACACGTTCCCATTCCCCTGGAGAACTTGTGGATGAAGTTCCGAGTCGGCCTCTGTTTCAGAGGACTGCTCGGATATGTCGGACATGGTGCACTCATTGGTCTCGGCCATAAGAGACACCTTCCATCTAGAGGACCCAGGAACTTCGGACGTGGTCCAGAAGTTTCCTCTCATCATGCCCGACCTCTTCCAGGGCTGCCTCACCTCGTTCCCATTCACCTGGAGAACTTGTGGATGAAGTTTCCGAATCAAAGGAACGCACGATGCCTGATGTGGTGTACTCATTGGTTTTGCCCATAAGAGACACCTTCCATCTAAAGGACCCAGGAACTTCGGACGTGGCTCCAGAAGTCTTCTTTTTTCGTGCCTGACCGGCACCCAAGACCTTCAGCTCTCACGCTGAATTTTACGCCCTGCTGGTATCCGCCTGGAGGCACCCTGACAAGATGTTTCAGGAAACAAAGATGGTTCAAGTGCGCTATCCTTTCGCCAAGGACCTCATTGCTCGATGGACCTCCTCTCCAACTGTGGATCTGCCGGTCTCCCGCCTCTCTAAGGCACCTACCTGGCCGTTGGCTGATGCTGCCTTCAAGGATCCAGCGGACATGAAGGTGGAGACTTTAGCAAACTTTGCCTTTTAGACAGCAGGATCTTCCTGCTTTTGCTTCGGCCTGGGTGTCAAGGGCCCTTTCAGTATGGTCTTCCATCTCCGCCAGGGTAGTCTTCAAGATCCCTCTGGAGAATTTATTTAATCTAGCTCTCCGATGCTCCGCAGCTGGAGATTTTCTGTGTTCTGCTTCCATGCGCAGCCACTGGGCTGCCTTTGCCACAAGCTGCCTGGAATGTGGACGCCTCCTTCAGGAAGTGAGGCGACGGGCGGAAAAGAGTTCTTTATTACCTCTGAATAAGGCTCACAGGACCGCTTTCCGTCGTACGTCCTCCTTCGGGTTATGCGGACCTCTGGTGCCACCAAAGGGTACCAACAAATGGTCCAGCCGGGCGCCTTCACGGGAAGAGGGCTCCCTCCTTCCAGACCTTTTTTTCTTTTTTTATAATTTTTTTATTTTATAAATTTCAATGCATACAAAATCCATTATTACTTTCAGCGTTATCAATACCAAACCCCCCTCCCCCCCTTTCCTCCCTCCCCTTAAGACAGCCTGCCCAAAAATCATTGTCTTGCTTCCTTTCCCTCCTCCTCTCATACTCTTTTCTCCTTTTCATCTCCTTTCTCCCAGGGTAGCCATTTATTCTCGATTTTTTTTTATTTCTTTCACTGTTCTTAAACAGCAACAACTCATAAGTTCTAACCTTAATTACACATGCCAACCATTCTTCCCTTGAAGGAGCCGCTGGGGCCAACAATTTCCTGAGAATCAAATTCTTTGCCACTCCTAATACTCCAAGTATAAGATCTGTATGCTTAGTTCCCGCTATCTCTAATCCATAAATTGCGACCTTAGGTTCAAAGAACAATACCACACATATTCTATCATTAATAGTTTCAAAAACCGCACTCCAAAATTTTTGCAACTTCGTTCAATTCCATATCATGTGTAACCAATTACCTCCCCCGGACCCACACTTGGGGCATTGTGCATTTTCCCTGAAATTAATTTTATAAAGAAATTGAGGTGAGTACTGTACCCGATATACTAACATCAAGAAAGAAACCCTATTATTTGCATTAATCGTTGTTCTTCTAATATTCTTTAACGCCAGTTTCCACTCTTCTTCTAAAATTCCACCTATTTCAAATGCCTGTCCTATTCGTTTTACTACGTCCTCCCAACCCTTCTGACCTAGCATTTTATATAATGTACTCATTATTTTCTTTTTTCCCCCCTGTGCATTTTTTAATATATTCTGTAATGTGATAACACTCTACCTTTAATTTTCCTTTCGGTTCTTCTTGTCCCACCCCACCCATTGAAACATAAATGAGCTGCATCCATTCAAAGACCTGTGGTTTTCAATCAGGGTGCCTACAGCTGTTGCATTGGTTGTAGATTGATCTTTCTTCCACCAAGCGATTGCTCCTCCCATTGAAGCAGACAGGCTCCCTGTCATCAGCTGACTAGTGATGTAAGGTAAAATCTGAGACAACAGTCATTTTGTATGCTGTTAATAAATATATGTTGGGGTGAAAATCACAGAAGAATTGTGAGAAAACCGTCACACACAGGTACAAACACTATATTATGAACTACACTAACTTTACAGCCCCTGTAGCATAGTCAAATAAAAAAAAATCCTGGAAAACCCCTTTAAATCTATGCTAACTCCTGGTGTGAATTATGTTAATGTGTGTGTAAAATAAAGCACATCCCAGTGTATAGTGTACGCAACCTGAAACTGAGCATTGCTCCTATGCACGTGAAAAATGGGTCTTGAAAAAATTGACAATGACAATCTGTGAACATACTTTGTGAACATAGATACTTATCATCTTTACCTTTGCTCAAAAAGCTTTATTTACGAAGGGTCCAGGTTGTTCATGATTGAAAACAAAAAGCAATAATTCACAATCATTTTGAGGTTTCATGTGAATCTTGTTTTCTCTTGTTTTCAGTGGTTGGCGGAGATATTCTGTCATTGTCATTACTAAGCTCATTGGAGTCTCATCATGTTAAAGCCCTGGCACTTGTGTGCCCCTCCGGGGAGAAGGAAGAAGAGGAAGGAGGCACCCAGCTTGAATTGTTTTCTCTGGCTCTGAAACTTTTGCAACGTAAGAGCATGTAAAACTACAATAAATGGTATTTGAATTTAAAACGTTCTTCTTACCTTTGTAAAGACACAGCGTCAAAGGACCTAGCAAACAGAGTGCCACATTTATACAGCAGCACCACTCTCTTCCCTGCCAGGGATATAGTATAGTTAAAGAGCTGAGATGATATCTGTCTGCTCATGGTAATCATTTGCACACTGCCCATAGACTTGCAAAGTATGTAGCAGCATGACAACTGTACCACTGCATGAGAGAAAAACCATCTAACCGTAACAAAAAGGACGCATAAACTTTTTTCATGGCATTTTGTGCTAATAATTAAATAACTAAATAAACTTAACAACAGACAATTATTTACATATTTTTTTTTTTTTACGTTTCCCCCCAATATCATTACTAATTTTAAAATGACTTTGAAAAACATAAAATGCCCTATGTACCACAGAATTTTTTTTTAATATTCAAAGACAAAACTTAAAGGGTTATTCCGGGCAAAAACATTTTATCCCCTATCCAAAGGATAGGGGATAAGATGTCTGATTGCGGGGGGCCCACCTCTGGGACCCCCCGCAATCTCCCTGCAACACCTGCATTCTTTTTGGGAGCTGCGACTCCAGTTTCGAAAACTGGGGACGTGACATCACGCCACGCTCCCTTCATTCATGTCTATGGGAGGGGGCGTGATGGCTGTCAGAAAACCCAGAATCCCTGCCTCCATCCCTTCTGCTTCGATATGGCCAACCACTTAATAAATATTCATGAGACCCAGTTTGCCCATGTAAGTGCGATGTGGGCGGGAACATGGGAGCAGAAGCGAAGAATGCAGGGATGCTGGGTATGCCAGCTCCCACCTTCTTTGCACAAAGCCGGCAGGGGGGTGGGAGAAACATGCTAGAACAGCATAAAAAACACCTCCATTGTGCAAAAAGGCTGATTTACATATTTTGTGTATTCAGGTGATGTTGCTGTCAGATTACCTTTAAACACCATAATAATACATATTATTTCTTTTTTTTTTTTTTACTAACGTTTGTGACCTAAGGATTGAAAAAAGAATACCAATATGTTTTTTATTGAACTTGCAACGTGTTTCTCCACGCCAGAATTTAAATCTGCCACAAAGAGCTGGCCCCCATTCAAACTTGCATCACCCATCCAGCTTAAGGGTACGGTGCAAATATGTAGCACATATTTCACACTGAAAAATCTGCTGCACCGTAGCCCTGTGTGTGAGCATTAAGGTTTGGAGGCGGGTCACTGCGCAGAACTGATGCGCGGCCCTGCTTTCAAACCTCACTGCACACAGAGCTGCAGTGGGAAGCCCTGAGTCTATGCTCATCGGATCATACGCAGTGTATTTCTTGCTCTGCAGCAGAATGCTGTGTATTTCTTGCTGCGTATGCGCTACGTAAGACCGTACCCTTACAGTGTGCTCACATGTGTGTATTTTTGCTGCAGATCTGCTGCAGTTTTGCTGCCCATTGACTTCAATCTGCAGCAGATCTGCAGCAGAAAATAGGCATGTGTGAACGTACCCTTAGGTTAGGAAACAATTGAATTCGACATAAGACACACAGAAGATTACAAAAGCTCCTCCTCCTAATGCTCTATTGTGTGATGACTTGTTTCTTTGTATTAGGTCCCAGTGAGTACATTGATCAGCTTGGGATGCTTAAAGACTCCATGATCCAAAAGCAACAATACAAGGTGGAGCAGCCTCTATTTTCAGCTGTTCTGGGAGGCAGTGGCAATGCTGTCTATGGTTACTGCTGTGATTCTTCATTTATTTACAAGTTTGCGCTGCCAAAGGTACATTTCATCTACATTTTTATCTATATTTCATATACCGTATTTTTTAGCCGCAAAAAAACAGAAGCTTCTCCTTTGACCAGCATTGGCTTTAAAGTCAATGCATGTAAAATCTAGTATTTCTCGGTCGCCTACATTGGGGGATGCAGAAACTGTGGGTATATGCTGCTTGCCACTAGGAGGCGGCATTAGGAAAAAAAGAAGTCAACTCCTCCCAGCAGGATATACCCACCCACTGACTCTGAGCTAATCAGTTTTAGCTTAGTGTCAGTAGGAGGCCGACGAAAGTCTGGAGCTCTCCAGACCTGGTCTTTTTCTTTTTTTCAATTTAGCTCCAGTTAGATTTTTTTCTCGTTTTTATTTTCATAGGTTGTGATTACAGGAGCATGGCGCTGCCTGGTCTCCCACTGCAAAGTCGGGGCACGGCACATATGGAATGTTCCGTTAACCCCCCACGCCAACAGTCAGTTTCAGGTGGTCGACCCTGGGTCCGGGTCCCCTCTCGCCCTGCCTCTTGCGGCCTGGCATGACGCAGCGTGGCACCATACTGGCTGAAGACACCTTGGGTGAGTATATCATCCTCAGTGGTAAGTATCACTCCCATCACAGATTGGGTGTCAGTCAGTGTGCTTAGGTGCGTTCCAGCATAGGGTCCTTTTTACTTTCACTTTCGGCCATAGCGTGCAGCTGCGGCTTCTCTAGTGCTGGCGGCCATTCATTTCTCTCTGTGGCTGTGACGGCCGGGAGCTTTCACTCCGGAGCCGCAGCTTCTCTTACCTAGTTCGGAACGGGGCCGGGGGTCTTTAGCCGGGGAGGCAAGGCTTTTCTCTTCCGGGTCATATAAGAGCGTGGCCCCAGACCTGATACCCAGAACCAAGATGCCTGGCAGTTCTACTGAACCTACTTGTTCTGCCTGCACTATTGCGCGACCCAGCCCTCCCTTGACCGACCCTCAGGATGGTCCGCCGGAGTGTGTGGCCTCTGAGCCCACTCAAGGGTGGGCCTCTGCCCTTTCTCAGTCAATCTCCGTTTTGGCACGGGTATCGCTGGGGGTGGCTACCGCCATGGAGCGTTCCTCCTTGCAGCCATCCGTCCAGGACACTTTGGCGGCTTCCCAGTTACGCTCTTCCAGGTGCTCTCCTCACAAGCGCCTGAGAAAGGAGTGCTTGGCCTCCTCTCAAAGGCGTGGCTCTTCCTCCAGCTCTCCTGCTGGCCCGCAGCCGGCCTCTTTCCTGCAGCTGTTCCCCCAGGAGCCACTCAGGGTCTCCTCCACGGGGTTCCAGGTCCACCTCGTCCCGCTCCAAGGATCATATCGTCCGTTCCAAGTCTCCTGGAGAATTTGATGACACAGAGTCGGACCCGCCTTCGGACTCAGAGGAAATCTCCCGTATGTCGGACATGGTGGACAGTCTGGTATCAGCTGTCAGAGACACCTTTCACTTGCAGGACCCTGGATCTTCCCAGGCAGTTCCAGTACTCTCTTTCCACAGGGCGAGATGCCCCCCAGGTCTTCAATTCTCATGTTGAGTTTGATGAACTCCTGAACGTAGTGTGGAAGCACCCTGAGAAGTGATTCCAGGGCTCTAAGAAGCTTCGAGCCCTCTTTCCATTCGCTCATGACCTGTTTACTGATAGAATTTTGTTCTTTTCCCCGAGATCATTTTTTCTAGTCATGGCCTCTGAGGTCCCCTGCTCTGAATATGGCGTTTCACTCCGCCCTCCAAAACCTGCTTTTCCAAGGCATGATTGTGCCATTTCCCCCTCAGGAGTGTTTTTCGGGGTTCTATTCCAATCTTTTTGTGGTCCCCAAAAAGGAGGGCACGGTTCGTCCTATACAGGATTTCAAACTACTCAATCACCACCTGCGTCTGCGACATTTTTGCATCGAATCTCTGAAATCAGTGAAGGCTTTACATGGACCCGGGCGAGTTCCTGTCCTCTGTGGACATTCAGGATGCTTACCTGCATGTCCCCATCTTCCCGTCTCATCACTGCTTTTCATGGTTTGCAGTTCCTGCCGGTCACTTTCAGTTCGTGGCAATGCCCTTCGGGCTGGCCATGGCTCCTCGAGTCTTCACTAAAAATCCTCACGGCAGTGATCGCCATCCTCAGTTCTCGGGATGTTTCTGTGCTTCCTTATCTGGATGACCTGATGGTCAAGGCTCCCTCCCTGTTGGAGAACCTGGAAAGTCTCCACATCACTCTCCAAACCCTGGAGCGTTTCGGCTGGATTGTCAACCGAGCCAAATCCAATCTCCACTTCGACACCGCGGCAGCCAGGATTCGGCTTCTGGTGGACAAGAGACGCGCGTTGAAAGAGGGAGTCCGTCTCCTCCGCCGCACGACTCCAGTTAAGATCAGAACCTGCACGATGGTCCTGGGCAGGATTGTAGCATCCATGGAGGCAGTTCACTTTGCCCAGTTCAGGTATCGTCCCCTGCTACTGGCCATCCTGTCCCAATGGGACAAGTCTTCCCTTTCTCTATAGCGTCCCATCTGGCTGTCTCCTCAAGTTTGCCACTCCCTGCTCTGGCGGCTTCAGTCCCCTCTTCTCCAGGAGGGTCGTTCCTTCCTCCCCCTCCAGTGGCGGGTCTTGACGACCGATGCCAGTCTCCTGGGCTGGGGAGGGGTGTACTAGGACAGTCTAGGGCCAATGGTCCTCCCCGGAGTCTCGTCTCCCAATCAACGTTCTGGAACTAAGGGCAATTTTCCTATTCCTATTTTCCTGTTCGAATCCATATGGACAATGCCATGGCCGTGGCATACATAAATCACCAGGGGGGCACCCACAGTGCTTTGGCGATGGTGGAAGTAGCCAGGATTCTTGCCTGGGCAGAGTGCCACTTTCCCTCGATTTCGGCAGTCCACATTCCGGTGGGGGGAACAAGCGGGCTCTCTTAGTCGCACCACAGCGGACTCTGGGGAGTGGTCTCTCCATCCGGAGTTGTTTGCAATGATATTCTCCCACTGGGGGACTCCGGACATGGACCTGTTTGCGTCCTGCCGAAACCTTCAGGTTCCCAACTTTGTAGCCAGATCCCAGGGCCCTCTGGCATTTGCTGTGGACACGCCTGTGATCCCTTGGTCCGACTTCTCCCTTCCGTATCTCTTCCTTCCGCTTCCTCTTCCTCCCAGGGGGATCCGGAAGCTCAAGGTGGAAGGCATCTCCGCGATTCTCATAGCCACGGATTGGCCGCAGCGCACGTGGTCCACCTCCTCAAGGACGCTCCCATGCATCTTCCAGATTGGTCCGATTTTCTCTCTCAGGGCCCCCTTTGCCACCTGAATTCACTTCCGCTGCATTTAACGGCGTGGCGGTTGAAACTGCGGTGTTGAAGGCCAAGGTTTTTTTTGCCGAAGTCATTCACACCATGCTTCGTGCCCGTAAGACCTCTTCAGCCAGGATTTATCAGCATACCTGGCAGGCTTACTTTCGCTGGTGTGAGACCTGGTCTCTGTCTCCTACAGTTTTTTTCTCCCTAACCTCCTGTCTTTCCTGCTGGCCAGTTTGGAAACTCGTCTGGCACTCAGTTCCTTGAAGGGTCAAGTGGTGTCCGCGCTCTCTATTATTTTCCAACGGCCCTTTTCTGCCATTCTCCCTCTCTCATCCCTAACGGGATAAAATAGTGCTCTGTCCAGTCCCCTCCTTTCTGCCAAAGGTGGTTTCCTCCTTCCACCTGAATGAGGAAATCATTCTCCCCTCCATTTTCCCAAACCCTTCCTATCCTCGGGAACGCTCTCTCCATAAGTTGGACCTGGTTCGGGCCCTCAAGGCCTATTTGTTGGTCACTTCTTTTCGGCACTGTGACTTGCTGTTTGTGATTCCCAATGGTCAGCATAGGGGGCTTCCTGCTTCTAAGGCGACCATCTCCAGGTGGATCTGGTCAGCCATTATGGAGGCGCATTACTGTAAAGGGAAGGTCCCGTCCTTTTGAGTTACAGATCACTCTACCCGCTCCGTGGGGGCCTCTTGGGTGGTTCAGAAAAGGGCTTCTGCTATGCAGGTGTGCAAGGCGGCAACTTGGTCGTCCGTGCACACTTTTGCCAAGTTCTATCAGGTGCACATGTTTGCATCTGCCAATGCGAGTCTTTGTCACAAGATTCTGCAGGCAGCGGTGGCTGAGTCCTCCACTTGACCTCTTCTTGCTGGGATTTTGTTCTTCCCACCCCAGGGACTGCTTTAGGATATCCCACAGTTCGTGTGTCCCCCAATGTAGGCGACCGAGAAAAGTAGATTTTTTTATACTTACTGTAAAATCTATTTCTCGGAGCCTCATTGGGGGACACAGCACCCACCCATCAGCTGTGGTTGGTTTCCAAGTTTTGTTTGGTTGTCTCTTGGTGAGGGGCTCAGTTGTACTTTTTCTTGTTGGGTTGTTCCTTGGACAATGTTGTTTTTCTCTTTTGGCTCTCTCCTTCTGCTTTGGGACTAAACTTATTAGCTCAGAGTCAGTGGGCAGGTATATCCTGCTGGGAGGAGCCGACTTCTTTTTTGCCTAGTGTCGCCTCCTAGTGGCAAGCAGCATATACCCACGGTTCCTGTGTCCCCAATGAGGCTCCGAGAAATAGATTTTACAGTAAGTCTAAAAAAAATCTACTTATTTGTCATATAATCTAAACCCCAAAGATGATATTATTTCCCTATTTTATTAGTTTTTATTCCATGCAGCATCAAAACATATCCTATAGCTTGAAACTACCAACAGGCAGGCTAGATAGTATTATTAGAAGGTTAATAGATTATAGGGTATGTTCCTTATTTAACCATATTTTATTTCTCCAATGCATGTATAAAAATGCAAAAAAAAATGAAATGACAGTGCTATTGGTCTTGATTAAATCGTAACTGCAATCATGCTTTAGCAGCAGGATATCTGTTTAAATCTCAGGGAACTTTACAGTCCGAGACTTGCCAGCGACTATGGTGATCAGGATTCGGATTTGCCGTAAGTCCCATAGAACTACATGGGAATTCAGGAAAATCCATATCCTGATCCTAGTAGTGGAGGGCAATTCTCGGGCTGTAAAGTCCCTTTTGTAATCTAGCCCTGCAGTCATACACCCTTCGATCTATTTCCTATTCTTGCACACATACATTTGGTAAGTTATTTCCTGCGATGTGCCTTGAGTCCATTGAAGGCCATACTGTCTGTAAATCCTGAGTCCAATCAGGTACAATTAGTACCCAGGGTAATGTATTATAGACCTACACTAGTACATTATTGTAAATAACAACAACCTGGACATTTATCTCTAGGAAACATCTGGTAATATGATTAAAGTTCTACCTGCAGAAAAAAAAGTTTGCGGAAGTCAGCTGGGACGTGGCTACCTGGGCTTGTCTCCTCATCACAAGTGGCTGTCAGTATCGGCAGCCGATGGTATTTTATATCTTAAAGATTCTTTTACTTTGGTAAGTCCACATACCGTTCAAGAAATACAGTCACAAAGCAGAGGATTGCTTTAGTCACCCTTGTGCATACATATGAAATACATCATCCCCCCCTGTCATCATCCAGACCCAGAACATCCTCATCATCATCACCGCCTGTCATCATCCAGACCCTCATCATCATCACCTGTCATCATCCCCTTGTCATCATCCTCGCCCCCCTTCATCATCCCCTTGTCATCATCCCCACCCCCCTTCATCATCCCCTTGTAATCATCCCACACACCCCCCCTTCATCATCCCCTTGTAATCATCCCCCACCCCCCCCCCCTTCATCATCCCCTTGTCATCATCCCCACCCCCCTTCATCATCCCACACACCCCCTTCATCATCCTCTTGTCATCATCCCACCCCCCCCCCCCTTCATCATCCTCTTGTCATCATCCTCCCTCAGTGGTCTTCAACCTGCGGACCTCCAGAGGTTTCAAAACTACAACTCCCAGCAAGCCCGGGCAGCCATCGGCTGTCCGGGCTTGCTGGGAGTTGTAGTTTTGAAACCTCCGGAGGTCCGCAGGTTGAAGACCACTGCGGCCTTCGACATCATCCAGCCCCCTCTCACCCCCTTTAGTTCTGTACAGTACTCGCCTCTGCTCGGCGCTGGTCCGGTGCTGCAGGGCTGTCCGGTGAGGAGGTTGTCCGGTGGGATAGTGGTTCCGGGCTGCTATCTTCACTGGGGGCGCCTCTTCTCCGCGCTTCGGGCCCGGAATAGAGGCGTTGCCTGGACGATGACGCAGAAGTACGTTGGCAATGAACGTACCTCTGCGTCGTTGTGAAGGCAACGTGACTATTCTGGGGCCGGGCCCGAAGCGCTTAGAAGAGGCCTCCCCGGTGAAGATAGCAGCCCGGAACCACTATCCCACCGGACGACCTCCTCACCGGACAGTCCTGCAGCACCGGACCAGCACCGAGCGGAGGCGAGTACTGTACAGAACTAAAGGGGGTGAGAGGGGGCTGGATGATGTTGAAGGCCGCAGTGGTCTTCAACCTGCGGACCTCCGGAGGTTTCAAAACTACAACTCCCAGCAAGCCCGGACAGCCGATGGCTGCCCGGGCTTGCTGGGAGTTGTAGTTTTGAAACCTCTGGAGGTCCGCAGGTTGAAGACCACTGCGGGTGGAGAGTTCACTCGAGTATAAGCCGAGGGGGGTGTTTTCAGCACGAAAAATCGTGCTGAAAAACTCGGCTTATACTCGAGTATATACGGTATATATTTAAATTGTGTTATAGGTGTCCAGTAAGAGGATTAATGAGGATGGGATGGATAGGACTTTCAGTCTATAAATTCAGCCCATAACATTTTGTGACAGTGGTGGAAAGATGGGCAGGTGTAAGGATCTGAGCAACTTTGACACATACCAAATTGTGATGACTGGACAACTGGGTCAGACCTTCTCCAAAACAGCAGGTGTCACGGGGTGGTCTCTGAATGCAGTTTTTAGTCTCTCAGAAAAAGAAGGGACACAAGGGGGACCTACACAATATTTAGCAGGTGATTATGGTGATGTATGGTGCACTTTAACTTACAGGGGTACTCCAGTGGAAAACTATATTTTTTTTCACATCAAATGTTGCTCCCGCTGTACAGGCTGGTTGAAAAGCTTCTCATTTTGGGTTGGCTCTGACCATAGGTGTTCTGTGGCCCTCCACCATGGGGCCGGTAGAGTGGGCTTCTAGCTTAGTGGTGTACTCGAGGAAAAAAGAAATGTTTTCTGTTCAACTCGTGCCAGAAAGTTATACAGATTTGTAAATTACTTCTAT
This sequence comes from Hyla sarda, assembly GCF_029499605.1. NCBI lineage: Eukaryota > Metazoa > Chordata > Amphibia > Anura > Hylidae > Hyla > Hyla sarda. The sequence continues at coordinate 325,715,517 of NC_079192.1, forward strand.
TTAAAAATCTTAATCCTTCCAATACTTATCAGCTGCTTATCAGGAAGTTCATTTCTTTTTGAATTTCTTTTTTGTCTGACCACAGTGCTCTCTGCTGACACCTCTGTGCATGTCAGGAACTGTCCAGAGCATGATAGGTTTGTTGTGGGGATTTGCTCCTGTTCTGGACAGTTCCTGACACGGACAGAGGTGTCAGCAGAGAGCACTGTGGTCAGACAGAAAGGAAATTCAAAAAGAAAATAACTTCCTGTGGAATATACAGCAGCTGATAAGTACTGGAAGGACTAAGATTTTTTAATAGAAGTAATTTAACAAATCTGTTTAACTTTCTGACAACAGTTGATTAAAAAAAAAAAAATGTTTCCCACCGGAGTACCTCTTTAACAGGAAGAGGATACCTTTCTCTTGATATGTGCAAACAAATAAAAAGAATCTTAAAATTTTCTGTAGAACAAGTTGACATTTTTGCTTTCTGACTTCTGGTTTCTCCACAATATCTGGTAAATCTATTGTTTTCCAGGAAACCTATGCTGAGGTATGTTGTCATTCATACCACACAGAAGGCATCGGCACAATGGCATTTTCTTTAGATGGACATACGCTTATTACTACAGGGGTGGGAGATGGTGCAGTTGTTTGCCTGACGTGGAGGTAAGTCTAAAACAAACATCTGGCTTATTTGGATGTTTTTGGCACATTAAAGGAATTTGTTTCCAAAATTGTGGTAACAATAGATTGGGGTACAAAAAAAATGTACTCACCCTTAGTTCACCCCCGTTCTGGGGTATGTTACTTACCAATCAATAGTCTTGGCATTCATGTGCCATAAACGCAGGAAGAGACTGCAAAGGCCAGTGATTTGCTGCAGCATCACATGCACAATCTACGTATCACAGCACTCCAGCAGGGAACAGCCTGGATGACAATTGTTTGGCTCATTGCCGGAGCTTTTCAATGTAAGATTAGTCTGTGTCTTTGTTAACAATACGGCGTAATAATTCTGCATAATGTTTTGCTGTGTTTGCAGACATCCTGGAAAAAATGGAGTGAAGGAAGCCTTCGACTATGGTCGGACTCTGAGCATTTCCCTTCAAGATACTACATTTAAGGAAGATGAGGCTTTACGGAAAATGCCACCATGGAGCCCAGATTCAAATATCTCACTTGTGCAAGAAAGAGAGGTACATTTATTAATCTCACTCGGGCTGCCATCACTTATTTCTACAGTAGCACAGAGAAACATCTATGCAAGATCAAGCATAACTAAATTTGGCCTCCCATACGACATAGTTGTTGGCCAACAAATCCACCATAAACATTATGAAAGTGGCATATCTTCCTCAGTAACAAATGATAAAATGGAGCAACCCAATTCCTCTTTACATCAAGAGATACTGTATTTCTCTTTTAGAGAGATCCTGGCTCTTATGCACACAGTGTCACTTTCTATGTCATTTCCATTAAGGCTATTTTCGCGCAGTGGAATTCTGCAGAAGAATTCTGACAGAAATTCCACCAAAATTTACTGCCCATTGACGTCAATAGGATTCCTCTGTCCCATTCACACAATTTCCGCATTCTGCAAAATTCAAAGACCGGTCAATGTGGCTTTAAATTTCAGCTGAATTTGAGCGGAATTCCACCATATAAACACAGCCTAATAGTGAGAGCTTGAAGTATATGTTCACACTTTTTTTAAAAAAATTGAAGATTAGTTATTATCAATGCTCTATAAAGGAGCTTCCTAAGGGGAAAAGAAATTTAAACACCATCAAAAAAAGAAAAAAGAAACATTACTCGCTGCTCCACTGCCAGTGCTGTGGTACTCCTCTGCCTGTCTTTGTAGCACCCCACTGGCTTTAGGAGTTATACTAGTAAGTACAGTGACAGCTGAGGCCTCATCATCATTGCTGGAAAGTAAACGTAGACTGTTTGGGAACCATTGGATCTGTAACAATATAATGGCAGGCTATTTAACTGGAATGTTATCTTTTTTATTTTTTTTTTAGTACCTTTGGCCAATCTATTTTCACCTATTCACCTCTGTTTGTTTGTAATGCACAATGAATATTTAAAGGGGTACTCCAGTGGAAAGCATTTCTTTTTAAATCAACTGATGCCAGAAAGTTAAACAGATTTAAAAATCTTAATGCTTCCAGTACTTATCAGCTGCTGTATGCTCCACAAGAAGTTCTTTTTATTTATTTTCTGTCTGACCACAGTGCTTTCTGCTGACACCTTTGTCCATGTCAGGAACTGTCCAGAGTAGGAGAGGTTTTAAATAAGGATTTGCTTCTACTCTGGACAGTTCCTGACATGGACAGCAGAGAGCACTGTGGTCAGACAGAAAAAAAATTCAAAAAGAAAAGAACGTCCTCTATAGTATACAGCAGCTGATAAGTACTGGAAGGATTAAGATTTTTAAATAGAAGTAATTTACAAAATTGTTTAACTTTCTGGCACCAGTTTATAAAAAAAAAAATATATGTTTTCCACCGGCGTACCCCTTTAATTCTGCCATCAGCATTGCACTTGCATGTTTCAGGCTTTACTATGCTCAGTTGTGTCCACATTACTATCTGCTCTACTGTTGAAAAACTCAATATCAATACATGTTACAAAAACAATAACATTAGTCAACCAGGAAATTATTTTCTCAGAGACAGAACGCTCTAAAATATTCAGCACTCTTGACGTGTGATACCTTGTTTTAGTGTGGACTAAACATGTGATGGAGCTTATGTTTAAGAGCTAGATACCAGGTCCCAATTCATGCTATTCATTTTTTTAATATAATACTTTATATCAGTGTTTTCCAACTAGTATGCCTCCAAATCCCAAATGTAGTTTTGCATCAGCTGGAGGTATACTGGTTGGGAAACACTGCTTTATATTACAATTATAGTAGGCCAGTATTGATTGAGTCTATCTGAGATGTATTTGGTTTTAATCCTGTATTCTTTATATAGGAGAGACAGCTTAGTGTTGAGGTGACGGAGCAGGATGACAGCTACACCAGCTCCTCAGTAGTGCAAGCTACAGATCCTACTTGGCTCAATCACAAATTCACCGAAGTAAGTGCAAAGATGGCCATTAACTAGACATTTTAGATGCCCAAAAAGACTTATTGTTGCCGATTTTTTGTTACATCGATTGTAAAAAAAAAAAAATCTGACATAATAAATTTTTTCCCTATTATCAGGTGCGGTATTTATAAAGTCATTCGGGCCAAACAACATATGTGCACCCCATTAATAAAGCACAACACAGGCCATATACAGATAAACACTTTTTAAGGGGTTTTTATAGGACTTTTTCATTAAAGGGGTACTCTGCTAAAAACATCTTTTCCCCTATCCAAAGGATAGGGCATAAGATGTCTAATCGCAGGGATCTTTGGGCCGACAGCAGGGGCGTCCGGAACACGTTCGAACACATCCATCATACCACTCCCCCTCCATTCATGTCTATTGGAGGGGGCGTGGCGCCCCCTCCCATAAACAAGAATGGAGGGGGCGTAGCAGCCGTGTTCACTAGTCATCTGCTGACACCTCTGTCAATCTCAGGTACTGTCCAGAGTAGGAGCAAATCCCCATAGCAAACCAATCCTGCTCTGGAAAGTTCCTGAGACAGACAGAGGTGTCAGCAGAGAGCACTGTGGTCAGACAGAAAATACATTTCAAAAGAAATAAACTTCCTCTGAATCATAAAGCAGCTGATAAGTACTGGAAGGATTAAGATTTTTAAATAGAAGTAATTTACAAATCTGTTTATGGTTCTGGCATCACAAAAAAATAGTTTTTCAGCGGAGTACCCTTTTAAAGTCCCCAGACACAATAGATTAAAGTTGATAAAAATGGACGATTTCAACCAAAACATTAGATGAAAGTCAACAACTAATGATAATTTTGGCCAACCATACCGTTATCTTAGAAGAAGTGGGCCATGTCTAAAATTTTCAGGCAAAAGTCAGATAAAAAATCTTTCACTCAGGGAAGATCTTTCATCCATGAACAATCTTTCTGAAAAAAGGATATTCTCAGAACATTTCCAGAATATTCTCAGGAAGATGTATTACTTTACTTTCCAAAATACAATCTATTAATAATTATCTCTATTTATACATGTAAAAGGCCATAAAAGAAGAAGAGAAGAAGTATGCTGACCAGAAGAAGAGTCTCAGGAATGGTATAAAAGAACTGAGGCATAAAGTAAGGATATTTCATATTATTTTTTAATGGGCACTGTCATTTGTAAAAAAAATAAACAGTCTCTGCACATAAAATCAAAGTGAGTACACCTATAAGAGTATGAGATTGGAGCACAGCAGAAAAATGGTAAAAGATACAAAACTTTATTTGATTCATGAAAACATAATAAATATAAAAGACAACAAATAGAGAAATAGAGCACAAAAAGGCACCAGGTACAGCAGAACAACAGTGGGTATAGAGGCCGGCTAAATAACAGCGTATATGATATCATAGGCAGTTGCTAAGAGAAAAAAATAAATAAAGGTATAGGGCATCAAGCAAAAATGCTTGAGCCTAAATTGCTGATAAACATGTCCAGAAGCTGCCATAGATAAATCATGCAGGCATAATCAAGAATAACAACATAGTACAGGATGCCAGACCATACCCACCAGACCCCAACGATCGTTTCGCTTCTCTAAAATGCTTCCTCACTCCCCATGAGGAGGTTTTTTCTTTTTTGGTGTTTACATAAAATCAAAGTACAAAGTCACATCCTAGTATAAATATATTGGTAGACAAACATAAGAATAAGTCCCGGAGATGCGAGACTGCATGAACCGAACACAGTAAAACGTAAAAAAAATAAAAATAACAACCGTAAATCAAACAAAAAGGGTATATATATGAAGGTCAGCAAACAGCAGCTGACCCTAAAGGACAGTAAAGACTCCAGCATCTCTCTGTACACATAAAGGGCAAAAATATATTAATCCAATAGAGGATAGACAGGCACTGACATAGGGATAAACTCCAATAATAAAGAATCACCACCAATCCTAAATATTTCAGTGGCCAGTCATGGAATATAAACAGACAGTCAAAGGGGAGGAGCACCACGCGCCCCACACCAACAGAAATTAAGCTGGGCATTGCCTATTCTTATAGACAAGATGGGAAAAGAGTATGACAGCATTAATCAGATCTCTCCATTTAGCCAGGGTAGGGGGTCTTGGGTCCATCCATCGAAGAGCCACAGCCTTCCTTGCCAAGAACAATGGTTCTCGTAAAAAAGGTGCGGGTATGGAGAGGCCACACCGCTTCATCCGTAACTCTGAATATACACACTAAGGGATCCAGTGGAGGAGGAGGATTCACAAGAGTAGCAAGGGGTCGCTACAATATATGGGCACGCCCAGAGGAGGTGCCAGAAATCCGCCCGAGCCACACCAGCGTCAGAGGCAGATCTACCCATTCTGAGCAACCTAACGGGAGTGACATAACTGTAATGAATAATATTTAATTGAATGAGTTTATTATTGGCAACCGGAGACACTACCGTGTGAGCGGAGAGAATCTCCTCCCAATCATCCTCAGTAAGGGAAGGGATATAAGACTGCCAGTAATGCACTGCAGGCAAGGGCATACGGGAGTACTTAGCTTGTATAAGGCGAGTATATAGAATGGACATGAGACCCCATGAACCCTGTGATTTCAATAATCCGATTAATGGAAATTCAGAAATAGGCGGACTCCCCTCTGGAAATTGAACATTAAGGGCATGTCGCAATTGCAGATATTTAAAAAAAACAATGCCTAGGAATATAGTATTCAGACTGAACCTGATCAAAATACCACCATTAGGGCCCCATACAGCTGGGTTCACACAAGCGTAAAATGTACAGAATGTCTGCACAAAAACCAGGTGCGGACATTCCGCACATATGACCAGCCGGCAGCCGCTAGGACCGCTCGGAAATGCGGAAATACATTTCCTTGCAAAAACATGGAAGATGTTCAATGTTTTTTTGGATGCCGGAAACATCTGGTGCAGAAATTCTGCCATCTGCACAGTGCAGCAGAATCACATATGTGCAGCATTACAAGTCAAAATATGGCCAGATTTTGGCATTTAAATTGAGAAAAAAGTATTTTCATCAACTTTTATTCAATCTTTGACAGTGGGGCTCTGGCTGCTGAGCCCACTGATCGTTAGAACAAGGGAACAAAAGAGTTTTCAGTCAAAATGCTATGTGTGAACATAGCCTCATAGGGAAAAGTCCAGCAATGGTGTCTTGCACTATGAATCTACAATAAAGCTCAAATATAATATACCAGAAAAAATGTAAGAACTTTTCCCTAACATATCTTGGATATATATACAGGCACGTTTAAATATTGATTTTATATATATATATATAAATAATATATGCAGGGGTGGATTAACTACTATACACCAAAATGTTCACAAAACCTGGACCCCCAACCCCATATCATACCAAACTAGACCAGTATAATAATACCAACATCAAAAATAATACTACTACACAAAGGACTAATAATACCGCCAATGTCCTTATTATACATTACTACCACACAGTAACCGAATAATGTCACCATATACGGATACTGAAGAAAACCCAGTATCAATGATACCTCTATAGAGGAACACATCTGCAGCTTATTTGATGCCACAGATGTGCTACTAGCACGCACAGAGTTACGGCACAACGAGCTCCCTGCTGCTGCTGCCGTAGCTCTGTGTGTCAGCTTATGACAAAGTGGTGACCCACTAATAGCCTCCACAGTAGTTAGATCCCATAATAGTGTCCCTCACAGTAGATAGTAGTGATGTTTTGATATTGGTATCAGTGCCATTACTGTATATGTCCCCAATACCTATTTCAAGGGGTACTCCGGTGCCCCAGAGTTCTGAATGGATTCTTGGAGTGGGCCGCCGTGACAACCTGACCCTTTCAATAACTTCAGGGAGGAAGAAATGGTGCCGAGCAGCATGGTAAGAGGTGGTGTTGCAGAGTTATTGCAAGGGGAGATGAAAGTGGAGGCAGGGAGACAGCACAGCTGCCATACTCAGTGACAAGGAGAGGGAGGACAAGGGAGCCCATCACTTCTGGGTCTTCAGGAGACTGGGAAAGCTAAGTGACTGACAGTACACTGTGCTCTCCCAACTTTATAAACTGCCTGTCACTCAACTTTACTAGTCTCCTAAAGGGAATATCTACATGGACTGCACCAGGACTCTTCAATGGCAGAGTACTATTGTGTCATCTGTTACTTCACTCCATGTCTCCTTTCCAATCTAGATGCTTCACCAGACAGATATTCCCGTCAGAAGGCTGGGGAAGCTGGGTGACAGACAGTATAGCACATAAAGCTGGGGAAGCAGTGTGAGCACTGTACTGTGTACTGCCTGTCACTCAGCTTTCCCAGTCTCCTGAACATAGTCCCCATATACCCATATAGTGCCCCACACAGTAAATACACACATAAATGCAGACACAGATACATGCACTTTAGATGTATACAATTACATAGAAAAAGGAGCCACTCAGCTCACTCACCACATAAGCCCAGTTGTATTCATATTAGGAGATGCCTGGTTTCAGAAGCGCTGGAGCTCGGAGAAGTGGGCCACCTGCCCGTATAGTGTGCTAGAGAAACAATAGGGAGTATCCAGCTTCACAGCAAACTGTTAAAATGTTCAAGCTTTAATGTAATCCATTAAAAAACATGGTTATGGTAATGAAAACAACCGCGCCGACGCATTTCGGACTTACAATAAGTCCTTAATCAGGGCCTGATTAAGGACTTATTGTAAGTCTGAAACGCGTCGGGCTGGTTGTTTTTATTACCATTACCATGTTTTTTAATGGATTACATTAAAGCTTGAACATTTTAACAGTTTGCTGTGAAGCTGGAGACTCCCTATTGTTTCTCTAATACAATTACATACACATACAAACAGACATACACAAGTAGCTACATAAACACGCTTACTTTTAGGCAAGAAGATTAGGCAGCTCCAGGGGGGTCCACTTCTTGTATAGCCTCCAGCTTCACTTCTTCTAACACTGGGCACCCTGCAGCCCCTCCTTTCTCCTATTCTCTTACTGCCGAGCTGTATACAGCAGGAGGTCGGGAATATTACTTAGGGGCATGGGAGGGGCCCAGGAGAGAGAAGTGGGTCGGGGTACATCTTCCTGCTTATGCTGAACACCAGAGCTTCTAAGCATATAGGCCTGAAGAGACCATGCAGGGTAGGAGGAGGGGACCGGCCCAGTGATCTGTGGAGTGCAGGAGGATGGTGACAGAGCCTCCGGGCCCCGTTAAATAGTGCACTTGGTCTGGGCCCCTGACTGCAGTATTGCCTGTACTGCCCTGATGGCGGCCCTGCTGGACTGGTTACCATGCTCAAAATAGAGTTGTTTAGTAAAAGACAATTTCCTGTTCCCTTTTTCATGAAGATGTAACATATACTGAAGGCCCTCAGAGAGCCAAGCTATTTTGTTAGCCTCAGATGGGTCCGCAACATAGCGGGCTTCCAGTACCGAGCAGCTCTGCGCCATTTCCTCCTCACGTCTGGAAGAAGACTTCTTAAAGGAGATCTGTAGTGCTCTGAACTTTATCCCCTATCCGAAGGATAGGGGATAAGTTTTAGATTGCGGGGGGGCCGAGCGCTGGGCCCCCCCGCGATCTCCTGTACGGGGCCGCGGCAATGTACAGGAAAGGGGGCGTTCATAAAGTTCAGAGCACTACAAATCTCCTTTAATAAAAGGAAATAGTTGATCTAAGACAGCCTCTTAAATAAGCCTTCAGCGTCTCCCAGACCAGCACAGGCAACCCCCTGGGCAAATTGGCCTGAAGGAAAACCTGGAGCTGATCGGGGATCCGATCATTAGGCCCTATAAGATCTAACCAAAAAGGGTGGATCTTCCAATTACGCGGTGTACCAAAATTGGCCAAGGAGATATCACGCAATAGGGGAGAATGATCAGATATAGCTTGGGGCTCATACGAGACATCCGAGACCTGAGAATACAAAAGCGAGTTACCACAAGCAAGGTCAATTCTGGACAGCACGTTTCTACCCATAGTGTGACAAGAATACTTTTTAACAGAAGGGTAACGTTGTCTAAAAATATCGATCCCACCTCAACAAAGAAATGAGTAAGGGGAAAAGCCCTAGAATCTGCAGACGGGAGCAGGGGTATACCCCTAGGGCTATGTCTATCCATAGCAGGGTCTAAGACTAAATTAAAGTCTCTCATACAGAGGACCTGAGCTGACGTATAACCCGCAGCAAACGTAACAGCTAGATGTAAGATTTCCATAGAGGCCGGAGGGGGATTATATATAAATAAAAACACAAACTGGACATTATTCAAGAAGGCATGAATAAATACATAGCGACCCAAAGGGTCCTTGCAGACCGTAACTGGTTCCCACCGCACCGTATGACTAACAAAGACAGTAACACCTCTGGAGAATGGGATGTGGTATGAGTGCTGGGACCATTGAATCCAGGGTCGGGACAATTGGCTAGCCATATCAGGAGTGAGATGTGTTTCCTGCAATGCAATAATAGTGAATATGAGCAAATAACAGCGCCCTCTTCTGCAGGGTACAGACCCCCCCCCCCCCGAATATTCCAAGACATCACCCGAATATCCGCCATGACATAAAACTATAAAAAGGGAGAAATGTCAGTGCCTGCCAAAAATGCAAAAGTAAGTAAGAGAAAAATAAATCAAAGAACATACATGGTGCTGTGTAAAATACAGAATGTCATCGGAGTGACGCTGGAGACATAAAGGCATAATAAAACAAACCCACCAGATCGTGGGGCACAAAACCCATAACAAGAAGAAACTAAGATAAAAGAAACATATCAAAGTAAGCATCAATAGAACAACAGCTTCATCAAGCAGTCATAAAGTATAAAAATTACATCATGGCTTTGACCAATTCATTGTTGCTTATAAGATGCCATGACAAGCCAATGTCAGCATGTAGAGGAAGCTGCAAAATGATGTATTTGAAAGAAATCATACATAGTTGGAAACATTTTAGCAGCTATTTTGATTAAACAGGTTATCAGGGGAATATTTTTTTTTTGCAGTGAAATGGGCTCAGGCTGGGATGAAAACAATAAAAAATGTTTACTCTTCTGCTCTTATCCCACACTGCAGCCGCTCTGAAGAAGCCTATTGATGCTGTGCAGCATAACCTGTTCTTGGTCGCAAAACAAGGACATGCCCACTCATGGGCCTTGGGTGGGGAAAGTGATTGGCCAAGCATGCACTAGAACTTAGAGAGCTAAGCAGGGACAGGGCTCCAGCAGAACACGTGCAGTGCAGGATTAGGTTAGGCAAGTGCAATGTTTATTTGTTTTTGTATTTTTCTGTTTAGGTATGTATTCACACACTAGTTTGTTCTGAGCAGTTTGCTATTCTCCCTGGATTGGGAATGGTTAATGCTTAGAACCAATTAGATCTCAGGTGTGTCTATTTTAACCAGAATTCTCCTTCATTCTGGTGCTGGTTATTTTGTACAGTAATGCTACTATGATGTCTGTGCAATACTCTGACTATGTCTGCTTTAGCATTTACCATGTATTTATCTTGTGATATTATCTGAGTTTTAGCATTGGTTAAATAGTCTTGTTTATTGAAGATTTTAGTCTGTGTTATTTGTCGGTTTTTATGATGTATGTCTGTTATGCTTAGTCTGTGTTCCTCCACTTAGTGGAGTTTGGTTTTGAATTTATCCTGTCTTGTATCTTGAAATATATCCTGTTTCAAATCTTGAGAAATATCTTGTCTAGTATCCTGGCCAGTAGTCTATTTGGTTTTATTATAATGGCTACTCCTTTTGTGGACTGGGGTGTCCAGTTTGTTTGTTCTGTGTCCCAGTGTGAACAGTGTCCTATGTTCCTGATGAGTTTAGTGTCTAGCTTTCAGTTCTTTTGCTCATCCACTGCTATTACTGGTTTCTGCTGTATACCTGTTCCATACCTAGTCTTGCTCATTTCATCATGTCTGCCGTTTATCTGATTCTGGTTTGTGAACTGTTTGTTTATTCACTATATTCTGCCCTGTTAGTATTTGTATCTTGTCTGGTATATCTGGTTGTCTGATAGTTTTCCGTTTCTGTTTTTGGCCTGTGACCGACAATGTGTATTATTTGTTTTTACGCCACTGCACTGTAGCGCAGGGAGGGATCGACTCCAAGTTGTCAATTCACTGCTTATGGTGTATGGGTAAGAAGGCAGGGAGAGTGTCACTAGGGACAGCTTAGGGCTCACTCTCCCTGTCCCCTCAGTCGCTCATGACAATATTGGCTGCATTTTATGCTGGTGACATATGTTGCAGTTCTGTATACGCTCACCCATACAACAGTGCTTAAAGGAGTACTCCACTGGAAAAAAAATTTTTTAAATCAATTGGTTAAACAGATTTGTAAATTTCTTTTATTTAAAAATCTTAATCCTTCTGTACTTATCAGCTGCTGTATGCTTCACAGGAAGTTCTTTTCTTTTTGAATTTCCTTTCTGTCTGACCACAGTGCTCTCTACTGACACCTCTGTTTTAGGAACTGTCCAGAGCAGAAGAAAATCCCCACAGCAAACCTCTCCTGCTCTGTACAGTTCCTGACATGGACAGATGTGTCAGCAGAGAGCACTGCGGTCAGACAGAAAATTTAAAAATAAAAGAACTTCCTCTGGAGCATACAGCAGCTGATAAAATCTGGAAGGATTAAGATGTTTAAATAGAAGTAATTTACAAATCTGTTTAACTTTCTAGCACCAGTTGATTTAAAAAAAAAATGTTTACTAGTGGAATACCCCTTTACCAGTATTATTTTAAACTACTGTACAAGCAGCTTAATCATCAGAAGCTGATTTACTGATACACATATACTCAAATAAGCATCAATAATGGGGATTCTGCTTCATTTTTTTTAAATTTTTTTTATTACTTCCTTAGTTTATGAAACTTCTATTGATTCAGCTAAGATTGGAGTCTTTTTTAACCGTCTGTTCTTTTTTTGCCATACTTTACATCAATCAGATTGCATAATATTGGTCATATAAAGGGCAGTCTTGTGTGTTTGTTAAAAATGACTGCCATTATGTACCTTGGTTCTTACACTGTTTTGTGTTTTCAGATACAAGCTATGATGCGAGAGAATGAATCCTTACCTGAAATCGAAAAGTTGGACCAACAAGAATTTAACTTGGACACAGAAGAGCAGGAAAGGCTCCGGGATGAAAGTGAGCAGGAAGTGGAACGAGTAAGAATTACATATAGGATTTAGTCATTTGCATATCTACCATAGTTGCTATGGGGCTGGTTTTAGTCTGTGGGCTATGCCACAAATCTTACTATTTTTTTAAGATGTCAGAACATGCTAGTATCAATTTACATCCTATCAAAACGGTTTCTCTGCTCTGATATTCAACTTACCGCATTGTTTTAGTGCCACCGAATGTTGTGTCTCCTCACCCGTTCATGTTGGTGAACAAGTATGAGCTGTCTGTTCCCTTCTTTACAGTGGCAACAGGATCCCTGCTGGTGTGCGGGCTGTACAAAGACATAAAAAACATTCATATCTGATACTTACAAGGATGTAGAAAGTTTTCTACAGAAATAGATTTTTAGGAAAAGCTCCATTAGGACGTTACTCTAGAACAGTGGTCTCAAACTGTGGCCCTCCAGATGTTGCAAAACTTCATCTCCCATCATGCCCGGACAGCCTCTGGCTGTCCGGGCATGCTGGGAGTTGAAGTTTTGCAACATCTGAAGTGCCACAGTTTGAAACCACTGCTCTAGAATGAGGAGATAAGTACCAAATAAATAAATACAGACCCCTATGACTTCAAGAAAAGGGGCATAAACATAAGGGCAGAGCAGAGACCATGCTGCTGGTGGTCATAGGGACTGTAGCCCCATACCTACTTTCCTTTTGGGGCCTATAGTTACTTGTCCTGCCGCTGATACCTATAGATCACTGTACAACCCCCTCACCAACCAATTATGTTCTTAACTTTCTCCCTTATGGGCTTGTCATGTTATGCCTTAAAGGGGTTCTCCGCCCGTAGACATCTTAGCCCTTATGCAAAGGATAGGGGATAAGATGTCTGATCGTGGGGGTCCGGCCACTGGGACCCCTGCGATCTCTGTGCAGCACCCGTTGTGGCGGGCGTGGGTCGCGACATCATGACCAGGCCCCTTGTCATGTCACACTACGCCTCCTCAATGCAAGTCTATAGGAGGGGGCGTGGTGGTCACCACACCCCCTCCCATAGACTTGCTATTAGAGGGTGTGACGTGATGGCACAAGGGGCATGGCTGTGACGTCACGACCCTCACCACCCGCTCCAAGCCTTCGGAACGAAATGTTCAGAACACTTGGGCATCTAAGTACCCCTTTAATGTGTTATATTACCTATTACAATTTATGGATGTGTTTTTTTTTATTTGTGCAATGTCATCTTCTTTTGATATGACCTGCTTATCTGTTATTTACAGATGTTGCTCATATGCGCATGATGCTGGTGTATTGTGCTCTTTGTTAACGTTGTATGAACTTTTTTTTTTTTTTTCACCATTTTGTTTTCATCCTTCAGTAAAACAAATAAAAAAAATAAAAGAAACTAAGAAATTTTATTTTGTGTTTTTCAAAGGTTCGAAAAGAAATCGAGCTTGAAAATTTGTCCAGGCAATATTTACGGGAAATCATCAAAAAGGAATGCTGGGATTCTATGTCAGTAACAGGACGTTCTATTATGGTAAATATCGTTCATGCTTATGTATTATATCTGTCAACATCTTCTTTACTGGAGTATAATAAATTATTTACTGTAGTGTAGCAAGATGAATATGATTGATTATATCATAACAATGTATTTGAATCTATCCACTGAAAACATTCAGATCAACAATATTAAAAAATTAGCAAATTTATTGTTTTCATTTTAAAATTATGTTATTAGGCTAAGTTCACACTACGATTTGTAACTACAGTTCCCGTATACGGCTGGGAGAAAGGGGGGCGGGGCTTCATCGCGGCGCCCGCACTCAGCCGTATAGGGGAACCGTATTTAATGCATGTCTATGAGCCGACCGGAGTGAACCGCAGCCTCCGGTCGGCTTCGTTTTCGGCCGTATGCGGTTTCCCGACCGCAGGCAAAAACGTGGTCGACCGCGTTTTTGCCTGAGGTCGGGAAACCGCATACGGCCGAAAATGCAGCCGACCGGAGGCTGCGGTTCACTCCAGTCGGCTCATAGACATGCATGAAATACGGTTCCCGAATACGGCTGAGTGCGGGCGCCGCAATTGAGCCCCGCCCCCCTTCCTCCCAGCTGTATACGGGAACCGTAGTTACAAATCATAGTGTGAACCCAGCCTTAGAATCCTTTCCAAGGGGCATTATGGGGATTTCACTGTTATAGGGCAAAATTTGTTTATATTTATTACTAACGTGCTGTTATTTAAAGTCCTTTCATACAGAACAGGAAGTGACAAACTATCCGTTGAAAGAACGTACAGCAAAAGAATTGGAAGATATTGCCAGAGTTTTGAATGTAAAAAAGACGGAATCTGTTGATCTCAAGGTAAAGTAAGACTATTTGTAGCTGTACAGATCATATACAATTGACTGTCTAGTGTCAAGTATCTAACATTGACAAGTGATAATATCAATAGCTAATGGAGGGACATAATAGTGCTGTTGCTTTAACAACTAATTCAGCAAGGGAACATGTAGGGCTAAGTATTGGCTTTAAAGTGGTTATCAAGGAAAAAAACTTTTTTTTATATATCAACTGGCTCCAGAAAGTTAAACAGATTTGTAAATTACTTCTATTAAAAAATCTTAATCCTTTCAGTACTTATGAGCTTCTGAAGTTAAGGTTGTTCTTTTCTGTCTAAATCCTCTCTGATGACACCTGTCTCGGGAAATGCCCAGTTTAGAAGCAAATCCCCATAGCAAACCTCTTCTAAACTGGGCGTTTCCCGAGACAGGTGTCATCAGAGAGCACTTAGGCAGAAAAGAACAACCTTAACTTCAGAAGTTCATAAATACTGAAAGGATTAAGATTTTTTAATAGATGTAATTTACAAATCTGTTTAACTTTCGGGAGCCAGTTGATATATATAAAAAAGTTTTTTCCTGGAATACCCTTTTAATGTTTCTATGCGAGAGAGAAGGGTCCCCCAGAGAATAAAGGAAGCAGAATGTTAATTGATTTATAGTAGTCCCCAGGTACATTACCTATGTGAAGCTTCTTTCTTTAGAGCCAGGCTTTTGTGTTGTAGACCACTCTTTTTTCTTTATTTACTCCTAGGAAGTTGTTATCATTATGTGCCATGTTACAGGGATGGTGGAACTGCAGCCAGGACACTGATATATCAAAACAACATGGTCACTGTTTCTACAAACCTAGTTATTTACATTACTCTTGCCACTTGTCTCATCCCTGTTAGCTACATCCCTCTCACATATCACATAGACTGCCTGATTGAATCCATGTAGATGCTGCTGTGATCACAGGACTTTATTTGGTAGAAAATTTCCTGTTAGGCTAAGTTTCTACTTGTTTTTTTTTTTAACGCCAAGAAAAACACCAATTCTGCCGTATGGCGTTTTTTCAGCCAAAATAACGCTGCGGCCAGATGTTAGCTTTAAATGAATGAGAAATCGCAAAATTCTTATTCCACTCCGTGTTTTTCACTTTGGCTTTTTTAAATCCTTTTGGTGTTTTTTCACTCTTTTTTGGCATTTTTCAGCTCCTTGAGGGTTTTCCAAAATCGCAGCATGTTGAGCCACTGGCGATTTTTTTGTCAAAAACGTGGCTTTTTTCTCCCATATAAGTCTATGGGAGTGAAAAAACACCAAGAAAAACGATATGTGGGTTTTAACTTTGACGTTTTTGCAGGCGGTTTTTGTTCTTTTTTGGACTTTAACAATCCAAAAAAGTGATGGAGATACCTTTTTTAATAAAATTTCGTAGGATACCATTAAAAAAATTAAATAAAAATACAGTACTGAAGGAATAAAATTGTATCTAAAGAAATGTATCTTTTTTATAACAACATTTTGATTAATTTTTAAAACAGGGATCAAGTATGTGGGCAGGTGGGGACCTAACAATTTAGCCGACAATAATAAAAATGTAGTGTGTGTGTTTTTCACTTTTTTTCTTTATTTTTTACATATTTTTTTTTTTTAGGTAGTACTACTACTTCCAGCATGAAACACACTGTTCCATGATGGGAGTAGTAGTACCTGTACTAACGGACAGATTGACCGATGTGATCCTCCTGTATAATGTATGGATGCGGCGGCCGCTCTTCTATGGTCCCCTGCACTGCCGTATATATACACCTATTCATATTTCCCGCAGAGAGCTGTGATTGGCCAGATGGTTCCAGCCAATCACAGCTCTCTGTGGGAAATAGGAATATGTGTATATATTCGTCAGTGCAGGGAACCATGGAAGAGCGGCCGCCCGCATCTATACATTATATAGGAGGATCACAGTGGGTGTCAGGAGTGACATCCGCTGTGATCTTTCCTTAACTGCAGGTACTACTACTCCCAACATGGAGCACACTCTTCTCCATGCTGGGAGCTGTAGTACCTGCATTAATAGACAGATCGCAGTAGGTGCCAGAAGTTACACTCGCTGCGATCTGTCTATTAATACAGATACTCCAGCTCCCAGCATGGAGCAGAGTGTGGACGTCATGAGGGGGCAGGGCTATGATGTCACGAGCTCCCTGCGCCGGCTCCAGCATTTGGAACAGTTTGTTCCAAACACTGAGCAGCGGAGTACCCTTTTAAGTGTATGGAACAGTGGGACAGTATGGACCTATAGATATTCAAGATTTGCATTACAAAGGTCCCAAACTCAGCCATTTGTATGTCAGCCATTGTATATTATTATACATTCTTTTGTTGATGATAAAAAATAACTTTACCTTTTAGATCAGAAAGGAAATTGTTGAGGTTCAGGCAAAAATTGGAACAGCAGAGGAAGAAGAAGTAGAAGAGGAGACTGAGAAAAGTCATGATACCACGTCTCTGATTGGGAGCCTGAGCGATCAGTACGGTGGAGACACCTCCAACCTATACAGCCAGCTGGAAATGCACAGCCGAGAGGAGAAAATAAACCAAATTATATTACTGCAAGTAAGCGCAAGATGCCATTGAATGGCGGTTATCACATGATATGCATTAGAGCTCTGAATGGACAAGGTCAAAGTGTCAAGTTCTGTTTTCTTGTACCGAATGCAACAAATGTATTTAGGGGCATGTTCCTTTGAATAAATTGGCGCAAATCATGCCAGCTATCTGTCTTACTAAAACTGTCTGAAGATACAACAATCTCAGTAAATGTGGGTCAGTGTTAATACTTTTTTTTAATACAGATTATATCTTTGTATACACTGTACAATGTGTTCAAAGACTTTGTGTTCTCCATGTGTTCTCTAGCTGTGAGAAACTAACTTTGTAACACTTTTAAAATACCAAAAATTTTACTTAAAAAATCACAATATATCCCCATACACTTATATTTTCTAAAAGTGGACACTTTTGTAAAATGCCAGTCATCGACACCTTAAACGTTTATTAAAAAATACATTAAAAAAGGTGACAAATGGCCTAAGCATGGGACAATTAGATGTCCACCTGCTTGAATTCTCATCACCCTAGTGGAAAAAATACCTTTTAAATTGCACAAAAATGGGATAACATAAAGAAATCTTCTCCCATCTCCTTGTGTAGAAGAGAGTGATGAGAGTAACATGCTCTTACTTGCAATTCCCCCACTCCATTTCACACTGCGCCTCAACTTTAAACATGCTGTGCCACCAGTAGTTACACTTAGGGCATCTAAAGCTTTGATCTTGGTATCATTAGATAGCAAAGCTGAGGGCATTGTCCCTTTTATCCCTTGCAAGTTCTGTCAATCATTAATAGTCATGGCATAACACATATGCAATAGGGCTGGTGCAAGGATTTTTGCCACCCTAGATGAATGCTAATTTTGCTGCCCCTTGACCCCGGCCATTGGCCCTTTAACACTCCTCACCTTACTACTAGGGTGACACACTGTAACAAACCTTCTCCTCATGGGGCGGATGTATGTTGGTGAGCGTGATGTCAGGATGCTGGACGGACCTGACCTGCCTGTCTGGCCTCGGAGGTGGCGCTGCGCTCCTGAGGTGGCTGAAGAATGCAGATAATTATGGTATCGAGGGAGGGGTGAGGTGCGATGGTGGTTCTGGCTGGACGGGTGCTTCAGATGAGCGGCGGGGGCTTTGGATGCTGGCTGGTTACTTACTTTCTTGCCGCGGACAGAGCGGTGCTCCATCAAGAGGGCACTCTAGACGGCTACCTATTTTGCCTATAGGCAGAACCGGCCCTGACAACTGCGCTAGGCATGATCCTGATATCATTTGAAAGCTAAAGTTGTGGGCATTGTCCCTTTTATCCCTTGCAAGTTCTGTCAATCATTAACTGCATAGGCACCCAGATTAATATATACAGGGCCTATACAGAAACGCAATAATGTCAATAAGTTTGCAAATGAGGAAATATTGTGGTGTTCTGCCACTTTTTCTACTACAAGCAATGTTGTAAAATTTTCTTGGGAAACAGGACATGGGGAGATTCTTCAAGGGTGGTGTAGGTGAACAATTTTTCTACACTTTTAATTTGTACCACGGTAATGTGTATGTGCAGCAAATTTATGAAATGGTTGCAGGGCATGTGATAAATATGGTACGAGTATATAGATTTTTTTAAATGACACTTCAGTGCACCACTTTGTATGGTTCCTCCTCTGCCACTTTGCAGTTCCTCCTCTGCAAATTTTTAACTGTTGCGCCAAAAAGTCTCTAAACAGCAAGTGAGATAAATCGTGCAATAAATCACACCACTCCCCCGTGGTCTTCCAGTTTGATTTCCAGTTAACATTGTTGAAACTATGTGTTGTTAAGTTGTGTTAAAAAGCAAAATGACAGGCACCGCAACAAGATATATCACTGTATTAGGGTATGTTCACACTGCGGAATTCCCGCGGCGGAATTTCAGCGGCAGACAATTCCGCAGCTGAAATTGTTCTGCGCAGATACGTTCTCTTGAATCTATCACTGCCTCCCTTAACAATTCTTTGCCTCTCTTCCTTTCCGTTTGGGAGCGTTGGGATCGGTTTTCTGATAGACAACCCCCTTAATTTTCTTCATCCCCTCAGCTACTGTCATCTTTTCCCCTCCCCGTCCTCACCCTCTCTACCCCTTCCCCCTCCCTCTTTTTCTTCATAGTGTCCTAATTTTCTATCTCTCTCCCCTTCCCTCTATTTCCCTTGTCCTCCTTGTGATGTCCTGTTCTTGTCTTTGTTAGTCTCACCTATGTGATTTTGTTTTCCTTTGTTCTGAGTGAACTTCTCACAGTCCTTCAGTGGTCTGACCTAGGTGCCTTTATTATTATTTATGGGCTGATTGCCCACTGAGTATTGCGTGTAACATATCTCCGATCTCTGTACTTATTGCTAGGTCATGCTGCATTGCACTTGGTCATCCCTTGTTTTGACTATCTTTGTCTTTGATTTTTGCTGTCCATATGACATATTGTATGTGGATTGTTTATGTATGTAAAAACTTTAATAAAAATTTACAATTGAAAAAAAAAGAAATTGTTTAGCGCAAAGAAAGAACATGTTCATTCTTTGCGTGGAAGTACGTGAGTACTGCATAGCCGTCAATGGTGACGTTGCAGTGCCGCGCGGTCCTACCATGCCGCCGGCTGCCAGGCTGAAACTCTGCTCGCTGAATTCCACGACATATCCGTAGTGTGAACATACTCTTAGGGGTACTTTTATTAACAAAAAGAAAACACATATAGAATATGCACACCCACAGTATCTTAGAGTAGAGAAAATTTTTATGACATACAGAAAAGCCAGACACTTAAAACACTTAGGGTACGTTCACACGAGCGGACCCACAGCGTATTTTACGCTGCGGATCTGCCACTGAAGGACTGCTGCATGGTGGCTTTACATGTGCTTTTCGTAGTGCCAATACACCGCTACGAGCAGACAAACTGCAATGTGCAAGTCGCAGAATGCATGCTCAGTATACTTACACATGGCGGCAGCTCTCGGCCTAGCTCATGGAGCAGGGGGAGCTGCCGCGGTGTACTCACACATTGCTTCAGTGTGTCTGCTCGTAACGGCATAATGCCGCTCCGAGCAGGTACATGTAAAGCCACTGGAGTACCCTTTTAAGATGTACAAATACCATAGGATTGCAAACAAATTCTTAGGGTCCTACTGTGGCACTGCTCTAATAAGTCAAGGGGGAAGTAAAGTGCTAAATGTGTTAATGAAAACAATTCTTAAAAGTATCTCATTCTGGACTCCGATAAATGCCTTTTTAGATGCTTCAGTAATATATGTATTGCAATATGTTGATAGCAATAAAATTATATTACACTAATATAGTGATCCCCATAATAAGGCTAATGTTTCCAACCTTAGCAATGAAATATTTTACTCATGCTTATGGGCCCAGATTTATCAAACTGTGTGATCAACACCAATCACAGCTCAGCTAACAAGCTCTGGTAAAGTAAAAGCTGAGTTGTGATTGGTTGTTGTTGGAAAATCACTCTATTTTTTTTTCTTTCACACAGTTTGATAAATCTCCCCCCATGGTGTATATAGCGAAGATTGGTATATCTGGACAGAAGCAAGCTATGTTTGCCCAGACACAGAAAGCATAAAAATTTGGAGGCAATAATCCGCTGGTGCTGGAGGCAGCAATGTTCTTATTAAAAATATACCACATCCAGAGCAGTAGGTCTCAGCACTGCTATCATTTGGCAGATTACAGCTCTATAGGTAAGCGTGCAGCTGTCTCCTACTCCTTCTATGTGCAGTCCTGATAACCATCAGGTATGAAGTGCTTCAACGTTAGTGGATATTCAATCACAAGGCACGTAAAGAAAATGAAGAACGGAGCACTAACCGGTATGTCATACGTCAGGAACACTTTTATTCCAGTTGCGGGTACATCGTGAACAGGGGAGCGGAGTTGCAGTACGTACTTCGGGCAATGGACCGTATCGTGCTACTGTGCTTCCTCAGGCCCGCAACTGGAATAAAAGTGTTCCTGACGTATGACATACCGGTTAGTGCTCCGTTCTTCATTTTCTTTACGTGCCTTGTTCTTATTAATGAGTCTCTATAGCATACATCCTCAGCTGCCCAGTGACAAATACAGTTTAGTTGGGCAGGGGTTAAAACAGTAGCTCATGTGAATATTTTCTTTTATCATGCAGGACATTATCTATAATGTGAAAACAAGCTTCAACAAGGAGTTTGAAGTGGTGTACAGACAGAAAGAGCAAGAAGTGACTCGTGTGAACGAAAGGAATCAGAGAATCTATGAGATAATGTCCGAGTTAAATATACAAGAAAAACTTTTAGAACCAAAATTTACAGATAATGAAAAGCCAGAAAGAGCCCTCACCGTGGATGATTCAGAGGTAATGGATATGTTCTCACACCGCTTTTATCTGTTTTATTGTGTAGTGTATTTTGTCATTTTTACAAATCAGAACCTTGGTTTAATAGCGTCATAGCATAATGTCAGCTTTCTATTTCGAGGATTTCTATCTAAACTGCCAAGTTCCCCAGTGATTTCATGCACCCGGATTATTCACACTTTGTGCCCTTGATTTCATGATTATAAGAACAAAGTGAATCCTTAGCCTAGGAAGCAGTATGCTGTTCTATTCATAGGCTCTTATTGTCACAAGTATATATTAAATAGAACTGATTGATTATGTCCAGCTCATTCTAAACTACAGATTGCCAGAAGCTCTTTAAGTGTAAAATATGGGAACACAGGCATTACTGCATACCAGAATTGTACAATTGTGTCATTATATAGAGCAGCATAGCCTATTATTAGACACAAACGTAGAGGTTCTTGTGTATGCCTTGTGTATACCTATTTTACTTGATGTGGTAAACATGGGTTGTCTGCCATTTGATTTGTATTTCCTCTCTGATATGGCTGTCCTAATGCATCCTACATTTACCATGATGCCACTGGCTTTGCAGGGATAGAGGGGGAGTAGTTGTTATCACACTGAACATTTTTTTTGAGTCCTATGTAAGTGCAGCAAGTGATGGATCAGTGACATAGATCTTCTGTCCCTAAACTCACACTATAGCATATTATATAAGATGCAGAGTAAGTTTGTCTCCTTGTGAGGGGTTTATTTTTTACATACAGAACATATTCTTGTCAGGCTGTATTACACCCGGCACACTATAGTATATGCACACAGCACATAGCAAAGACAGGCAGTGTGATCAGGGGAGTATTATAACTCTGCAGGTAATACGTGTATGGATTACATCACTGCCCTCCTGGTTCCTTAGAGAGAGCAAGGAACCAGAAGGGTCTGTCAGTTCATCTCTATTGTGACTTTTTTTTAAGTACTCACAATAAAGATGAACTGACTGACTCAATAGTTAAAATGGTTGCTATCTCATATTCAGACAGTCGGCTGTATGAACAGTTCAGGGCAGGGTATTTATAAAATGGCATCTTCTTTAAAGGACAATTATCATGTAAAAAAAACTTATATAATACATTTTAGATCGCAGGGGGTCTGAGCGCTGTATTTTTATATGATACTTCTCCTTTAATGGAAAAAATATCAACATACACTTTGTGTTGTCAGACTATTTATGGCTGTTCCCCTAACTACATACTTTTTATGTGGCCATAGATAAAAGTTGAAAAATATTTAACGCCAGAACAAAAAGCAAAGGTGGAGCTGCAAGCGAAGCAGAAAGAGGAGGAGCGTTTGGCTGCACAGGTCAGTGGAGATTTGGACGCATTTGGATAGGAGATAAGATGTCTAAGATGTCTGCTTTTTTATGTTGTTTTTCCAGCTAGATTTTTATCGTCTCCAGTTGGATTTCAAAGGAGAACTGTAATATGTCACTTCTTTTTCTGCATAATTTTTGCTACACTACTTATTGAAATCAATAGGAGATGGTTGTTAAGATAAAACAACAATGTTTTTGAGGTGAAAATCTGCATGGCTTCCACATCAGAAATTACCCAGGTTTTACCCTTGTGAATATGCCCTAATAGTGTATACTCCTTAGACAGCGTAAACAAGATTGTCCAAAATGTTCCAAATTTTTCAAAGTGAGGTTAGATGAAAAACCTGGCACACTCGTATACTGTCTAGTCTAAGTTTAGTTGGTTTCAATAGTTTTTTTATGCCAATATTATGCACCAAAATATTGGCACATATTTGGCACATGGCATCACATTTATGGTAATAGATACATTTGAAAGTGCCACAAGTGGCGCACGAAGCTGGACTCATTTCCCGGGTTGTTACGCCCCCTGCATAGTCCAGTATGAGATATAATTCAAGTACAGATACTAGATACATGCTGATCATGCAGATCATTCAACAATCTAACGACTACAGGGGCTTCAGTAAAGTTCTGTAAGTTGTCAGCATTAACCCATCCCTCTCTCCCATTTGAAGCAAATACCAGTACATGAATTCAGGGGACATACTGGTACCTGTTAGACTTCGCAATGATTTATGAATTTATCTCCTTTAGGAAGATAATGCCAAACAGCGAGCTCTGAATGACATGATGGGAGGCGTCTTGGAGGTGAAGAAAGAAGACATTTTGAGAATGGTGAGATTTCGTTATTCCTCTGTTCTGACAAATCATCTTTAAGATAACAATAGAGAAGAGCAATGCTAGTTTACAGTTTCATGACATAGTATCCTGTCCCCTACATGGGACCATATGCCTTAAAGAAGAAGGTCTGGAATTTTTTATCATGCACACGTACCATCACTAGCGCCATTTGTTTTATTACAGCGATCTATATGTGTCAATGCTCTAATTTGGTCATAGCAAATTACAGTATTGACACATATAGAGCGCTGTAATAAAAAAAATGGCGCTGTAGCACTAGTGATGGTACCTAATGGATTCAACAACAGGTCAGACTCTCACTTCCTGTTGACTACAGGATGACATCACCACCTACCAGATCCCCTTATGCTAGCTCCCATACCCCTCCAAGCTCCATCTACTGTTTCAAAATGAGGCACATGTGACCCTACCCTTAAATATTATTTGTGTCAGTAAGTTCGTCTTCGGTCAACAATATGAAAATATGGGTAAGGTGTGACATAATACGAGGCATGTCCTGCTAATGCACTTTATTCTACCATTCTCCCTTCAGCACTTTGGGTCAGTGTTTATGGGCTTAATCCACTTATAGAAGCTTTTGACATACATAATAATGTAAAAGAATTCACAACAGATGACAGTATCTGTCACCAAACTGATGACTATTTTCTATGCTTTGCTTGTTATATTGTTACTGATAAAAATATTCTGCACTAAAAGATTATTGTCTATTTAATATAACTTACTCAGTGCTCCTCTAATCTGTATATTTTAATGAAAATGGCTGATTATGAATATTTATTGGGAGGTTTGTCCCTTTAGGGTAGGGTCACATGTGCCATATTTTCCTGCATTGTTGCTGTTGCATATTTTCCTACTCATTGAAGTCAATAAGTAACAAAATCAGCTGCATATTTTGCTACCTATTGACTTCAATGGCTAGAAAAATATGCTGTCACATTGTGCAGGGATAGAGTGAAGCCCTAATATTGCCCATACCCACTGTCCCTGTCTACTTGCATACCCGTCCTAAACAACGGGTACACAACCACGAGGACAGTCCCTTCCTACTACGTTCTCGGACAGAGTCAAAATAATAAACTACAATTCAATAGGAGTCGGGGAACAGCTTTAGGCACACAAACTAACAGAGATACAGTAACACAAACACACAGTCAAATCGTAGTCAGTCTAGCCAAGGTCGGTAACAAGAGATAGCAAAGTAACAATGCAAATACCAGAAGAGAAGTTAAGAACCAAGCCAAAATATCAGAATACCAAAATGGACAATAGAGATATAAGGAGTGCTAGCTTCAGTCAACTAGTAACTTTCACAAGCAAAGTACTAGTGAAAGGGACTTGGTTATATATGACAGTGTAGGTGAAAAGAAAATCCTAATTGATAGAGGAAACCAGAGTGCAGATAGGCTGGGAAGAAACCCCAACCACACCCAAGCAGCTCAGGGCATTGTCCCAGTAACCAACATAAAAAACAGAGCTATGCAGAATTAACCCTATGGGTGCGGACAGAACCAGTCATTACATATGCACCAGCAAATATGCAGCAAAATACGGCATATGTGACCTTACCCTAAGGCTAAGTTTCCACTTGTTTTTTTGTGCTGCGTTTTTTGGTGTGAAAAAAAATGCCAGGTCGATTTCCTGCATCTGGTGCTTTTTCTGGTGTTTTTGCATTTGAGTGGAAATTGCATTTTTGGCCCCATTGGCATTTTTTTTTTTATTTGTTGGGTATCAAAAATAAAAAAGAGGATGCAGTAGGAATGGAAAAAAACTGTATTTAATGACATATTTTATATTTTATAACAGCATTTTTATAAATTTTTAAACGGACCAATTTATGTGGGCGGTCAGGCAACTAAAAAGGTAGCCGACAATAATAAAAATTTAGAAAGGCGCCATTTAAATGTAAAAATAAGATATTTTTTATAATTATTTTTTTATTTATTAGTAATGTATTTTTTTCATTTTTTTAGGTAGTACTACTACTTCCATCATGGAACAGACTGTTCCATGATGGGAGTAGTAGTACCTGTACTAATAGACATATTGCCCCGGGTGTCACTCCTGAAACCCGATGCGATCGTCCTATCTATTGCAGAACTGTGGAGCGGCTCTATACAGCGCTCGCATCTCTGCACTATACTCCGGCTGGCCAGTGATGCGAATAGAAATTTTCTGCCCAGAGTCATGATTGGCTGGATGGTTTCAGCCAATCACCGCTCTCAGAGGGAAATATGAATGAGTGATGTTCTATTCATATCACTGGCCGGCTGGAGTTTAATGCAGCGATGCGAGCACTGTAGAGAGCCGCTCTGCATCTCTGCAATAGATAGGATGATTGCATTGGGTGTCAGGAGTTACACTCACTGTGACCTGTCCTTAACTGCAGTTACTACTTCTTCCAACATGGCGCGCACTCTGCTCCAAGCTGGGAGCTGTAGTACCTGCATTAATAGACAGATAGCAGCAAGTGTAACTTCTGACACCTGTTACAATCTGTCTATAAATGCAGGTTCTACAGCTCCCAGCATGGAGCAGAGTGTGCTCCATGTTGGGAGCAGTAGTACCTGCAGTTAAGGAAAGATCACAGTGGATGTCACTCCTGACACCCGCTGTGATCCTCCTGTATAATGTATAGATGCGGCTGCCCGCTCTTCTATGGTCCCCTGCACTGACGTATATATACACCTATTCATATTTCCCACAGAGTTGTGATTGGCTGGAACCATCTGGTCAATCACAGCTCTCTACGGGAAATATGAATAGGTGTATATATACGTCAGTGCAGGGGACCATAGAAGAGCGGCTGGCCGCATCTATACATTATACAGGAGGATCGCAATGGGTGTCAGGAGTGACACCCTGGGTGATCTGTCAATTAGTACATGTACTACTACTCCCATCACGGAAAAGGGCGTTCCATGCTAGGAGTAGTAGTACTACCTAAAAAATGTAAAAAATAAAGAAAAAAAAGTGAAAAAAGTTTAAAACACACACACACTTTATTCAGCACATTATTAAAATACATTATTAATAAAAAGTTTAACAAATTTAATTATAATAATTATATTATTTTTACATTTAAATGGCCCCTTTCTAAATTTTTATTATTGTCAGCTAAATTTTTTGTGCACTGCCCGCCCACATAAATTGATCCCTGTTTAAAAATTTATAAAAATGTTGTTATGAAAAAGATGAATTTCGTTAAATACTATTTTTTCCATCACTACTGTATCTTTTTTATTATTATTTTTTTAATGGTACCCTACGAAATGTTATTAAAAAAGGTATCTCCATCACTTTTTGGGATCGCTAATGTCCAAAAGAGAATAAAAATCCCCTGCAAAAATGACAAAGTTAAACCCCATACAGCGTTTTTCTTGGTGATTTTTTTTCTCTCAAAGACTTCTATGCACAAAATACGATTCCAGGGGAAAAAACGCCAGAGGCTCAACATGCTGCGACTTTGCAAAACCGCCAAGGAGCTGAAAAAGAGTGAAAAAACGCCAAAAGGATAATAAAAAAAAACACCAAACTACGCAAAGTATTTTCATTGATTTACAGCTAACATCTGGCTGCAGTGTTTTTTCAAAGAAAAAGTGCCATGGGGGCTGTTTTGGCATCTTTTTTGGGGGGTGGGGGGGCAAAACGCAAAAAAAAAAAAACAAGTGGAAACTTAGCCTTAGGGTGTATTCACACAAAGAGTATTCTCTGCATATTAACTGCGCAGTATTTGAAGCTGCAGGTTTGATGCTGTGTTCAGTCATTTAGTTTACATTGAAATCTGCAGCATAAAATCTGCAGCTTCAAATACCATGCATCAAATATGCGCAAGATACTGTACGTGTGAATATACCCTAAGGGTGACACGTGCCGTATTTTTCTGCGTATTTGCTGCTGCGTATTTTCCAACCAAATAAAGTCAATGAGTAGCAAAATTAGCTGCATATTTTGCTACTCATTTACTTCAATGGTTAGGAAAATATGCAGCAGCATATATGCGGCAAAATATGGCACATTTGACCCTACATTAGGGTACGTTCACATGTGGATATTTTTGCTGCAGATCTGCTGAAGATTTACTGTACCAGATTTTGCTACACATAGAAGTCAATGGACAGCAAAATCTGTAGCAGATCTGCAGCAAAAATAAGTGTGAGCGTACCCATAGGGTACGTTCACACTAGCGGATATACAACGTATTTTACGCTGCAAATCCGCTGGTGAAGGCCCGCTCTATGCTGGCTTTACATGTGCCTGCTTTTAGCGGCAATACGCCGCTACCAGCAGACACCCTGTGATGTGCGAGCCGCAGTATACTCGCACATGGCGGGAGCTCTCTGTCTAGCTCAGAGCAGGGAGAGCGGCCGCGATGTGCGAGTACGCTGCACACATCGCTGCACTGTGTCTGCTCGTAAAGCCAGCATAGAGCGGGGCCTTCACCAGCGGATCCGCAGCTAAATCCGCTGCGAAAATCCGCGCGTGTGAACGTACCCTAAGAATACATAAATAAGCAATTTTTTTTCTACAGATAACACTGAATTGATGTGCCCTCATATACAATGTAAAAAACATCTATATTGCCTATAGTATGATCTGAATAAATCTATTACCTTATCCTTTATATCATTCAGGAGGTCACACAACCAGGTTTTTTGTCCAAAGCTGAGACTGAATGGACTGAAGAGGAAAAAAAGCAGTTCAAGGAATATGATAAAAAATTTAAGGAGCTCAATGAGGAGAAGGAAAAGTATAGGAAGGTAAGAAAAGAATGAGGAATATTAATGATTCTATTTTCATATCCAGCCAATGGCTGGGTTCACACATCACAGCGATTGCACATCTGAATCTGTTCTAACATAAGTTGGCATGGATTGTATACTATCTGGAGCTAAAAGCAGTTTGACCATATACCTGTGTGCAGGTATCTAATGATCAAGAATGGAAAATGTATTGTCTTGTTTGAGCCATTCATTTGTTCCTTTTCCTCTAGATACTAGAGGCAGAAATGAAAAAGATCCAGGTATCTATCATGGAGACCACACTTGCTTTTGATGAGATTTTGACAAAACTGTTTGAAAAAAAGGTGCATTGTGAAATGGTCATCTATCAGGTAATATACATTATTACCACTCGTGCCTTTTCGTTTCTCTAAATTTGACACATGTAAGGTGAACATGTAACTTATGCACCCCTTAGACTTTATATAAGCCTTCTGGTACAGAATGATCCAGTTTTGCTTTCCATTAAAGAAATAGAGCTTTCTGTTCATTACAAGATACCCCACAATATGCACAAAAAGCAAAGTGATGCATTCTTACTCAAAGGCTATGTGCGCCTTAAAAGGATACTCCGCTACTCAACATTTGGAACAAACTGTTCCGAATGCTGGAGCCGGGAGTTTGTGATGTCATAGCCCCGCCCCCTCATGACATCACACCCCACCCCTCAATGCAAGTCTATGAGAGGGGGCGTGACAGCCATCACGCCCCCTCCCATAGACTTGCTTTGAGGGGGCGGGGCGTGACGTCAGGAGGGAACGGGGCTATGACATCACGAGCTCCCGATGCCGGCTCCAGGGTTGGGAACAGTTTGTTCCAAACGCTGAGCAGCGGAGTACCCTTTTAAAATTGTCTTATGAAAGGTCAAAAGCAATGCAACTTTTTGTAGTACTACAAAAATGATTTTATCTATTGAGTGACAACTGTAGTCCACAAGATTGCATAGATTCCATTTTATTGCCCTAGACTGCAGTTGTGGCTCAGTAGTTAAAATCAGTCTTGTAGTGCTAAACAAAGTCGCAGTGTAGCCCTTGCCCTTTATGTAGGGTTTTGTTCATACTCTGCAGTTTCTGTATGGAATATATATTATAGATTACATGGAGAGGATTGTTGACAGAGAAATCGAACTGAAAGCTGTATACTTCATGTATAGTTTATACAATCCGTTTTGGCTGCTGCAGGGGCCTAGCTAGAAACCACAGGGCCCCGGTGCAAAATACTGCCCTGGGCCCCCCTCCCCCCCTTTGCCAGGGCCGGACTGGGACCAAAAATAGGCCCGAGCCTTTTAAATAAGCCATTTTTTTTGGTGATAATCTGACTACTAGGACCCTCATCCTCACCCACCCTCGATCACCTAGATGTTGCAAAGCTGCAACTCCTATCATGTCTGGAGAGTTTCAGGCATTATGGGAGTTAAAGTTTTGGAACAGCTTGAGAGCCACAGATTGGGGTACAGCTTTACTCATCACTGCAGAACTTACAAGTGACTACAGCCGCCCCCCCCCCCTCCCCCCATTACGCATTGGTCTCCTCACCCACAACTCTTTTCTCATGGAGCTGATTCTATTATTAGCATTAACCATTAACATGTGTTTTGTACATGCTCAGCTTTGTCAGTAAAAAGGTTGTGCGAATCTACAATGGATGAGGTTGGCTTTTATAATGAACATGTAAAAATTTTATTAAACAGGAGGAACTGAAAATCAGCAATCTCCTGTTCTCAATTCTCATTGAAGAAGAGATAAATATCAGAGCGGCACAACTGAACCAGATCATGGACAAGAAACGGAAGCAGAAGGTGGGATTTGTTGTCATCATGGAGAACTCTAGAAGTAGAACTCTAGCTATTTATTTGCACATGATTGTATAACAAAGCCTAAGGTAGTCCCAGCTGTCCAATGGATACTACCTATAGTTTTAGAGTTTCATTTTTTACATTATTGTTTTTCAGGAGTAGATAGCATTTACTTGGTCCTTGAGATCCCTGCTTACATAAATTTTGTAGCATCAGTAAGATCACTTTTAGAGAACATAGTGGCAATGTTTTGCTCAAGTCCTATTTTACTCAAAAATATGCAGATTTTTTTCATGTGAATAGTAACAAAAATCACAAAAAAATTATATATAAACTATAAAAAAAATATTAACTATATGTATTGTACCTGTGGTATATAGCTACTAGGTTTCAAAAGCATACAGTGGAGCAAAAAAGTATTTAGTCAGCCACCAATTGTGCAAGTTCTCCCACTTAAAAAGATGAGAGAGGCCTGTCATTTTCATCATAGGTATACCTCAACTATGAGAGACAGAATGAGAAAAAAAAATCCATAAAATCACATTGTCTGATTTTTTAAGAATTGATTTGCAAATTATGGTGGAAAATAAGTATTTGGCCAATAACAAACGTTTATCTCAATACTTTGTTATATACCCTTTGTTGGCAATGACAGAGGTCAAACGTTTTCTATAAGTCTTCACTAGGTTTTCACAAACTGTTGCTGGTATTTTGGCCCATTCCTCCATGCAGATCTCTTCTAGAGCAGTGATATTTTGGGGCTGTTGCTGAGCAACACGGACTTTCAACTCCCTCAAAAGGTTTTCTATGGGGTTGAGATCTGGACACTGGCTAGGCCACTCCAGGACCTTGAATTGCTTCTTACTAAGCCACTCCTTCGTTGCCCTGGCGGTGTATGTGGGATCATTGTCATTCTGAATGACCCAGCCACGTTTCATCTTCAATGCCCTTGCTAATGGAAGTGTTACGCCGAGCGCTCCGGGTCCCCTCTCCTCCCTGGAGCGCTCGCAGCATCCTCTCATTCGCAGCGCCCCGGTCAGACCTGCTGACCCGGTGCGATGCAATATCTCTCCCAGCCGGGATGCGATTCGCGACGCAGGAGGCGCCCGCTCGCGATGTGCATCCCGGCTCCCGTACCTGACCCGTTCCCCGTCTGTCTTGTCCCGGCGCGCGCGGCCCCGCTCCTTAGGGCGCGCGCGCCGGGTCTCTGCAATTTAAAGGGCCACTGCGCCACTGATTGGCGCAACAGGCCTAATCAGTATGTTCACCTGTGCACTCCCTACTTATACCTCACTTCCCCTGCACTCCCTCGCCGGATCTTGTTGCCATTGTGCCAGTGAAAGCGTTCCCTTGTGTGTTCCTAGCCTGTGTTCCAGACCTCCTGCCGTTGCCCCTGACTACGATCCTTGCTGCCTGCCCTGACCTTCTGCTACGTCCGACCTTGCTCTTTTCTACTCCCTTGTACCGCGCCTATATTCAGCAGTCAGAGAGGTTGAGCCGTTGCTGGTGGATACGACCTGGTTGCTACCGCCGCTACAAGACCATCCCGCTTTGCGGCGGGCTCTGGTGAATACCAGTAGCAACTTAGAACCGGTCCACCAACACGGTCCACGCCAATCCCTCTCTGGCACAGAGGATCCACCTCCAGCCAGCCGAATCGTGACAGTAAATCCGGCCATGGATCCCGCTGAAGTCCCACTGCCAGTTGTCGCCGACCTCACCACGGTGGTCGCCCAGCAGTCGCAACAGATAGCGCAACAAGGCCACCAGCTGTCTCAACTGACCGTGATGCTACAGCAGCTATTACCACAGCTTCAGCAACAATCTCCTCCGCCAGCTCCTGCACCTCCTCCGCAGCGAGTGGCCGCTTCCAGCCTACGATTATCCTTGCCGGATAAATTTGATGGGGACTCTAAGTTTTGCCGTGGCTTTCTTTCGCAATGTTCCCTGCACTTGGAGATGATGTCGGACCAGTTTCCTACTGAAAGGTCTAAGGTGGCTTTCATAGTCAGCCTTCTGTCTGGGAAAGCTCTGTCATGGGCCACACCGCTCTGGGACCGCAATGACCCTGTCACTGCCTCTGTACACTCCTTCTTCACGGAGATTCGAAGTGTCTTTGAGGAACCTGCCCGAGCCTCTTCTGCTGAGACTGCCCTGCTGAACCTGGTCCAGGGTAATTCTTCTGTTGGCGAGTACGCCATCCAATTCCGTACTCTTGCCTCCGAATTATCCTGGAATAACGAGGCCCTCTGCGCGACCTTTAAAAAAGGCCTATCCAGTAACATTAAAGATGTGCTGGCTGCACGAGAAATTCCTACTAACCTGCATGAACTTATTCATCTTGCCACCCGCATTGACATGCGTTTTTCCGAAAGGTGTCAGGAGCTCCGCCAGGATATGGACTTTGTTCGCACAAGGCGGTTTCTCTCCTCGGCTCCTCTCTCCTCTGGTCCTCTGCAATCCATTCCTGTGCCTCCTGCCGTGGAGGCTATGCAAGTTGACCGGTCTCGCTTGACACCTCAAGAGAGGACACAACGCCGCATGGAGAATCTTTGCCTGTACTGTGCCGGTACCGAACACTTCTTGAAGGATTGTCCTATCCGTCCTCCCCGCCTGGAAAGACGTACGCTGACTCCGCACAAAGATGAGACAGTTCTTGATGTGAACTCTGCTTCTCCACGCCTTACTGTGCCTGTGCGGATATCTTCTTCTACCTTCTCCTTCTCTGCTATGGCCTTCTTGGATTCCGGATCTGCAGGAAATTTTATTTTGGCCTCTCTCATCAACAGGTTCAACATCCTGGTGACAAGTCTCGCCAGACCCCTCTACATCAATTATGTTAACAATGAAAGATTGGACTGTACCGTGCGTTACCGCACGGAACCTCTTCTAATGTGCATTGGACCCCATCACGAAAAAATTGAATTTTTGGTCCTCTCCAACTGCACTTCAGAAATTCTTCTTGGATTACCATGGCTTCAACGCCATTCCCCAACCCTTGATTGGTCCACAGGAGAGATCAAGAACTGGGGTACTTCTTGTCACAGGGACTGTCTTAAACCGGTTCCCCGTACTCACAGTCGTGACCCTGTGGTTCCCCCGGTATCTGGTCTTCCTAAGGCTTATATGGACTATGCTGATGTTTTTTTGCAAAAAGCAAGCAGAGACTTTACCTCCTCACAGGCCTTATGACTGTCCTATTGACCTCCTCCCGGGTACTACTCCACCCCGGGGCAGAATCTATCCTCTGTCTGCTCCAGAGACTCAAGCCATGTCGGAGTACATCCAGGAGAATTTAAAAAAGGGGTTTATCCGCAAGTCCTCCTCTCCTGCCGGAGCTGGATTTTTTTTTGTGTCCAAAAAAGATGGCTCCCTACGCCCTTGCATAGATTACCGCGGACTTAATAAAATCACGTTAAAAAACCGCTACCCCTTACCTCTTATCTCGGAACTCTTTGATCGCTTACAAGGCGCCCACATCTTTACCAAACTGGACTTAAGAGGTGCTTATAATCTCATCCGCATCAGGGAGGGGGACGAATGGAAGACTGCATTTAACACCAGAGATGGACACTTTGAGTATCTGGTCATGCCCTTTGGCCTGTGCAACGCCCCTGCCGTCTTCCAAGACTTTGTTAATGAAATTTTTCGTGATCTCCTATACACCTGTGTTGTGGTTTATCTGGACGATATTCTGATTTTTTCTGCCAACTTAGAAGAACACCGCCAGCATGTCCGCATGGTTCTTCAGAAACTTCGGGACAATCAACTTTATGCCAAAATGGAGAAATGTCTCTTTGAATGTCAATCTCTTCCTTTCCTAGGATACTTGGTCTCTGGCCAGGGACTACAAATGGACCCAGATAAACTCTATGCCGTGTTAGATTGGCCACGCCCCTCCGGACTCCGTGCTATCCAACGTTTTTTGGGGTTCGCCAATTATTACAGACAATTCATTCCACACTTCTCCACTATTGTGGCC
The DNA here is from genome assembly GCF_029499605.1 of Hyla sarda. Lineage (NCBI taxonomy): Eukaryota > Metazoa > Chordata > Amphibia > Anura > Hylidae > Hyla > Hyla sarda. The sequence goes on from NC_079192.1 coordinate 325,749,854, forward strand.
CCTATCGTGGCTTTAACCAAGAAAAATGCCAATCCTAAGTCCTGGTCTCCCCAAGCGGAAGACGCATTTAAACATCTCAAGTCTGCCTTTTCTTCGGCTCCCGTGCTCTCCAGACCTGACCCATCTAAACCCTTTCTATTGGAGGTAGATGCCTCCTCTGTGGGAGCTGGAGCTGTCCTTCTACAAAAAAATTCTTCCGGGCATGCTGTTACTTGTGGGTTTTTTTCTAGGACCTTCTCTCCGGCGGAGAAAAACTACTCCATTGGTGATCGAGAACTACTGGCCATTAAATTGGCGCTTGAGGAATGGAGGCACCTTCTGGAGGGATCAAAATATCCAGTTATTATATACACTGATCACAAGAATCTCTCCTATCTCCAGTCTGCCCAACGACTGAACCCTCGCCAGGCTAGGTGGTCGTTGTTCTTTGCCCGTTTTAACTTTGAAATCCATTTTCGCCCTGCTGACAAGAACATTAGGGCCGATGCCCTCTCTCGTTCTTCTGATGCCTCTGAAGTAGAGGTCTCTCCGCAACACATCATTCCTCCGGACTGTCTGATCTCCACTTCTCCAGCTTCCATCAGGCAAACTCCTCCAGGGAAGACCTTCGTTTCTCCACGCCAGCATCTCGGGATTCTCAAATGGGGACACTCCTCCCACCTCGCAGGCCATGTGGGCATCAAAAAATCCTTGCAACTCATCTCTCGTTTTTATTGGTGGCCGACTCTGGAGACTGATGTTGTTGATTTCGTGCAGGCCTGTACTGTCTGTGCCCGGGATAAGACTCCTCGCCAGAAGCCTGCTGGTCTCCTTCATCCTCTGCCTGTTCCTGAGCAGCCTTGGTCACAGATTGGTATGGACTTTATTACGGACTTGCCCTCATCCCGTGGCAACACAGTTGTTTGGGTGGTCGTTGATCGATTTTCCAAGATGGCACATTTTATTCCTCTTCCTGGTCTTCCTTCAGCGCCTCAGTTGGCAAAGCAATTTTTTGTACACATTTTTCGCCTTCACGGTTTGCCCACGCATATCGTCTCGGATAGAGGCGTCCAATTCGTGTCTAAATTCTGGAGGGCCCTCTGTAAACAGCTCAAGATCAAATTAAACTTCTCTTCTTCTTATCATCCCCAATCCAATGGGCAAGTAGAAAGAAGTAATCAGGTCCTGGGTGACTATTTACGGCATTTTGTTTCCTCCCCCCAGGATGACTGGGCAGATCTTCTACCATGGGCCGAATTCTCATACAACTTCAGAGTCTCCGAATCTTCTGCTAAATCCCCATTTTTCGTGGTGTACGGCCGTCACCCTCTTCCTCCCCTCCCTACTCCCTTGCCCTCTGGTTTGCCCGCTGTGGATGAAGTGACTCGTGATCTTTCCACCATATGGAAAGAAACCCAAAATTCTCTTTTATCCCGGATGAAAAGATTTGCTGATAAAAAAAGAACTCCCCCCATTTTTGGTCCCGGAGACAAGGTATGGCTCTCCGCTAAATATGTCCGCTTTCGTGTCCCCAGTTACAAACTGGGACCACGCTATCTTGGTCCTTTCAAAATCTTGTGCCAGATTAACCCTGTCTCTTACAAACTCCTTCTTCCTCCTTCTCTCCGTATTCCCAATGCCTTCCATGTCTCTCTCCTTAAACCACTCATCCTTAACCGTTTCTCTCCCAAAGTTGTTTCTCCCACTCCTGTTTCCGGTTCGTCTGACGTCTTCTCTGTGAAGGAGATTCTGGCCTCCAAGACTGTCAGAGGTAAAAGATTTTTTTTTGGTAGATTGGGAGAACTGTGGCCCAGAGGAGAGATCCTGGGAACCTGAGGACAACATCCTAGACAATAGTCTCATCCTCAGGTTCTCAGGCTCCAAGAAGAGGGGGAGACCCAAGGGGGGGGGGTACTGTTACGCCGAGCACTCCGGGTCCCCGCTCCTCCCCGGAGCGCTCGCAGCATCCTCTCATTCGCAGCGCCCCGGTCAGACCTGCTGACCGGGTGCGCTGCAATATCTCTCCCAGCCGGTATGCGATTCGCGATGCGCATCCAGGCTCCCGTACCTGACCCGTTCCCCGTCTGTCTTGTCCCGGCGCGCGCTGCCCCGCTCCTTAGGGCGCGCGCACGCCGGGTCTCTGCAATTTAAAGGGCCACTGCGCCACTGATTGGCGCAGCAGGTCTAATCAGTATGTTCACCTGTGCACTCCCTACTTATACTTCACTTCCCCTGCACTCCCTCGCCGGATCTTGTTGCCATTGTGCCAGTGAAAGCGTTCCCTTGTGTGTTCCTAGCCTGTGTTCCAGACCTCCTTCCGTTGCCCCTGAGTACGATCCTTGCTGCCTGCCCTGACCTTCTGCTACGTCCGACCTTGCTCTTTTCTACTCCCTTGTACCGCGCCTATCTTCAGCAGTCAGAGAGGTTGAGCCGTTGCTGGTGGATACGACCTGGTTGCTACCGCCGCTACAAGACCATCCCGCTTTGCGGCGGGCTCTGGTGAATACCAGTAGCAACTTAGAACCGGTCCACCAACACGGTCCACGCCAATCCCTCTCTGGCACAGAGGATCCACCTCCAGCCAGCCGAATCGTGACAGGAAGGAGGAGGTTTTCACTCAAATCTCACGATACATGGCCCCATTCATTCTTTCCTTTACACGGATCAATCATCCTGGTGCCTTTACTGAAAAACAGCCTGAAATCATGATGTTTCCACCCCATGCTTCACAGTAGGTATGGTGTTCTTTGGATGCAACTCAGCATTCTTTCTCCTCCAAACACGACGAGTTGAGTTTTTACCATAAAGTTCTACTTTGGTTTCATCTGATTATATGACATTCTGTCAGTCCTCTTCTGGATCATCCAAATGCTCTCTAGCAAACTTCAGATGGGCCCAGACATGTACTGGCTTAAGCAGGGGGACATGTCTGGCACTGCATGATTTGAGTCCCTGGAGGTGTAGGATGTTACTGATGGTAGCCTTTGTTACTTTGGTCCCAGCTCTCTGCATCATCTGCATCTGATCATTTTGACACCACGGGGTGAGATCTTGCGTGCAGCCCTAGATCGAGAGAGATTATCAGTGATCTTGTATGCCTTCCATTTTCTAATAATTGCTCCCACAGTTGATTTCTTCACACGAAGCTGCTTGCCTATTGTAGATTCAGTCTTTCCAGCCTGGTGCAGGTCTACAGTTTTGTTTCTGGTGTCCTTCGACAGCTCTTTGGTCTTAGCCATAGTGGAGTTTGGAGTGTGACTTTTTGAGGTTGTGGACAGGTGTCTTTTATACTAATAACAAGTTCAAACGGGTGCCTTTACTACAGGTAACGAGTGGAGGACAGAGTAGACTCTTAAATAAGAAGTTACAGGTCTGTTAAAGCCAGAAATCTTTCTTGTTTGTAGGTGACCAAATACTTATTTTCACCATAATTTGCAAATAAATTCTTTAAAAATCAGACAATGTGATTTTATGGATTTTTTTCTCATTCTGTCTCTCATAGTTGAGGTATACCTATGATGAAAATTACAGGCCTCTCTCATATTTTTAAGTGGGAGAACTTTCACAACTGGTGGCTGACTAAATACTTTTTTGCCCCACTAGTCCAGGTGAAGCCAGGTGAGATGTGGGAAATCCAGAAACAGATAGAATCCCTGGCAAGCTTGTTGAGGACTTGTCCTGTTATCGGGCCTGGACTTTAATAGAATGAACCGCAGGTTGGTAGTGGGGCTTCTAATCCCCTTCTTGGGCCAATCCAGGTTTTTAGTGTGGACAGATCATCACGGGTGCTGAAGACAGCTATTTACTAAACTTTCAAACTAGGTGGAACTGTGTCTGAAAGCTGAAGCTGTGAGGAACTTGACTCTCTGATGTGAATTTAAATCCTAAAGGCTGCAGTCTTTAAATGGGAACATTGTGACTAGAGTGAGTAACACATTTGTTGTCTACTTTGTTTGGGTGGCTGGTAGCAAGCCACCTGTATAGACATGAATGATTTCTGTATAGTTATCTCTGGACAAGCAGGATTTATTTTGTGTTTTTATGAGTGTGAAGGCTGTATTTGTTATTTTCTTTATAAAATAAAAAAAGAGGATAAGCCCTGTTTAAACCTTTACGTCTGTGTTACTGTCCCTGACTGCTATATGGCACTTTTTGCCTGACTCTACTGAGCTAATCTCCCACAGTATTTATATTTAAAAGTATAAATAACATGTTTTTTATTTGCAGTTACAATAGTGCAAATGGTAGGATGATGTTAACTATTACTATTTTTCTGTTGCAGAATCAAACATCAGACTTAGTTAAGACTTTCAAAGCTGCAGTGGAATCTTTCAGGGAGTCCTATGATGACCTAGTGGCAGAAGATAAGGTAAAAAAAAGTCTGTTAAGTATGAAAACTTAAGTCATATTTCCTGTATTGATAATGTTACAGATGATCTGGTTTTAGTTGTTAGATCGTGGATTCAAGAAGGAATTTTCTGATGTTCAAGCTCACCACGTGGATCAGCTTTATAAATTGTACAAAAAAAGACCAAGGTATGGCTATTATAGGAAAGGTTTCTTTTGGTTGAACTGGTACTATAAATGCCTGGAATAGCTCAGTTATGTTCCTTGTTGTAGAGTTCAGCGACTTAGGACTCAGACAGAAAGTGAGGTGCCATTTGGTGATCGGCCAGGATCTGCAAAAGCTCATAATGACTCAAATGTTCAGCTAATGAAAGCAATGGATGAATTAGATGATCCGGTTCATATGCCAGAAGGACTGGATCTTGCAATTTGGGAGCGCTTCTGTCTGGCAAGGAGATCAAAGATGGAATATGAACAGCAAGTATGTAACAATACCAAGCATGTACAGTAAAACTGCCAATCATGTGAACTGAATGAGGTATTAAAGGGGTATTCTGGGTTTATTCATCTTATCCCCCTATCCAAAGGATAGGGGATAAGATCTATAAACCCGGAATACCCCTTTAAGAATGATTTACATTTTACATCATCTACCCCGTCCTGTTTAATTCACATACAATTTGTGAATTACCTATACTACATGTAATCGTAGCTATTGGTAAGCTAACAGCCCAAGTGGCATACATAGAAGTAAGGGAGACCTATAGTAAAGATCAAAATGAGCCTCATATTGTGGCATCTGATTTTAAAACCAGGGATCAATACCCTCACCCTTTATATGTGGACAATGCAGCTTCCTGGGAAGAGGAGTCCTGCACAGTTTCTTAGCAGAAGTAATGGGACCAATCAGGACGGGGCCCCTCTCTCCAAGAGCCCCATAGCAGCCCCATGTAAATATAGCATATACACACTTTAACAGCATCCATAACAGCATTTTTCCATCACATTGCAGTAGATATTCAGTTTAATTGAATAATATCTCCATGGACTACACTGTCCTCTGTATACCGTCCAGTAAACCATCATATACATATGAGCCCATAGATTAAAGGGGTATTCTGGCTTTATACATCTTATCCCCTATCCAAAGGATAGGGAGATAAGATGTATGATCGCATGGGTCCCGCCACTGGGGACCCCCACAATCTCGGTGCAGCCCCTGCCATTCTGTGCCAAGATGTGGACGTGACGTTACGCCACGCCCCTCCATTCATGTCTTTGGGAGGGGGCATGATGGGGATCATACATCTTATCCCCCCGCTATGCTTTGGATAGGGGATAAGATGTATAAAGCCGGAATACCCCTTTAAAGGGGTACTCCGGTGGAAAACATTTTTTTTTATCAACTGGTGCCAGAAAGTTAAACAGATTTGTAAACGACTTCTATTAAAATCTTTACCCTTCCAGTACTTATGTAGCTATATGCTACAGAGGAAATTCTTTTCTTTCTGAATTTCTTTTTTGTGTTGTCCACAGTGCTCTCTGCTGACACCTGATTCCCTTATCAGGAACTGTCCAAAGCAGGAGAAAATCCCCATAGCAAATCTATGCTGCTCTGAACAGTTCATCACACGGACAGAGGTGTCAGCAAAGAGCACTGTGGACAAGACAAAAAAGAAAAGAAATACTAAAAACACACTGACATATCCTAATGACAGACCCCGAACTGAGGGTTAAAATAGGCTCAAGACAGAGTCTAATATATCAGAGGGGGAAATAAATGTGCCTGATTTACTTGTACATAGCCACCCAAAAAATTATCTGAGGAGTCCCATACCATGACATGGTAATAACTGCAAATTTTTACCCAAAACCAAAGATTTTATAAATCCAACTGATCAGAAAAAATATGTAATTTGGGATTTTGTGAATTGTGGAACAAAAAACGTTATATACAGTACAGACCAAAAGTTTGGACACACCTTCTCATTCAGAGTTTTCTTTATTTTCATGACTATGAAAATTTTAGATTCACACTGAAGGCATCAACACTATGAATTAACACATGTGGAATTATAGACATAACAAAAAAGTGTGAAAATATGTCATATTCTAGGTTCTAGCCACCTTTTGCTTTGATTACTGCTTTGCACACTCTTGGCATTTTCTTGATGAGCTTCAAGAGGTAGTCACCTGAAATGGTCTTCCAACAGTCTTGAAGGAGTTCCCAGAGATGCTTAGCAGTTGTTGGCCCTTTTTGTCTTCACTCTGCGGTCCAGCTCACCCCAAACCATCTCGATTGGGTTCAGGTCCGGTGACTGTGGAGGCCAGGTCATCTGGTGCAGCACCCCATCACTCTCCTTCTTGGTCAAATAGCTCTTACACAGCCTGGAGGTGTGTTTGGGGTCATTGTCCTGTTGAAAAATAAACGATGGTCCAACTAAATGCAAACCGGATGGAATAGTATGCCGCTGCAAGATGCTGTGGTAGCCATGCTGGTTCAGTATGCCTTCAGTTTTGAATAAATCCCCAACAGTGTCACCAGCAAAGCCCCCCCACACCATCACACCTCCTCCTCCACACCAGCACACCTGTGAAGTGAAAACCATTTCAGGTGACTACCTCTTGAATCTCAACAAGAGAATGCCAAGAGTGTGCAAAGCAGTAATCAAAGCAAAAGGTGGCTACTTTGAAGAACCTAGAATATGACATATTTTCAGTTGTTTCACACTTTTTTGTTATGTCTATAATTCCACATGTGTTAATTCATAGTTTTGATGCCTTCAATGTGAATCTACAATTTTCATAGTCATGAAAATAAAGAAAACTCTGAATGAGAAGGTGTGTCCAAACTTTTGATCTGTACTGTATATAGCACAGTGTCCATGTCCCAAGTTATATATAGGGAAAACGACTCAAGAACTCCGAAAAAGAGTAAGCAAACATATAAGTACGATTCGTACAGGCGCTGATACACCCCAGGCCAATCACATGATAACTATGCATATAGAAGATAAGTTTGCTATTAAATTCTGGGGACTTAGAAAGATTAAAATAAGTGAAAGGAAAGGAGATATTGATAAAATTCTAATAAAGGAAGAAACGCGTTGGTTCTATAGACTAGACAGTCGTAGTCCCAAAGGACTAAATGAGGAATTTTCATTTTCAGCATTCCTAGAATGACTATATAATCAGTTGAAACAGCTATGCAAATAGACAGTGGATTAATGTCAGAGTATTAAAAAGACAATACATTTCATTAATAAATAACAAGCTAAAACAACCAATATACAAAAAAAATGCTAATTTATCTATTTCAATTGAAATTTATACTTATCAGATCAAAAAGAGAGATGTGATCTATAATAAACAACAATATAGCAATGGTTAAATAACCAATGATATGAGACCTAAATAATATATAGCTTGTGTGAAAACAATATGATAATTATGATAATGTTTAGAATATACAAAAGGTAAAATAAATAGAAAAAAAAAATATGATTTAGCTAATGAACAAGATCAGTTTGTCAGCATAAATAATTTGAACACATAATAACATGGAATAATTAAAGGGAATGAAAAGGATACACTTAATCTATGTGGTTAATAAAGAGAGATATTGAATTTTATATATAATATATCAATATTTTGGCAAAGGTACATCAAGCCAATCTCAGATTAATAATTGCTAGTCATATACCTGGCATGTTTTCCTGGACATAGTGGTAATCACATTTTATAGTATATAGATATCGGAGGATATTGATAAGATCATAAAATATAAGTACAGATACAGTAAGATAAGAAAAATAACGGAGGACATCGAAATAACTACAAGTCCGAAAACATGCGCAGTGGTACCGGAGCATAAGGAAAAGGATGAAGTCCAAAAAGGTTCTTGGAGTGTATTTAGCTAAATAAACTAAGTCCAAAGACATGCGCTGGAATGAGCAATCATGCGCAGACCATACCTAGATGTGAGGGGTAATTAATAGGTTAATAAGAATGGCATATGCGCAGAATACATATACGAGATACCCGAAAGTTAAAGGGGTACTCCGGTGGAAAACTTTTATTTTTTTAATCAACTGGTGCTAGAAAGTTAAACAGATTTGTAAATGACTTCTATTATAAAATCTTAATCCTTCCAGTACTTACTAGCTGCTGAATACTACAGAGGAAATTATTTTCTTTTTGGAACACACTGCTCTCTGCTGACACCTCTGTCCATTTTAAGAACTGTCCAAAGTAGGAGAAAATCCCCATTGCAAACATATTCTGCTCTGGACAGTTCCTAAAATGGACAGAGACGTCAGCAGAGAGCACTGTGGTCATGAGGTCAGCAGAGAGCACTGTTTTCCAAAAAGAAAAGCATTTCCTCTGTAGTTTTCAGAAGCTAATAAGTACTGGAAGAATTAAGATTTTTTAATAGAAGTCATTTACAAATCTGTTTAACTTTCTGGCACCAGTTGATTTAAAAAAAAAGTTTTCCACCAGAGTACCCCTTTAAAGTCCACAGACATGCGCTGCACAGACAGCATGATAGGCAGCTGTGTAAATTATGTGTATCCTAAAATGACATCACAATAATTTCCACGACGGACGATTGGTTGTTTAGGACGTCTAACAATAAAATATTATAATGAGTGAGTCTATAAAAAGCCGGGAGACGGCTACTCTGACATGCCTCATACCTTTGAAAAAGCCATTTAAAATGGCGAAACGTCAGGAAGAGAGGAGATAAATGTCTTAGCCCAACACTGTGTCATAGTTCCAGCTATTAAAATACCACTGATGTTAACAGAACAGCAGCAGTAGGCATACAATCTATCATTCAGTAGTCTTTTTTTTTTTAATAATTGTTTATTTATAGTGTAAATAAAGGAAAACGATGACAAATTGAATATTTATCAGCCATAGTAGACCATTCAGTGACTCAATTCAATCTAATCTGGCACCCATGGGATCTAACCAACCCCCCCTGAGATGTTTCTTTTCAAGTTAGCGGACCATGCGGACGAGACTTTCAACCTATTCTTTCTTTGTATTCTTTACATTTACTCTATTCCTTTCTATATTTCGGGTTATACGCCTATATTATACTTCTTCTTCAATTCTAGCTCTCTATTATTCAGTTGTCTGAGATACAGACACTAGTAGTCGGATCAAAGAACTTAGATGTGCACAGTGCTAAAAGTTTTAAACACCACTGCCATCTAGTGGCTATAGAGCACAATTGCACTGAGAATTTTTAAAGCAATAGCAAAAGCAATCTTTAAGTCACTGTGGACAACGCAAAAAAGAAATTCAAAAACAATAGAATTTCCTCTGTAGCATACAGCTGCTAATAAGTACTGGAAAGGTAAAGATTTTTTAAAGGAATACTCCGGAGCTAACCTTTTATGGGGGAATTGGAGCATGAGGCAAAGTTATATACCATTCTAATATACTCACGTTTTCCATATGGCCTTCTTCCCGGTCTTCTCCTCGTTTTTCTCTCCGGCCGGAAGCTGGGTCTTTTGATGACGCTCGACCTGTATTTCTTCTTGATCCGCCACCATCTTCGCCCGGTGACTCATCGCTCCCATGAGTCACTGCGGGCTGTACCGGCCTCCCCGCCTGGAGTCGGCTACTCCCCCAAAGTTAATTTATTCTGCGCATGCGCAGTACTACGCAGATGGCGTAGGGCTAACGCTAGGCTCCTATCGCTGCCTACGTTAGTCCTACGCTATTTGCGTAGTGCTGCGGCATTCTTGTGACACCGCTAGTGCAGTGTTTCCCAACCAGGGTGCCTCCAGCTGTTGTGAAACTACAACTCCCAGCATGCCCGGACAGCCGAAGGCAGCTGGAGGCACCCTGGTTGGGAAACACTGCACTAGCGGTGTCACAAGAATGCCGCAGCACTACGCAAATAGCGTAGGGCTAACGTAGGCAGCGATAGGAGCCTTTGCGTAGTGCTGCTATTTGCGTAGTGCTGCGGCATTCTTGTGACACCGTTAGTGCAGTGTTTCCCAACCAGGGTGCCTCCAGCTGTTGTGAAACTACAACACACAGCATGCCCGGACAGACTTTGGCTGTCTGGGCATGCTGGGAGTTGTAGTTTTCCAACAGCTGGAGGCACCCTGATTGGGAAACACTGCGCTAGTGGGCACATGGATCAGTGGGTTAGTGGGCACATGGATGGGTGGATCAGTAGGCTAGTGGGCACATGGAGAGGGCTGATGAGCTGGGAGGGGAAGGATGGGAGGAGATAACCACAAGGGAAGGAGCTGTGGGCGTCACTTTATTATAATTTATTATAATTTCCTGGGGGGGGGGGGGAGAGGAGGGGGAGAGAGCAGCAGCTAACAGGAAGCTGGCGCAGGGAGTCATGGGAAATGTAGTCTTTATGACATGGCTGCTTACTGCTACAGGTGGCAATTACAAGAGAGTGGCTGGGCCAAATTTTACAAATGAGGTATCGTTGGAAAGGTCTTTGAAAGAGCTATCAGATGAGGTAAACTTTTTTTTTAAGTACCAGCGCTCCGGAGTACTCCTTTAATAGAAGTCATTTACAAATCTCTTTAACTTTCTGGCACCAGTTCATTTAAAAAAAAGGTTTTCCACCGGACTACCCCTTTAATGTTAGTTGGACTTTTTCCATACAAAACACTTACAGATCCAGAATCCACAGATATTTTATGTATACCTCATTGTGCTCATTTACATCTCTCCGGCTATAGGTAAAGCGCAAAGCTTTGGTTCTAGCAGAGATGCAGGAATTCTTACATAAAAGAATTGAAGAAGATGAAAGAACACGGCAGGACATTGAGGATATTATGCAAGAACTCAATATGTAACTAGCAGGTTTATTTAGTTTTATAAGCATTAGATGCTGGAAGTGCTTTTGATTTATTATCATGTGGTGTTGGGTAAAATGACAATAATAATGAGAATTGTCATATAACAACTATTCACAATGTGGGTACATAATAGGGCTGCACGATATATCGCTTTTTGCGATATGGCGATGCGGCCCCCCGGGAAAACATGCGATTATCTGTTCAGGTTGGCTCCCATGGCGGGGGCCGGCCAGAGCAGGTAAAAACTAATTTAAATACTAAAAGTCAGTGTTTCCCAACCAGGGGGCCTCCAGTTGTTGCAAATCTCTACAACTCTTAGCATACCTCGGCATGCTGGGAGTAGTAGTTTCACAACAGCTGCAGGCACCCTGCTAGAAAAACACTGAGCATAAGGGCGCAGGGAGAAAAAAAAAAAACCTTCTGCTCACCTAGTCCCGGTCCCTGCAGATTAGTCTCCATGTACTCTGAAGTTTCTTCTCTTCTTAGTACAGACAGTAGGACCTTTCCCATTTCAAGGGGTGTGACAAGGGGAGGGAATGTGACAAGGGGGGGGGGGGGTATGACGGGGGAGGAGAATGTGACAAGGGGGAGGAGAATGTGACAAGGGGGAGGAGAATGTGACAAGGGGGGGAATGTGACAAGGGGGGGGAAATGTGACAAGGTGGGGGGATTGTGACAAGGGGGGAGAATGTGACAAAGGGGAGGAGATTGTTACAAGGCAGAGGAGAATGTGACATGGGGGGAGAATGTGACAAGGGGGAGGAGAATGTGACAAGGGGGGGAATGTGACAAGGGGGGGGAAATGTGACAAGGGGGGGGATTGTGACAAGGGGGGAGAATGTGACAAAGGGGGGAGAATGTGACAAGGGGGGATGTGACAGGGGAGGAGAATGTGATGGGGGGAGAATGTGACAAGGGGGAGAAGAATGTGACAGGGCGTGTGACAAGGGGGAGGAGAATGTGACAAGGGGGGGGGAATGTGACAAGGGGGGGATGTGACAAGGGGGTGTGTGACAAGGGGGGGATGTTATGGGAGGAGAATGTGACGGGGGAGGAGAATGTGACAAGGGGGAGGAGAATGTGACAGGGGGGAGGAGAATGTGACGGGGGAGGAGAATGTGACAGGGAGGAGAATGTGACGGGGAGGAGAATGTGACAAGGGGAGGAGAATGTGATGGGGGAGGAGAATGTGATGGGGGAGGAGAATGTGACGGGTGAGGAGAATGTGACGGGGAGGAGAATGTGACGGGGAGGAGAATGTGACAAGGGGAGGAGAATGTGATGGGAAGGAGAATGTGACGGGGGAGGAGAATGTGATGGGAAGGAGAATGTGACGGGGGAGGAGAATGTGATGGGAAGGAGAATGTGACGGGGGAGCAGAATGTGACGGGTGAGGAGAATGTGACGGGTGAGGAGAATGTGACGGGGGAGGAGAATGTGACGGGGAGGAGAATGTGATGGGGGAGGAGAATGTGACGGGGAGGAGAATGTTATGGGGGGAGAATGTGACTGGGAGAAGAATGTGACGGGGGGGGGAAATGTGACAAAGGGGAGATGTGAAATAGGCGGTGGGCATAAAATGGGTAGGTAAATGTGAAATGGAGGCGATTGGACACGATTTTTTTTATTATATCGCATCGCATATTGAAATCGCAATATTTTGGCCCAAAATCGCAATCGCACATTTTCCCCATATCGTGCAGCCCTAGTACATAAGTATCTGTTAATGAGATTGTCTGTACGGTCTGAATTCAGACGTTTGTGTCCTTTCCACACGTTAGAGCAGTGTTCCCCAACCAGGGTGCCTCCAGGTGTTGCAAAACTACAACTCCCAGCATGCCCGGACAGCCAAAGGCTGTCCGGGCTTGCTGGGAGTTGTAGTTTTGCAACACCTGGAGGCACCCTGGTGTGGAAACACTGGGTTAGAGTAATAATACTTCATTGTATTACTCTATGTAATTATTTAGACCTAAATTTCTCTCTCTCAACTCTCTTGGTTTCAGACTGCGAAATGCGAAAATGAAGTTTCAGCTGGATCTGACTGTCCAGTTCATACTAAAACAAGGCCAAGTGGAAGTGGAGAACTCTGACCTAATTCCCAATTATACAGATGCCATACTTCTTCACAGGAGTGTCATAGAAGACTTAAACAGCAATATACGGGTATATAAGAATGAATTTACATTATAGTTTTACTTCATTCATATACAAGAGCAAGTAACATTCCGAAATAAAATAGAAATATCTAATAACCCAGATCAAACCATGAATATGGGCAGCCTGATTTTATTGGATGTGCTTTCCTTTTTAGATATAAATCATCTATGGGAAAGGTGACAGTGTTGTCTTTAGTGTACAAGACATTGCTGTCAATTTAACCCCTTAACGACCACGGACGTAAATGTACGTTCTGGTTTGGCGATACTTCACGCACCAGGATGGACATTTGCATCCTGTGTATGACCGCGAGCATCGGAGCGGTGCTCGCGTCATACACGGCAGGTTCCGGCTGCTATCAGCAGCCAGGGACCCGCCGGTAATGGCCAACATCCGCGATCATGCGGATGTCCGCCATTACCCCCCAGATGCCGTGATCAGTAGAGATCACGGCATCTGCGGCAATACGTATGTTAAAATAGACGATCGGATCGCCCGCAGCACTGCCGTGGCGATCCGATCACCTGCCTCCGTCCGTCACCTGCCTCCTGCTCTGGTCTGAGATCGAGCAGACCAGAGCAGGAGATAGCCGATAATACTGATCAGTGCCATGCCCTATGCATAGCACTGAACAGTATTAGAAATCAAATGATTGCTATAGATAGTTCCCTATGGGGACTATTAAAGTGTAAAAAAAAAGTTTTAAAAAAAAGTGAAAAATCCTCTCCCCCAATAAAATGAAAATTGTCAATTTTTCCCATTTTACCCCCTTAAAGCTTACATTTTTTTTTATAAACATATTTGGTATCGCCGCATGCGTAAATGTCCGAACTATCAAAATATAATGTTAATGATCCCGTACGTTGAACGGCGTAAACATTAAAAAAAAAAAAAAAGTCCAAAAATGCTTCTTTTTTGTCACATTTTATTCCACAATTTTTTTTATAAAAAATGATCTAAGAGTTTTATATATGCAAATGTGGTATCAATAAAAAGTACAGATGACGGCGCAAAAATGAGCCCTCATACCGCCCTATATACGGAAAAATGAAAAAATTATAGGTATTAAAAATAGGGCGATTTTAGATTACTGATTTTATACAAAAGTTTTAGAATTTTTTTAAGCGGTACAAAAATATAAAAGTATCTAGCCATGGGTATCATTTTAATCGTATTGACCCACAGAATAAAGAACACATGTCATTTTTACCATAAATTGTACAGTGTGAAAACGAAACCCTCCAAAATGTGCAAAATTTTGTTTTTCATTTAAATTTCCTCCCTATTAAATATTTTTTTGGGTTCGCCGTAAATTTTATGGTAAAATGAGAGTTTAATTACAAAGTACAATTGGTCACGCCAAAAAAAACAAGCCCTTATATGGGTCTGTAGATGGAAATATAAAAGAGTTATGGAATTTAGAAGGCAAGGAGGAAAAAATTAAAACGCAAAAATAAAATTGGCCTGGTCCTTAAAGGGGTACACCCGTGGAAAACATTTTTTTTTTTTTTTTTTTTAATCAACTGGTGCAAGAAAGTTAAACAGATTTGTGAATCACTTCTATTAAAAAATCTTAATCCTTCCAGTACTTTTTAGGGGCTGTATACTAAAGAGAAATCCAAAAAGAAATGCATTTCCTGTGATGTCCTGACCACAGTGCTCTCTGCTGACCTCTGCTGTCCATTTTAGGAACTGTCCAGAGAAGCATATGTTTGCTATGGGGATTTTCTCCAGTTCCTAAAATGGACAGCAGAGGTCAGCAGAGAGCACTGTGGTCAGGACATATCAGGAAATGCATTTCTTTTTTGGATTTCTCTTTAGTATAAAGCCCCTAAAAAGTACTGGAAGGATTAAGATTTTTTTTTATAGAAGTGATTTACAAATCTGTTTAACTTTCTGGCACCAGTTGGGAGTACCCCTTTAAGGTCAAAATGGGCTTGGTCCTTCAGGGGTTAATTGCTGGAATACTGTAATATTAAGCAGGATAAGGACTGCAAATACTAAATACTGTGTATACCTACTATCTTCATGAACCAGCAAAACCATTGCTCTAAAGCTGTTTATAGACATGAGTTATTGGTTAGTGAATTGCACTGATATCAGTGTTCTTGGGGGTTTCATACTCTCATCAAATATCTAACGGCAGGGGACAATAGTTTCTATGTAAAAATAAAGAATTATTATTATAGGTTATATTTATGTATAGGTTATTTCTAGTAGAGGTACTAAACGGCAGTAAAGCCAAATCATTTCCCATGTGACAGATACCTCCAGGTTGAACACAGGGCCTCTTTAAAACTCTTTTAAGGGGTATGTCACTAGAAAAGCAATGTTTTCAGATCAACTGGTGCCAGAAAGTTAAACAGATTTGTAAATTACTTCTATAAAAAAAAAAATCTTAACCCTTCCAGTACTTTTTAGGGGCTGTATACTAAAGAGAAATCCAAAAAAGAAATGCATTTCCTGTGATGTCCTGACCACAGTGCTCTCTGCTGACCTCGGCTGTCCATTTTAGGAACTGGAGAAAATCCCCATAGCAAACATATGCACTATTTAAAAATCTTAATCCTTACAGTACTTATCAGCTGCTGTATGCTCCTGCGTAAGTTGTGTAGTTCTTTCCTGACCACAGTGCTCTCTGCTTACACCTATGTTTGTGTCAGGAACTGTCCAGATCAGGAAAGGTTTGCTATGGGGATTTGCTATTACTCTGGACAGTTCCAGACTAGAGTTGAGCGCGAATATTTGTATTGCAAATTTTTACCGCAAATGTCGGCACTTCGCGATTTAGCGAATATTTAGAATATAGATATATAATCACGAACATTCGTTTTATTTATTTTTTCGAATATGCAAATATTCGCGAATATTGGCACTTCTAGTCAGAGGACACGGATCCCTCCCTTTTTTTAGGTGAGATATAATCGCGCATGCGCACTATGCAGATTTAATTATGAATTTTCGCATAAAAAAACGAACATAGCAAATTTCGGGAACATAGGAAGAATATTCGTCCATATATTGGTGAAATATCGCGAATTTGAATATGGCCCGTGCCGCTCATCACTATTCCTGACATGGACAGAGGTGTCAGCAGAGAGCACTGTGGTCAGACTGGAAAGAACTACACAATTTCCTCTGGCACATACAGCAGCTGATAAGTACTGGAAGGATTAAGATTTTTAAATAGAAGTAATTTACAAATCTGTTTAACTTTCTGGAACCAGTTGATTTGAAAACATTTGTTTTCCCCCGGAGAATCGGTATAATGTAACAAGTTATAAAGATATTCTGGATATGATACTACATGTGAGTATTTTATTTGGATATTTATTGCTTTTCTTCCCTATGTGTGTGTCCAGGGTTTAGGAGAGCAGAAAATAGCAAGCATGGTGGAAAGCAAAGATTTCCGGAAAGGAATCTTCCAGCTTGAGTGGGAACATAAAAAAATACAAATGGAGATGGAAGACCTGAAAAAGAAATCCAGAGATATCACAATGCTTCGTGTGACAAAAGAAATTCAGACAGTATGATGATTTCCTAAAATAAATTGATTGACTGAATAAATATCTAATATAACTATATCTACAGGACTATTTGCAATAAAAATACAATATGGAAGTCCCTTCTGCGGTATAACTATACCCAGCAAAGGATAGCTAAATATTAGCACTAGAGATGAGCGAATTTACAGTAAATTTGATTCGTCACGAACTTCTCGGCTCGGCAGTTGGTGACTTTTCCTGCATGAATTAGTTCAGCTTTCAGGTGCTCCGGTGGGCTGGAAAAGGTGGATACAGTCCTAGGAGACTCTTTCCTAGGAATGTATCCACCTTTTCCAGCCCACCGGAGCACCTGAAGGCTGAACTAATTTACACAGGATAAGTCATCAACTGCCGAGCCGAGAAGTTCGTGACGAATCGAATTTACTGTAAGTTCACTCATCTCTAATTAGCACACATCCTAAACTGCTACAATTGAGGCATTCCTCCCTATACACCTCTGACAGATGGCACCAACATATTCCATACAAAGGCACATGTTGCACAATAGCCATAATAATAATAAAGTATTCCACACTGTATACTTTTTCATGGTGGCCCGCTGTATAAGAATGCACAATCTACTACACTTTCCTATACAGTTAAAGAGTACCTCTCATGATTGTTAAATGTTATACTCCTCCCAGTTCACTGCCCCCATCATGACAAACCACCCCCTGCCTTTATTTTTATTCTTTTTTAGTTTTCTTCCTTGATATTGCTCTGTATTTTCTGCTCAGTCTCAGTCAGATTCACAGACTGGGAAGGGGTGTTACCCAGCAGGTGTGACATCATCTGAAGCCATACAGGGGAGAACTTTCTCCCTCACTCTGCTACACACATCCCAGAGCAGATCAGCTTTTTTTAAATACAAATGAAACAAAAACAACTTTTTATTTAAACAAAATACATTAGAAGAATATTGCAATAGCAAAAATTTATTTTATTGAGAGTGTCCATTTAAGAAAAAGGTAACATAAGCAAATATGTCTGACAAAGGCTAAAATTAAACTCTTTTGGCCTTTGTCAGATCGATGGTAGCCTAAAGGTAATGGAACTTCCCAGCAAATATGCCAAATGTGTTTCTATACTGAGATCTGATCACAGCCTTATTTAGAGTTACAATTGCAGTAGAGACCCTCAGGGAAGTTACCATGACGGGCAGAATAAAAATATGGAAAAACAAGGCAAAGTAGACACAAGATTTATATTAGAAAAGCGACTAACAACCCGAATAACCATTTGTATTCCACATGTATCAGTAATGTTACGATTATCACATATCACATAATGCTAATATAATATGCAGCACTCGTACAGTGTTATAGACAGTGTTATATGCTGCCATTTTACCTGTTGGGCATTGTCTATTGTTAACTGAACTTATATCTTTGTGTAGTTCCTCAATGAATCAAACTATGACATGCGGATATCTAGTCAGATGCAAGTCCTGGAAGAGACCATCAACGTTCAAGAAAAAGTATGTTTTAGGCATTAAAGTGTGAAACTTTTATGCTTCGATGAAACATTGAGAGAACTTTCAGACATTTATGTGGCGCATTAGAGAATTAATGATAGTCTGGATGTTTTTTTTTTTTTTTTTTTTATAAAACATTGCTATAGCTGGTCATACAAAGATTCCTTTAATATAAGTTATATAATATATAACGTCAAGATAATTTTTTTTAACATTAAAGGGGTACTCCTCCCCTAGACATCTTATCTCCTATCCAAAGGATAGGGGATGAGATGTCCGATCGCGGGGGTCCCGCCGCTGGGGACCCCCACAATCTTCCTGCTGCACCCAGCGTTAGTTTAGAGCGCCGGATGCAGCGACGAAGGCTTGTGACGTCACAGCCATGCCCCACTCGTGACATCACGACCACGCCCCCTCAATGCAAGTCTATGGGAGGCCAACACGCCCCTCCGATAGACTTGCATTGAGGGGGCGTGGCTGTGACCTCACAAGCAGGGTGTGACCGTGACGTCACGGAGTGCACCGGATGTCTGGGGTGCCATAGCCGAGATCTTTAGATAGGGGATAAGATGTCTAGGGGCGGATTACCCCTTTAAGGGCTCGTTCACATTGCTGTTGTGAGAGTTATCTTCCATTGCTGACACTGCTGGCAAAACATCCATCACCCACTGGGTAAAGAGGAGGCTAAACCTTTGAAGCTTCATCCGCCAGTCTGTCAGAACGATGGAAGTTGAGGGGAGGCAAAAATCATGCATTTCCTATTTTCTTTCTCCTCTCAACTCAGATAAAATTCTAGATCCCTGACGGACTCCATTCAAGTCAGTGCGATCCATCAGGAACCAGTTGTGTCAGTTGGGCTCTGAGACGATTTTGGTCCTTTCAGCTAATAAAAAAAAAACAAAAAAACAAAAGGACCTAGAATGGGTCGGAGCCCAACAGCAGTGTGAACTTAGACTTAGTCTGTTAGAATTCATGTATGCTTCTCTATCATAGGGAAGTTGAGGACAAAGTAGATGTTGACATCAGGGATATGAATTTCTACGATTTGTTGTAGGTACATATAAAAAGCTGTGCAAGTGCTGTCAGGACTCATAGAGAAATCCTATGAATTGTACTGTTCCTGCCCACACAGAGGGATTGACAGTTCTCCCTGTGTAAAGAATTATATAGACTTTGCCAATCAGTTGTGTGGATGGGCTATTAAAAAGTGGTATTCCCATCTACAAAAGTGTTTACGAGATGACATATTGATAAGATGTATGATCGTAGGGGTCCCGCTGCTGGGGACCTCCGTGATCTTGGTGCAGCCCCCAGCATTCTGTGCCGGGTGCTGCCTCCGAGACGGGGATGTGACATCACAGCTACACCCCCTAGTGACGTCACAACACGCCCCCTCCATTCATGTCTATGGGGGGCCGTCACTAGGGGGCGTGGCTGTGACATCACATCCCTGTCTCGGAGGCAGCGCTCGTCACAGAATTCCGGGGGCTGCACCTTGATCGCAGGGGCCCCCAGCGGCAGGACCACTGCGATCATACATCTTATCCCCTATCCTTTGGATAGGGGATATGATGTATAAAGTCGGAATACCCCTTTAAGGCATGCCTGTCAGAAAAGTACAGATGTAAATATAGATTATTTAGAAATCTCTTCTCTTTACTTGTATATTGTATGCTTTTACAGACACACTAATCTATCTGTTTTATTTCAGCAACATGAGAAAAACATAAAACAGTTCAAACAAGTTATTAAGGACTTGGAAAAACATATGAACAGAAAGAAAGAGACAAATACACAGCTTGACAAGGATCTACAGGGCACACTCATTGCCTTCTCTGAAAGAAAGCATATTTATGATGTGGTTGGTAAGTAGCATATTAATAAAGAAGCATTGCAGAAAGCCCATACGCTGTGTTATGGCTAGTGCAGGGCTTTAGTGGGTGGTGCATGGCAGACAAAGTGGTGAACATACAATTGGGATGTGTACACATAGGGGGGTATTTATCAAAGGATTTATGTGGGGTTTTTTTCACGTAACTTTGGTGCAATACTTTGGCGCAGTGTCTTTTTGCGCCAAAGTTTGGCGCATCTTCTCCACTGTCATTTTTACAACTTTCTCAAAATCACACGGTCCTGTGTGTTATTTTAACTTTAGTCAGTAATTCATCATTTGCGCCAATCGATCTTTGGCACAATTTTGGTGCAAATCCTCGCCAATAAATTTTGCACATGGTAAACACACTTAGCAATGTCAGAAAATGTAAAGGCGTCAAAATACATTTGAAAAACATTTTTTTGTGAAAGCAGCGACGCCTCCAGGGCTGCTCAATACTATCCTGCGACATAGTTGTCTCTGAGAGACCTTCACCTTCCGTTGAGCCAGCATTGGACATGGCCACACAGGTTCAGGAAAGGTAAGCACTAAAGCAGTGGTCTCCAACCTGCAGACCTCCAGATGTTGCAAAACTACAACTCCCAGCATGCCCGGACAGCCGTTGGCTGTCCGGGCATGCTGGGAATTGTAGTTTTGCAACATCTGGAGGTCCGCAGGTTGAAGACCACTGCACTAAAGTAACAAAACAAAAAAAAAAAGAAAAAAAACTACCCAAGTTGAAAATAAAATCCATTTCACATGGTGGCTATAAACCCCACAAAAGAAAATAACTCACGTCACTTGCTGATAAACTGCAGGAGGGACTCCGAAATGGTTGCTCTACAGGGTAAAATACACGTCCTCTGTGGCGGTAAGTTCTGTGTAAATGGCGCTGTGAACAGTTGATTTCAACATTTGAGCCAAAATTACTAACAACTTGCACCAAATGATAAATTTGGTCCATGTCCACAAAAACCAAAGGGAAAAAAAAAGGGTAAAAAATAACTGTCAACAGGCAAAATTGATAATGACACAATACATTTAGTTTGCCTCCTGGTGATTTAGGGGATCTGTCATCTCTCATACATACTAGTGCTTTTAAATGGGTAGAACTTTGGTTAAAGTCTTCGCCTAGAGAATCTTATCACATTTTCACAATAATACACTGTGACCACCTTACACCTTGTCCAACCGCCAAGATGCTATTGAACCGCAGCCAAGATCAGTTATCTTCCATTGCTGACACTGCTGGCAAAACATCCATCACCCACTGGGTAAAGAGGAGGCTGAACCCGCTCCATACTTCTTTCCCGACATCTTGACGTTCACATTGGGGGGGGGGGGGGGGATATTCAAAGAATTTAGCACCATTTTTTTGCTTCAGCTGTGCCACATTTGCTTAAAACATGGCGCACACTATTAGCGCCACATATTCAGATAATTAGCACTTGATTTAGCGCCCTGTCAGACAATTTTTGTAAAAGGCGCGTGGTTAGGGTTTTTGTGCTTTTAGCACCCTATTTTCAAAGGTTTAGCACCACTTTCTGGCGCTCAAAGTGTCGCAGATAATACCAAGTATACCTGGTGTTAAAGGGGTACTCCACTGCCCGAGTGTCCGTAACATTTAGTTCCGAATGCTGGGTACAGGCTGCGGGGGTCGTGACGTCACAACACGCCACCCTCAATGCAAGTCTATGGGAGGGGGCGTGACGGACGACACGCCCCCTCCCATAGACTTGCATTGAGGGATGTGACGACATGAGGGGCGTGGCCATGACATCACGACCCCCGCACCCAGTGTTCTGAACTAAACATTCCGGACACTGGGGCAGTGGAGTACCCCTTTAAATGATTTGCTATTTGTGCTATTTGCCCCAAAATTTCAAAAGACCAAAAACACTTCTGGAAATGAGGCGCAGTTAACACTGTTTGAGGTGCAAAATAAAGAGCCCTAATAACACAAGTCTTTGAATATTCCCCCATTGATAGATATTTATACACATTTCAGGTCCAACCTAAGCAAATTATTCCTTCAGCTATAACTGGAGAAAACTTTAACTAGTATTGATCCAAAACTTTTTCTCGTTTAGCTGTAGGAGCATACTTTATTTATTTTGGATATACTCAATTACACTTTAGGTTGGAGCTCATGCACACGGTCTTTAGTGCCACCTTATGGTGCTCCTGTGCACGATACATGCAATACAACAAGCAGAGGAACATGCTAGTTATTTCTCTTGGATCTTTAAAGGGGTACTCCAGTGAAAAACTTTATTTATTTATTTTAAATCAACTGGTGCCAGAAAGTTAAACAGATTCATAAATAACTTCTATTAAAAAATCCTAATCCTTCCTGTACTTATTAGCTGCTGAATACTACAGTGGAAATTCTTTTCCGTTTGAAACACAGAGCTCTCTACTGACATCATGAGCACAGTGCTCTCTGCTGACATCTCTGTCCATTTTAGGAACTATGGGGAGAAAATCTCCATAGCAAACATATGCTGCTCTGGACAGTTCCTAAAATGGACAGAGATGTCAGCAGAGAGCTCTGTGTTTCAAAAAGCAAAGAATTTCCGCTGTAGTATTCAGCAGCTAATAAGTACTGGAAGGAGTAAGATTTTTTAATAGAAGTAATTTATAAATCTCAGTGTGAATTCGGGTAGAAAAACAGACATGGTGCACATCTACAATCTTGTATAATGATCTGATTGCTTCTCAGCATAATATCAAAAACTAACAGGTTGTTAGTATACATTTTTGATCAAAAAGTACAAGCCCACTCGCCACGTCAAGGCCACCTATTTAGAGTGGGTCCCTAACGTCCCTAGCATAAAATGGCGCAGCACCGAGCGGCGACCACCACCGCCGCGACACCAATGTCCACAGGGGGGAACGACCCACCGGCAGAGCGGCCCCAATGCCACTCAAACCAGTCTATGGGTCGCACCCCCCCCCCCCCGCAGACACGGCGCCACGGCAGTAACGGACACCGCACAGCACCACACCAGTGTGAACAAGGTGTAATGGCTCACTTACCATGCTCTCCCAGTCAGACTGGGAGGCTGCTAGGAAAGAAATGACCCATGTGTAGCTAACTACTACTTATATAGGGTTGGGCTGAGGGGGGGGGGGGGGAAGAGTGCAGACAACATGTTCAAAAAAAAAAAAAAAAAAAAAGAGGGGATAGAAATCACAGTGTGAATTCGGGTAGAAAAACAGATATGGTGCACATCTACAATCTTGTATAATGATCTGATTGCTTCTCAGCATAATATCAAAAACTAACAGGTTGTTAGTATACATTTTAGTATACATTAATTTATAAATCATTTTAGTATACATTAATTTATAAATCTGTTTAACTTTCTGGCACCAGTTAATTAAAAAAAAAAAAGTTTTCCACCGGAGTACCCCTTTAATATTCTTTGCAGGTAGTAAGACCTTAGAATTTTTTACTTTTTGATTACTAATATGCTAAATGAATTAAATGGGAATG
Organism: Hyla sarda; assembly: GCF_029499605.1. Lineage (NCBI taxonomy): Eukaryota > Metazoa > Chordata > Amphibia > Anura > Hylidae > Hyla > Hyla sarda. Next base: position 325,773,573 of record NC_079192.1, read on the forward strand.
CGCTTGTCTGTATTTCGGGGAATTCTAGTATGAAAAATAATTTTTGCCAAAAATAAGATGTTAAATCCTCCAAGGCTCCATCAATCACTCCAATGGTTATGCTAGTCTTTGCAGAGATGATGTGCCCATATACCCACATGACGGCTGTAGCCAATCACTTGCCTCAGCAGTGATGCCAGCTGTCCCCCCCCCCCCCCCAAAAAAAACCAAAAAACATTTATAACAAGGATTAGAAATGAGCGAATTTACAGTAAATTCAATTCGTCACGAACTTCTCGGCTCGGCAGTTGATAACTTTTCCTGCATAAATTAGTTCAGCTTACCGGAGCTCCGGTGGGCTGGAAAAGGTGGATACAGTCCTAGGAGACTCTTTCCTAGGACTGTATCCACCTTTTCTAGCCCACCGGAGCACCTGAAAGCTGAACTAATTTATGCAGGAAAAGTTATCAACTGCCGAGCCGAGAAGTTCGTGACGAATCGAATTTACTGTAAATTCGCTCATCTCTAACAAGGATGATAGCTCAAAAACCTGGAGCTGCTGTTTGCTCTTCTTTTTTTCTCTTTTTTTCTGCAGGGGTACAGGGGCTTAGACCCCTGGTGGTCTATGGATAAATAAAAGATTCAATCCAAAAATAACTTTCTTTTTTGCTCACATCAGGAGTAGAACAGAGTTCGGAGAAGAATGCCAGAGATAGATACATAGACATTGTCCAGCGCAGGAAACTCGTTGATCTTGTAAAGGCTCAAGCTCAAGAGATCACAATGCTCCGCACTGAACTAGATCGACTGAGGATGAAAACCTTTCCCGCACTTGTACAAATGGAGTACTAGATACCTGTATTTCAAACCTGGTTTACCTATTAAAAACAAGCACACTTGTAGGGTACCTTTTGTCCTGTTTGTTTTTCATCCTTAGTGTATAAGAATAGTTCTGAGATATATATGGATAATTATTAAATGTATAAGACTAGTAACACCAACCAGAAGCTGGCTGAATCATAATGACATATGGGGAGATTTATCAAAACCTGTGCAGAGGAAAAGTTGCCCATAGCAACCAATCAGATCACTTCTTTCATTTTGCAGAGGCCTTGTTAGAAATGAAATAAGTGATCTGGTTTTGATAAATCTCCCCCATAAAGAATGTTCGATATCACAAAGACTCACCCAGTTGTCAGGTCATGATGAGATGAGCACCATACTGACTGTTGTTTGCCTGTATCCATAGGCCATGTTAGCATCAAGAGCAGGGGTCGAGTCCTGGAAAGAAAAGTGTGGGAACTCGCCCAAGATTTCTACTGAAGGGCTGCTCCTGCTAATGGGAATAGTGGCCGGCATTTATCATTGTAGGTGTAAGTGAAGCATTTATCATTGTAGGTGTAAGGGAAAGCATTTATCATTGTAGGTGTAAGTGAAGCATTTATAATTGTAGGTGTAAGACATTGGCCGGCATTTATCGTTGTAGGTGTAAGTGAAGCATTTATCATTGTAGGTGTAAGTGAAGCATTTTTCTACACTTTTTTTGTGTGCTGATAATGTGTAGGAGAACCACATTTATTAAATGGTCACAGAGCATTTGATAAATTTTGTGCAGGTCACATTTTCTGAAATTTCTGTCTTCACATACACTAAAAAGCTAAGTCTGGGCTGGTGTAGTTTTAGAGACTTTTCAGTGGCTTTGTGCCTTTTTTGCGCCTTTTCACACGAAAGCGCAGTTCACAAAACCCTTTCATATCATGTGTATTGCCAAAATCAGTGCATTGCAACTCAAAATCATCAGAAATTTGTAAACCAAAAAGCGCAAAAAAGGCGCAAATAAACCCTGCTTGCACCTTTTTTGCGCCTTTTCTAGACACAAAAAACAGTCTAAAGACAATGATAAATGTCGGACAGTGTTCCTGCTGTGGAAAAAGTGCAGTAACTCAGTTCCCATGCGTTTCTGTAGGACTTGAGCCCTGATCAAGAGCACATCTGCATTTTTGCTTGTCTGTTTATCTTCTAAACTGTGCTCATGTTGGTGCTTTCTGAGTGCATATTTTGCATTCTCTCACAGTACTATTGTGAGATGTCAGAGGGGTTATCTGATGCACCAGTCTTTGGCTGACAGCGATCTTATACAAATGGCCAGTCACCACTTCTTTAAGCACAATGAAGTGCCTGAGATAGGTCACCATTGTAGCCTTTACTCAGCTTAGTGGACACTCCCAAGTTCCAGGCATCACCAGAAAGTGCTGAAAAGTGGGATGTGGCAGTGGGTCATGGCAGGTAACTACTGCTTTTTTTTTTCCTCTTTAGCCCAGCCTGGCCACTATTTAACCACTTAGGGACCCAGGGCGTACAGGTACGCCCTGGTACTTAAGGTACCTATATGCCTGTGGGAATTTCGGTCCCCGCCACGCGCCAGGCGGGGACCGGACCGGGGTGACTGCAGATATGTTGGCGATTTGCGGCGATTCCGGTTATACGAGTCACGTGTGACCCGATGACCCAGAGATACATGGTGATCACCTCCTGTATCTAGGGAGGTGGCGATTTCGTCCCCCCCCCCCCCACCGGAGGGTTGCTATTGGCCGGCATAGCAGCCGACATAGGAGGGGTTAATGTCTGCTCGCCCACCGCGTTCAGTCAGCAGGCAGAGCTGTGAGCCAGGGAACCCTCCCCCTCTGTGAAGATCTGGGCCCCTCAGGGCTGAAGAAGTGTCCTTTAATCAGGGTGAGTTTGTGAGCAGGGACAGGTAGGAGGTTAAAAATAGAAAAAAAGTAAAAAGAATAAGTAAACCCCCCCCCCCGACCCCCTAGTAGGTCCTCAAGGGTCTGCCACAGTTTTTTCAGCGTGACCCGGGCCCTATTAGGGGTTCAGAGTACTGCATTTGGCCCCCCATTTTTATTTTGGCCGCAACTTTTTTTTCTTTTTTTATAATAGTGTGTGACTTATAATCACACACCGTTATATAAAATATACACCAAACACACATTACATACTTACCCGCCCCCCCCCCCCCCCCCACCCCACACACACACCCTTCAGAGTGCTCTCGGTAGAAGAGTCTCTTATCAGTTTTAAGGGGAGACTCATCTTCCGCCAGTATATTCCCTCGAAGCGGGCACGGTATGGCGTGAAGCTCTACAAACTTTGTGAGAGTACCTCCGGGTACACTTACAAGTTTAGAGTATATGAGGGACGAGATTCCCATATTGAACCCCCAGAATGTTCCCCCACTCTGGGTGTTAGCGGGAAAATCGTTTGGGACCTTGTGCACCCATTGCTGGATAAGAGTTACCACGTTTACGTGGACAACTTTTATACCAGCATCCCTCTGTTCACATCCCTTGCCGCCAGATCCACGTCCGCTTGTGGGACCGTGCGGAAGAACCAGAGAGGCTTCCCTCTAAATTTGATCCAGACACCTACGCCCAAGGGTGAGTCCCATGCTCTTACCCATGAAAACCTGTTGCTGGTCAGGTATAAGATAAGAGGGATGTCCTTATGCTGACCACTATTCATGGTAACGGCAGCTCACCTGTCCCTGTGTGAGGTACCCCAACACCGGTCCTCAAACCCGATTGTATTCTGGACTACAATCGGTATATGGGGGGAGTTGATCTCTCTGATCAAATCCTCAAGCCATACATGGCCATGCACAAAACACGGGTATGGTACAAAAAAGTTGCGGTCTACTTGGTACAGGTTACCATGTACAACTCTTTTGTACTGTCCCAGCACGCTGGCAACACAGAGACATTCCTCCAGTCCCAAGAAGAGGCCCTGATCTTTGGTGACCGGGAAAGAGCAGGCCGGAGTTCCCAAGGAACTGGAAATATAGGTGCCAGAAGATACGGAAGGACACCACCACTCAATGTGACATTTGCCCGATCATCCGGGCCTCTGCATCAAAAATTGCTTCAGGGAGTATCACACTTCCATGCAGTACAAAATTTTCCCTTTTCATTTTAATTTTCCATAATTTGACCCCAATGTACCAAGTCCAGAGTACATTCCAAATGTTAACCCCATAAACCACTAAATTGCCCCAAAAAAAAAAATTTCATTTAAAAAAAAAATAAAAAAAAAAAAATGTATAAGACCTCTGGGGGTATTTTTTCCAAAAATGGGTCATGGGTCACTGAGTCACTATCATCGGGGACTTTTTATGGTGCCTCAAATGCACAGCGCTCTCTCTCCCCCTGAGCGGGGTGCGCATTTGAGGCAACAGGTTAGGGACGGCCACACACATCACATTCCCAGAATGATGATTCAGAGCATAGGGTTTGGGGTGGGCATATTTTTTAGTTTTGGCTATGCTCTTTTTTTATGATTTTATGTCCCACTGTACCCCATTTTAGTCATTTACTCCATGTAACGCTCCTTGAGGGGGGGGGGTCCCACTGTTCTGGCTCCATAGGCAGCTATGTAGAAGCTCAAGGCCCCTGACTGCGTTCTTGCTCTCCCGTGACCGGTGTGCACGCTGTTTACGCCCAGATATGAGGTATGTCCTTACTCCAAAGAAATGTACTTATAAATTTACAGTGACATGTTCTCCTGTTACCGCTTGTGAAAATGAAAAATTTGGGGTAATCCCAGCATTTTAGTGTAAAAACTTAATGAACATTTATCAAACACTCCAAAAAGAAAGAGTAAAAGAGATTGCACTCACCATCCACAGGCTTTATTCACTGGAGTACAGGCATGTGTAACGGAGGCAAAGGCACAGCTGGATAAGTTGTTTCGTGCTAATATGCGCTTCTTCTAGCCGGTGTTCTAGCCAAATACTTGTGGGGTGTTAAGGCTCACTGTACCCCTTGTTATATGCCTCGAGGGGTGTAGTTTCCAAAATAGTATGCCATAGTGCTGGGCGGTATGACCTAATATGTATATCACAGTATTTTTTCAAGTTATGGCGGTATCACGGTATTACCGTGATACCATGGGGGAAACAGTGTATAAGTGCAGCGGCTGACAGTTAACCCCTTACCCGCCATGGGGACCGTGCGCACGGCCCCCATGGCGGGGAAGGGGTTAACTGTCAGCCGCAGCGCTATCATGATTTCCCCCATGGGCGCACTGACGGCTATTCACTTACATTTTTGCCGCTGCACAGCTTATAATCCCGGTCCCCAGCTGTGGCCGCTGCAGAGCTTTCTCCCCTGCAAGCGCTGAATGTGCAGACGCAGCGCTTCTGATCTTCATCCCCGCTCTGTTCTCTGATCCCCGAGCAGGGACGGGAATGTGAGAATCAGCAGAGCCTTCTCCCCCTGCAAGCAATGAATGTACGGGCGCGGCAGAGCTTCTGATCTCGCTCCCCGCTCGGGGATCAGAGAACAGAGCGGGGATGAAGATCAGATGCCCTGTGCCTGCCTGTCACATTTAGCGCTTGCAGGGGAAGGAGGCCCTGCAGAGCCCGCACCTGGGGACGGGTATGATAAACTGAAACAGCCTGCAGGAAGGGGAGAGGGGGGCTGAACATGGAGCAGGCTCGGGGCTGAGGGAAACATCAGAGCCAGGGGATGAAGTTTCTGCGCTTTCCCCTGGCTCTGATCACTGAGAGCCAGTGGCAGCTACAGGGGGAGCAGGGATGTGCACCGCACGTGAGCTCAGCGGCTCCCGCTCCTGCACATCCCGCGGCTCCGTCACAAGTAATTCATTCGGGGGTGGGGGAGGGGCCCGACCGGTATGCCGATATGGGCAAAAATTGATATTGTGCGAGGAATAAAAACGGTATCCGGTATGAACCGGTATACTGCCCAGCCCTAGTATGCCATGTGTTTTTTTTTCTTTTTGCTGTACTGGCACCATAGGGGCTTCATAAATGCATCATGCCCCCCCCCCCCCCCCCCCAATTTCAGAAAAATTAGCAAATGTGACTCCTCTTCTGAGCATTGTAGTGTGCCCGCAGAGCACTTGATGTCCACATATGGGGTATTTCCATACTCAGAAAAGATGGGGTTACAAATTTTGGGGGGCATTTTCTCCTATTACCACTTTAAAATGTAAAGTTTGGGGAAAAAACAGCATTTTAGTGAAAAAAAAGAAAAAAAATAATTTACACATCCAAATTCGTCAAACACCTGTGGGGTGTTAAGGCTCACTGTACCCCTTGTTACGTTTCTTGAGGGTTGTAGTTTCCAAAATAGTATGCCATGTGTTTTTTTTTTTTTTTTGCTATCCTTGCACCATAGGGGCTTCCTAAATGGGACATGCCCCCCAAAAACCATTTCAGCAAAATTTTCTTTCCAAAAGCCAAATGTGACTCCTCTTCTGAGCATTGTAGTGCACCAGCAGAGCACATGATGTCCACATATGGGGTATTTCCATACTCAGAAGAGATGGGGTTACACATTTTGGGGGGCATTTTCTCCTATTACCTCTTTTTTTAAAAAATTTAATTTGTGGGAAAACCAGCATTTTAGTGAGAAAAAAATAATAATTTACACATCCAACTTTAAAGGGGTACTCCAGTGGAAAACTTTTTTTTTTTTCTTTTATTAATCAACTGGTGCCAGAAAGTTAAACAAATTTGTAAATTACTTCTATTAAGAAATCTTACTCCTTCCAGTACTGATTAGCTGCTGAATACTACAGAGGAAATAATTTTCTTTTTGGAACACAGAGCTCTCTGCTGAATCACGAGCACAGTGCTCTCTGCTGACATCTCTGTCCATTTTAAGAACTGTCCAGAGTAGGAGATAATCCCTAAAATGCACAGAGATGTCAGCAGAGAGTAAGGTGTTCGTGATGTCAGCAGAGAGCACTGTGTTCCAAAAAGAAAATAATTTTCTCTGTAGTATTCAGCAGCTAATAAGCATTGGAAGGATTAAGATTTTTTAATAGAAGTTATTCACAAATCTGTTTAACTTTCTGGCACCAGTTGATTTAAAAAAAAGTTTTCCACCCGAGTACCTCTTTAACGAAAAGTCGTCAAACACCTATGGGGTGTTAAGGCTCACTGTACCCCCTGTTACGTTCCTTGAGGGGTGTAGCTTCCAAAATAGTATGCCATGTGTTTTTAATTTTTTTTGCTGTTCTGGCACCATAGGGGCTTCCTTAATGGGACATGCCCCCCAAAAACCATTTCAGCGAAATTTGCTTTCCAAAAGCCAAATGTGACTCCTTCTCTTCTGAGCATTGTAGTGCGCCAGCAGAGCACTTGACGCCCACACATGGGGTATTTCCATACTCAGAAGAGATGAGGTTACACATTTTGGGGACATTTTCTCCTATTACCTCTTGTAAAAATAAAAAATTTGAGGTAAAAACAGCATTTTAGTGAAAAAAATATAATTTACACATCCAATTTTAACGAAAAGTCGTCAAACACCTGTGGGGTGTTAAGGCTCACTGTACCCCTTGTTACGTTCCTTGAGGGGTGTAGTTTCCAAAATAGTGTGCCATGTGTTTTTTTTTTTTTTTTTTGCTGTTCTGGCACCATAGGGGCTTCCTAAATGGGACATGCCCCCCAAAAACCATTTCAGAAAAAATTTACTCCCCAAAATCCCATTGTCGCTCCTTCCCTTCTGAGCCCTCTAGTGCATCCACAGAACACTTGACATACACATATGAGGTATTTCCTTACTCGAGAGAAATTAGGTTACAAATTTTAGGAAGATTTCTCTCCTTTTACCCCTTATAAAAATTCAAAAACTGGGTCTACAAGAACATGCAAGTGTAAAAAAATGAAGATTTAGAATTTTCTCCTTCACTTTGCTGCTATTCCTGTGAAACACCTAAAGGGTTAACTAACTTTCTGAATGTCATTTTGAATACTTTGAGGGGTGCAATTTTTATAATGGATCATTTATGGGGTATTTATAATATGAAGGCCCTTCAAACCCACTTCCAAACTGAACTGGTCACTGAAAAATTTCGATTTTTAAAATTTTGTGAAAAAGTGGAAAAAATTGCTGCTATACTTTGAAGCCCTCTGATGTCTTCCAAAAGTAAAAACATGTCAACTTTATGATGCCAACATAAAGTAGACATATTGTATATGTGAAATAATATATAATTTATTTGGAATATCCATTTTCCTTATAAGCAGCGACTCCGCCCCCATGTGACATCACGCCCCCTCCCCTCAATGCAAGTCTATGGGAGGGGGCGTGGCATATACGGCAGTGCAGGGGACCATAGAAGAGCGGCCGGCCACATCTATACGTTATACAGAAGGATCGCAACGGGCAATCTGTCAATTAGTACAGGTACTACTACTCCCATCATGGAACAGTGTGTGTTCCATGCTGGGAGTAGTAGTACCACCTAAAAAGTAAAGAATAAAAAGTGAAAAACACACACACACATTACATTTTTATTATTGTCGGCTGTATTTTTAGTGCCCTGCCCACCCACATAAATTGATCCCTATTTAAAAATTTATAAAAATGTTGTTATAAAAAAGAAAAATTTTGTTAAATACAATTTTTTCCATCACTACTGTATCTTTTTATTATTTTTTTTTTAATGGTACCGTACAAAATTTTATTAAAAAAGGTATCTCCATAACTTTTTTGGATCGCTAAAGTCCAAGAGAATAAAAACAGCCTGAAAAAACACCAAAGCTAAAACCCACATGGCATTTTTCTACCATAGACTCCTATGGGAGATAAACGCCACAATTTCAGGGAAAAAAACGCCAGTGGTTCAACATGCTGCGATTTTGCAAAACCGCCAAGGAGCTGAAAAACGCCAAAAAAGAGTGAACAAACGCCAAAAGGATTAAAAAAACGACAAACTGAAAAACGTCAAGGGGAAAAAGAATTTTGCGATTTCGAATTGATTTACAGCTAACATCTGGCCTCAGCGTTTTTTGGGCAAAAAAACGCCATCCGGCAGAATTGGCATTTAAAAAAAAAAAAAAAAAGTAGAAACGTAGCCTAAATGTGGTGATGATATAATTGTTTCCATGGAGATTTACGCTCTCTTAAAGACCGACATTGATCATACATGTCTGACACATTCCAACCTCAAGAATTTGTTAAAGGGGTATTCCAGGAATTTTTTTTATGTGACTATGCTACAGGGGCTGTAAAGTTAGTGTAGTTTATAATATAGTGTCTGTACCTGTGTGTGACGGTTTTCTCACAATTCTTCTGTGATTTTCACTCCAATATTTATTTTTACCAGCATACAAAATTACTGTTGTCTCAGATTTTTCCCAGCTTGCAATGCGGCCGAGACCTGACTCACTAGTCAGCTGATGACAGGGAGCCTGTCTGCTTCAATGGGTGGAGGGATCGCTTGGTGGGAGAGGGATCAATCTGCAACAGCTGTAGGCACCCTGATTGAAAACCACACCGATTTGAATGGATGCAGATCATTTATGTTTCAATGGGTGGGGTGGCTGATGTGTGGGAGGGAGGAAAATGGAATTGTGGGATTTGTAGTAAAAAAAAAGAAAAGTCAAACAGGAAATACCAGTTCACAAAAAGCTAGGCACAGTGTTATGGTAATACACAACATAGCCATTTAGCCCCAAGACAAGCGCAGATCCTTCCTAAGCATGTCCATTACTGACTGCCAGGTAAGTACTAAAATCACCTTAAGGTGGACCACCCCTTTAAACACTACTGAAAGCTAAGGATTCAAGCTTCTTAGTGAGTTTAGTCTAGAGCATGGATGGTTTTCATTTTTATGCAGTTGCTCTTAAAATTCTGGTGAGTTAAGAAAAAAATGTACTGATTCTCCAACCCTTTTGAAGATTGTTTTCTTCTTTTAGCCTGTATTCTTTTGTATGTTGTTTTTCGTAATTTTGGGACAATACTTCATGTTATTCCGCATCTCAATGCTTTCTGGCAAAGAAGAAAGCTCATAGTATACACGGTGACCTGATAACAGGATGCTACCTTCTTGTTTCACCTCAGCAAATAGTGCTGTACCCCACAGCCCATTGTCTAAACCTTCTCAAAAATATTTAATATGTGGTGTGCAATTTCATGCTGTGTATGCACTGCCAGCAGTCAGAGGGACGGCAGAGCGAACTCCCAGCTGCGACCTGGTAGTTCTGTGCTTCCGCTCAGTGGACGCATAGAGCTACCCGGCCGCAACTGGGAGCTCACTCTGCTGTCCCTCTGTGCAGGGCCGTTTGAAGGAATTTGAGGGCCCCAAGCAAAATAGTCCTACTTAATCCCCCTCCCTGTATCCTTCTTACTCCTCCCCTCTCTTCCCCCCCCCCCCTATGTTTTTTTTTTACTCCCCTCCCCTTCCTACCCTACCTATGTTCTTAGTTACCTCCTCCGGCTCCTTCCCTGGACCCTGCAGCTTGGTCGAGCTCCTCTACCTCCTGCCTGTCACTCAGTCCAGCCGGGTACCACGTGGTACAGGAGATTCAGTTTCCTGTTCCCAGCCGGACTGAAAGGACGTCAGCACTCAGTGTACACTTCCTGTCAGTCCGGCCGGGAACAGGAAACTGAATCTCCTGTTCCTTTACAGCGCGGGACACAGCCGGAGCTCGGCCACGCTACAGGGAAGGGGAAGAACTCGGGAGGTGACCAGGAGTGCTGCAGCCGCCTGAGGCTCTCTATAAAGGGCTCACGTGGCTGCAGCCTTATAGGAAGCACAACAAGCACCGGCTATGCTCGGGGCCCCAGGCGTGTGACATTTTGGCCCCGGCAGCAGGTGCTGGTGTAGTGAAGAATTTTGTGTCCAGAAGCGTTCTCACACTGCCGCTCAGCCTATCGCTGGCCAAGTCGGGACTTCACTGCGGCCGGTGATTGGCTGAGCGTAGTATGACTCGCCGACCACCAGCAACCAGGAAGTGGATCGCGACGGAGACTGGAGCCGGTTACCGGAGGCCCCAGGGGAGCGGAGGAAGGTATGTACATCTTAATTTTTTTTACTGCCGGCAGTATGGGGGACAATTTTTATATTCTGGAGTTTTCATTTAAGGGCTGACAACTGCGGTGACTGCATTGGCTCTGGAGGAAGCGCCGGATACAATAAAGTAAAGGATACGGCCACTTCTCTAGTAGATTCATGTTGAGGGCTTCTGGCGGCCAATAGAAACTTACAATGCTGTAAATTCATATTTCCCACCACAAGCCCTCATTGGTCAATTGGACCGGGAAATATGAATTTACTAGTACTGAACTCAGGTTTTCAGCAGCCCCGGCCAGCAGGGAAAAAGAGCGGCATGCATTCAAGCTATGTTGGCAGCGGGTCTCATGAGTGAGAACCGGTGCAGGTCTCAGTAGTATGACCCTGTGCCATCGGTCCCTCAGCATCTGGACAACTATTCCCATCATGGAACAGAGTCTGTTCCATGAAGGAAATAGCGCAGCGCTGAGGGAAATTTAAAGTACCTAAAATAAAAAGTAAAAGAAAATTAGTAAAACACACATATTATACATTAAAATACATTCAAATAAATGATTAAATTACACATTAAAAAATCTGACATGTTCGCTAGTCTAATATTATCGGTGGCTATTATTTCTCTTCCCAGCTCCTGCTAATTGTTCCCTGCTTTCCATTTAAAAAAAATTAATTATAAAAATGTAAAAAATTGTTCCAAACAAATTCCTGCAACCCTACTGCATCATTCAGTTTTTTTTTTTTTTTTTTTTTTTTAAGGTACCCTACGAAATTCCTAACAAAAACACCCACAGGGAAACTGCCAAAGGGCAAAAAATTGCAATTTCCGCAGAAATAGAAAGATGCCAGAAAAAATGCAGGGAAAATCAGTGGAAGTTTTTGAGGCATTTTTGTTCTGGCCTTAAAAAAACGCCAGCACAAAACCTCAGAGGAATTCTAGCCTTAAATGGTTATTCCAGTAAAAAACTTTCAACTGGCTGCAGAAAGCTAAATAGATTTGTAAATTACTTTGATTAAAAAAATCTTAATCCTTCCAGCACTTATCAGCTGCTGAAGTTGAGTTGTTCTTTTCTCTATGACAACAGTGCTCTCTTCTGACACCTCTGTTTGTCTCAGGAACTTTCCAGAGTACAAGCAAATCCCCATAGCAAACCAATCCTTCTCTGGACAGTTCCTAAGACAGATAGAGGTGTCAGCAGAGAGCACTGTTGTCTTTCTGAAGCCAGTTGTTGTTTTTTACTGGAATATGCCTTTAAAGGGGTAGTCCAGTGCTGAAAAACTTATCCCCTATCCTAAGGATAAGGGATAAGTTTCAGATCGTGGATGGTCCCCCGCGATCTCCTGTACAGTGCCCTGGCTCGCTGTCAAGATAGTGGGTGTCGACTACCGCACGAAGTAGCGGTTGACACGCTCCCTCAATACACCGTTATGGCAGAGTCGGAGTTAGGATAGGGGATGTCTTTCAGCACTGGATATCACCTTTAAAGGGGTACTCCGGTGGAAAACTTTTTTTTTTTTTTTTAAATCAACCGGTGCCAGAAAGTTAAACAAATTTGCAAATTACTTCTATTAAAAAATCTTAATCCTTCCAGTACTTATTAGCTGCTGAATACTACAGAGTAAATTATTTTATTTTTGGAACACAGAGCTCTCTGCTGAATCATGAGCACACTGATCTCTGCTGACATCTCTGTCTATTTTAAGAACTGTCCAGAGTAGGAGATAATCCCCATAGCAAACATATGCTTCTCTGGACAGTTCCTAAAACGGACAGAGATGTCAGCAGAGAGCACTGTGCTCGTGATGTCAGCAGAGAGCACTGTGTTCCAAAAAGAAAATAATCTTCTCTGTTGTATTCAGCAGCTAATAAGTACTGGAAGGATTAAGATTTTTTAACAGAAGTAATTTACAAATCTAAATAGAAAGGGTTGTGCAGCTCACAATTAACTAGCCGAGGTAAGGAGGTTGTGCACCTACACCAGGTGCTGGAAATTAAAAACAATATTTCAAAACGGTAACCAACCCCTCAAGACTAGTACCAGTTGCCTGATACATGAATGGATGAAATTATAAATAAATATCTGGATCGTGCTTAAAATATAGGATACAATTTTATTAAAAATATATATAAAATGTCAATGACTTAGCCTCGTTGCACAGGGCCCTTGTGCCGAGGAAAAGAGACATATAGTTATAATATATAAACACCGATATTTTTAACAAAATATTATAAAATTAATATGAAATATAAAAATATGAAATATAAAAATATAGAAATAAATCACTATAGTCCGATAACTGAAAATCCAGAGATGTATAAAAGTCCTGTAACTGATAAAGGATCCTGATAAACTGAAAGGGATGGGTGGGTTAATATTTACCAGCTTGATTAAAGTCCCACTGTAGCGTCACCTGAGGACAACTGATGAGGTCCGCAAATCCCGAATGGTAGAAAGACGCTGGCATGCGTCACTGCGGCAGTCTGCCTGCCACAGACCAGTGTGAATGATAGCCGCTCCTGGGATCTTTCGCTGCAGTTGGATCTTAGCGGTGCAGACCTCGTGGTGTCCTGATGGCGTGTGAAGCATACATACCTACTGAGGAAAGGGTCTAGGTGTATGATTTTAGCACCGATATCTTACTTATTTCTGAAAGATCGATTGTGGGCTGAACCAGCAATACCATCCAAGTCTACACATCCAGGCGGCGTTGCCAATCGCCTGAGACGTCACACACCATCAGGACACCACGAGGTCTGCACCGCTAAGATCCAACTGCAACGAAAGATCCCGGGAGTGGCTATTATTCACACTGGTCTGTGGCAGGCAGACCGCCGCAGTGACGCATGCCAGCGTCTTTCTACCACCCGGGATTTGCGGACCTCATCAGTTGTCCTCAGGTGACGCTACAGTGGGACTGGTAAATATTAACCCACCCATCCCTTTCAGTTTATCAGGATCCTATATCAGTTACGGGACTTTTATACATCTCTGGATTTTCAGTTACCGGACTATTGATAGTGATTTATTTCTATATTTTTATATTTCATATTTTTATATTTCATATTAATTTTATTATATTTTGTTAAAAATATCGGTGTTTATATATTATAACTATATGTCTCTTTTCCTCGGCACAAGGGCCCTGTGCAACGAGGCTAAGTCATTGACATTTTATATATATTTTTAATAAAATTGTATCCTATATTTGAAGCACGATCCAGATATTTATTTATAATTTCATCCATCCATGTATCAGGCATGGATGGATGAGGGGTTGGTTACCGTTTGAAAATATTAATTTACAAATCTGTTTAACTTTCTGGCACCAGTTGATTTAAAAAAATAACGTTTTCCACCGGAGTACCCCTTTAAGGTGCGGTATAGTTCAAGGATGATTTCTCCTGGTGGTATTGTTCCTCTAACACACAGACATTCCTCAGTTTTACAGAGAAAAAGGACATCATCATAGAATTCTGAAAACAGATATGTTTTATCTCAGGTTCCCATACTATAGTTCCCATAGAACAGTATCGCTTATCTCCCTTACTGTACTGAAAAGACTCTCTATAAGAGAGGTCCAAGACACGACTCTCCAATGTAATACACCCTCCTCTTTTAAGATACATATTCACTGAGAAACATTTCATAAAAATAAATATGGAAAAAAAAATAGATACATATTCAGAGACTGCAAACTACAATACATTACATGTGAATGTTATTACTGTTGTGGAGTTGCTGCAGATTTTCACAGATATTCGCTTTAAAGGGGTACTCCGCCCCTAGACATCTTATCCCCTAGCCAAAGGATAGGGGATAAGATGTCTGATCACGGGGGTCCCGCTGCTGGGGACCCCTGGGATCTCAGCTGCGGCAATCCAGACATCTGGAGGCAACTTCACTCCATGCCGGATGACTGGCGATGCGGGGCAGAGGCTTGTGACGTTACAGTCACGCCTCGCTCGTGACGTCACGGCCACGCCCCCTCAATGCAAGTATATGGGAGGGGCGTCACGCCCCCTCCCATAGACTTGCATTGAGGGGGCGTGGCCGTGATGTCACGAGCCGGGCGTGACCACGAACTCATGAGCCTCCAGCGCTGCACCCGACGCTGTAAACAAATGCAGGATGCAGCAGGGAGATCAGATATCTTATCCCCTAGGGGCAGAGTACATCTTTAAGAGAGATCTTTTAAATTACACTGCAAAATCAAGATATATGCAGATTTGATTGAGCTATTCTAAGTTTAGAATATGCATAGACTTCTGCAAAACCCAATTCAGATGCATTGAATACAAACCTGATGCATATTAACCCCTTAAGGACCAGGCCAATTTTCACTGTAGGACCAGAGTGTTTTTTTGCACATCTGACCACTTTCACTTTAAGCATTAATAACTCTGGGATGCTTTTACCTATCATTCTGATTCAGAGATTGTTTTTTCGTGACATATTCTACTTTATGTTATTGGTAAAATTTTGTCGATACTTGCATCATTTCTTGGTGAAAAATTCCCAAATTTTATGAAAAAATTGAAAGTTTTGCATTTTTCTAACTTTGAAGCTCTCTGCTTGTAAGGAAAATAAACATTCTAAATAAATAATATTTTGATTCACATATACAATATGTCTACTTAATGTTTGCATCATAAAGTTTACATGTTTTTACTTTTGGAAGACATCAGAGGGCTTCAAAGTTCAGCAGCAATTTTCCAATTTTTCACCAAATTTTCAAAATTGGAATTTTTCATGGACCAGTTCAGGTTTGAAGTGGATTTGAAGGGCCTTCATATTAGAAATACCCCACAAATTACCCCATTATAAAAACGGCACCCCTCAAAGTATTAAAAATGACATTCAGTAAGTGTGTTAACCCTTTAGGTGTTTCACAGGAATAGCAGCAAAGTGAAGGAGAAAATTCAAAATCTTCCTTTTTTTACACTCGCATGTGTTAGAATTTTTACAAGAGGTAAAAGGAAAAAAATCCTCTCAAAATTTGTAACCCAATTTCTCTCAAGTAAGAAAATACCTCATATGTGTTGAAATATGTCAAGTGTTTGGCGGGCGCTGTAGAGGGCTCAGAAGGGAAGAAGCGACAATGGGATTTTGGAGAGTGAGTTTTTCTGAAATGGTTTTTTGGGGGCATGTCACATTTAGGAAGCCCCTATGGTGCAAGAACAGCAAAAAAAAAACACATGGCATACTATTTTGGAAACTACACCCCTCAAGGAATGTAACAAGGGGTACAGGGAGCCTTAACACCTCACAGGTATTTCACGACTTTTTGTTAAAGTTGGATGTGTAAATGAAAAAAACAAACATTTTTTTCACTAAAATGCTGGTTTTTCCCTAAATTTTAAATTTTTACAAGGGCACTGGATCAGAAATCCCACGCTGCAGCAGAAAAGTCGTCGCCGGTCCCAGGCCCTCAGCCTGCCTCACAGCCGGGTGCCCTGCCCCGAGACCGTGCTGACGCGTGCACACAGGGAACAGCCGGACCGCAACTCCCAGCTACAGAGGCAGATGCTCTCCCCCTCGCTGTGATGGAGCAGGCTGCTGATCAGAGGTACCCTGCACCAGACGACATTCAGGTGGGTGCGTGGGGGGGCTCTACCCAGGGACACCACAGAAGAGCCCTTGAGGTCCCGGCACCGCCTGACCCTGCAGATATGAGGGCTTCATCTCTGTCCCTCTCCCAAAGCATCCCTGCAATCTTCAGGAGCCCCCCCTGCCCACAGGCTGCACAGTCCTCCTCCTCAGAAGGGTTAGTTGCTATGGAGGAATCTTCTGTGTATCATCGTGAGGGGGCTGCAGTACATAACACCCCCCTGTTCTCTACCCCAGGAGACCTGAGCAGTGGACTTCCCTTACCGGCCTCCTCTATCCATGCTGCCTCCTCCCAGGCCCACAGGAGTTCTGTGCCAAGGGACACGCAGGCTTCACATGTCTACCATGGAGATCCCCAGTGGTCCCATTCACATCCTCTCTGCCCCCTCCTGCTCAAGCAGTTGCGCTGTTGAAAGACCATCCTGAACTTCAGGCACTACTTTCACTCATCCCCACTAAGGTGGAAGTTTCTGCGTTGTCCCAAGATCTGAAATTAGCCTGGCAGTGTGACTTACAACCTGTACAGCAAGAAGTGACTGCTCTCCAGGGGAGGGTTGAGGCCCTTGAGACTTTCCAAACTACAGTGCTCGACTCTATTTTTTTTAAACTGTTTTTATTGCAATGTAAGTGCTCAACACAATAAATACAGACGGAGAGTATCAAAAGCTGGCGGTGAGAAATACAGGTATCATCCGACACCGTGCCGGAAAAAGGATGATCATTCATCAGCATGACACAAGCAGATACATCAGCAATGAATCAACTGAAACACAGAAAACATTAAAACCAACCACCGTTTGGTGGGAACGCAAGAACTATGGAAAGGGAAACAAAGACAAACACAAAGACGAGACACTACAAACGCAAAAACACCACACAAATCCGTCCAGGTCAGGGAGGAAGGGGGAAGAGGAAGAGGGAGATGAGAAGGAGAGAGAGAAAAGAAAGAAAAAAAAAAGGGGGGGGAGGGAAAAAAGAGAAAGTAAGGGGGAAAGGAAGAAAGAGGGGGAAAAAGGAGAAAGAGAAACAAAGAAGGGGGGAAATATCAGCCTAGGTCAGACGAGAAAAGAGAAATCAAGTAGCCGGGGAAGAAGACTGTGATAGAATGAGGTCTCTTGCTGCCAAGAACCTGGATACCGTGTATTGAGCATGGGGGGAGGCACACCAGGACACCCATATTTTATAGAACTTGGCAGGGTTCTTACGATGTTTGTAAACCAGATACTCATAGTTCACTGAGGTGTTCACGAGGGCCTTCCAACCAGCAACCGTGGGAGTCCTAGAGTCCATCCAACGCAATGCTATGGCCTTGCGTGCAAGGAAGAGAACCTCCCTGAGGAAGATGATCTCAGCTGGCGACCACAGTTCCTCATCAAAAAGACCCAAAAGGCAGTGCCTCGGGAGCATCGGCACTGGTCGTCGAGTTAAGGAATTAAGAAACTGTATCACCTCGGACCAGAATGATGCTATATAATGGCAGGACCACATCATGTGCATAAAGTCAGAGTCAGGATGTCCACAACGGTGGCAAGATGAGTCTGGGCGCCTACCCATTTTAGTCAAGCGTATCGGGGTGAGGTACGACTGGTGGAACATGTACAGCTGAATCAGTCTGTTGTTGATAGAAGGTGAGACGTACAGATGTGAGGAGAGGGCATCATCCCACTCCTCATCAGTCATGTCAGCTACACAGCTCCTCCAGCGCGCCTCGACCGACAGCGGCTCCCCCCCCATCTTAGCATTCAAAAGGGCAGTATATAGAGCCGATATAAGTCCCCGGGGCCCCTGAGTGGTGAACACCCCAATAACCGGGAAGTGAGAGAATGGAGCACTAGACCTAGGGAATTGTACTTGAAAGGCGTGTCTGAGCTGGAGGTATCGGTAAAATGATCGTCTGGGGACAGATTTAACGTCAATAAAGTACTGGAAGTCCCTAAAGGCACTACCATCATAGACATCACCAACGGAGATCACACCATAGGACCTCCAAAAGTGCGGATCCAGTTGGTCAGAGAAGTGCGGCAACGTAGGATCATGCCACAGTTGTCTATCCAACAGGTTGTCCGTAAAGACAAATAAACGTTTAGCATAGGTCCAGAGTTTCAGGGCCAGTCTATGCAAAGGAAGCCAAGGGCCCCCCAGGCCAACCCTACCCTCCAAGACGGGCCACAGGTGAGAGAGGTGTAGACTGTGGGCAAGGTGATGCTCACTATTGGGGAGGGGCTGCAAGGAGACCCAGTGTCTAAGATACCTGAGCTGGCCAGCCATGTAATATAACTGTAGATCGGGTAGTGACATACCTCCCTGAGTTCTAGGTCGTTGCAATGTGGTCAGTTTCAGCTTGGATCTATTACAGCCCCAAATAAACGGGGGAAAGAGAGAATGCAGCTGCCTAAAAAAGGAGACTGGTACTATGGCTGACGCATGCTCTAACAGATAAAGACACTTGGGGAGGACCACCATTTTGATGAGATTAATGCGGCCCGCAACAGAAAGGGGCAGGGCAGCCCAGGTCCGGAATTTGGCGCGGACATAGGATAGAAGAGGTAGAATGTTCGTCTGGTGATCCTCCCCAAACCGCCTGTTGATAATGATGCCTAAATATTTGAACTGATCTACAACCCGTAGGCCATGTAAACAATTCCCTACCGGAGAATCTCTGATGGGCATATACACCGACTTGCTCCAATTGATCCTAAGACCCGAGTAAACCCCAAAGTTGTCAATGAGTCCAATCCCCAAAGCCAGGGTGCACGCAGGATCAGACATGAATAAGATCATGTCGTCAGCATACAGGCCTACCCTATCCTCCCTCAAGCCAATGCTTATACCAGCGTATCCCGGATGCTGACGGATCCGGAGGGCCAAAGGTTCAATAGCAATAGCAAATAATAGGGGAGAGATAGGGCACCCCTGTCGCGTGCCCCTGCCCAGGGAAAAATAAGGAGAAAGAGCACCGTTGATGGACATACGTGCCCTCGGGGATCTATATAAAAGGGAAATCCATTTTATAAAGTTAGGTCCGAAGCCAAATCTCCGAAGAGTTTCCAGCAGGAAGGACCACTCAACGGAGTCGAAAGCCTTAGCCGTGTCTAAAGAGGCCAGCGCCCAATCTCTCCCCCCAGTAGCACCTATTTGGGTGAGTGTCTGGACCCTCCTGATGTTATCAGATGTGGACCTCCCAGGCATAAAGCCTGATTGATCTGCATGAATGATTTCCAAAATAACTCGATTCAGCCGAAGGGAGAGTATTTTAGCGAGCAACTTATAATCTAAATTGAGGAGGGAAATGGGCCTGTACGAAGAACATTCTAAGGGGTCCTTATCCGGCTTCAAAATGACCACTATAGTAGCATCATAAAAGGACTCGGGCAACACGTCAGAGGCAAACGCATAGTTATACATGGCCAGCAACACCGGAGCCAGCTGCTCCTTGTGTTGCTGGTAAACTTCCACTGGAATGCCATCGGGGCCCGGCGACTTACCTCTCGCCAGGGCACCCAAGGCATCCTCCAATTCTTCTATAGTCAGCTCCGACTCCAGAGAGGAGGCACTGACAGCGGACAGTCGAGGGAATGTGATGTCATCCAGGTAGTCAGACAGTTCCCGTGAGGAGTAGGTGGCCTGAGAGGTGTATAAATCAGAGTAGAAGGAGACAAATCTGTCAGATATCTGGGAAGTAGTGGTCAACACAGTCCCATCCACCGAACGGACCTGTAGTACCGTCGGAGACTGGGCGTTCTGGTGTATAAGGTGGGCTAGTAATCTACTGGACTGATTTCCCATCTCAAAGGCCTTCTGTTGGGTAAAAAAAAGCTTACGAGCCGCTTTCTCCTGCAAACAATGTAAGTACTGTCGCCCCGCATGCAGCCATACAGTTTTATTGTCATCGGTCGGGTCAGTGATGTAAGTCCTCTCCAGGTCAGCACAACGGTCCCCCAGCTCAGACTCCTCCCTCATCGCCTCCCTTTTAATATAAGATATGGCCGATTGTAAACACCCCCGTAGGAATGCTTTAGTGGTTTCCCATACCAAGATGAGGTCGTCAACCCCATTATGATCTACAAAGAACATGGATAGTTGTACAGGTATACCATCATGAGGGCCAAATAAGGACAACCAATAAGGATTTAATTTCCAGCTTCGGATATTAGAAGGGCCAGGGGTCTGTAGGGTCAGTAGGAGAGGGGAGTGATCGGAGACCCCCCTAGTAACATACGCCACAGCCTGGACCATAGGGAGTACAAGTGGGTTACCCAACATCATATCTATGCGCGAAAGGGAGTTGCCGCTAGCGGCCTGACAAGAATATGCATGGGGATGTAAATGCCGAAAGGTGTCCCTCCAACCTAGTTCCTGAACCAGGGCGCTTAGCGGAGTCGGGGAAGAGGAAGGAACAATGCCAACCCCTCTCCTATCCAAAGCTGGGTCCAACACATTATTGAAGTCACCCATGCAGAGAACTCTAGCCCCTGGAAAAGAGGCAGCGAAAACTGCAGCTTGGTGGAGAACCTCCAGGGCACCAGGAGGAGGGACATAAATACCCAAGAGGACATAGGGGGAATTGTCAATAAGTGAAAAAATGAACACATACCTGCCCTCAGAGTCAACCCGAGTGTGCCTCGCCTCCCACCTCAGGGATTTGTGTATCATAAAAGAGACTCCCCTGGAATGTGAGGTGTGGCAAGAGTGTAGCGTCCATTGCACCCAGGGCCTAGACAACCATCGAGTGTTAGGGGCAATTAAGTGCGTCTCCTGCAAACAAACCACAGTTGGTTGGTACTTACGTATAGTGGCATACACCAGAGATCGCTTACGAGGACAGCCAAGACCCCTCACATTCCACGAAAGATACCTAACATTCGCCATGTGGAGAGAGTGAAGCTGAAATGAAAGGAATGGTGAGAGAAGAGGAACAGGGGTAAAACGAGTACCCGACGTGAAAGTAGAAGAGGGGGCAGGTAGGGGGATGACAGAAGGGAGTGGAAGAGCAGGGAAACCACAGAGAAGGAGCGCAGGGAAGAGGGAAAAAGGGCAGGCAGCCCGACTGGGACGTACACAAAACGAAACAGACACAAAACACTAGACAAAGACAAAACAAGAAGCAACATGCATAAGGCCAATGGCCTAAGGCCCAGAGAAGATGTATAATACGGGGGGAACCGTGTTAATCAAGGTCGCAGGGAAACGAGACCTCACAATCTGCCATCAGGGACAAACAGCAGCACCATCAATTAACTAAGGTACATAAACAAGGAGAGATACGGGTGGGCCATAATCCGGGCAATATGCCGCACAGTGTAGCGAGTATGAGCAGTTCAGAGTAACATGCAGTCCTGAGGTATCAACCGGGCTTCAAGTCCCATCAGCAGAGTGGTAGCGGGTCATCAGAACTGCTGCAGTCACGGGTGTATGGCAACATTCACCAGTGTAGTACCAGGTCCCCTGCGGGGAAGTCCAGCATAGGGGAAAGGGATAAACGGTACAGGGAGGATGCAGGGTCCGTTGGGCACAGGGCAGCATGAGGAAGGGGTCTGCATGGGTCCGGCATGAGAGGGAGCATACAGTTACTGAGGGGCAGTCCACGGGGGGGGGGGGGGGGGGGAAGGACAGCAAGGTCGGGTGGGGTATCCAGGTGGGGTATGCAGGTACGGAGAGTGAAAGTCCACGGGTGAAGGTGGCAGTTGGGTGCATCCCAGAGTGTATATGCTCAAGGGGGAGTAGGCCATGAGGGGACCGGGAGATGGGTACAGGGGCACACCAGGGGACCCAGAAGCAAGTCACTGTAGACAGCAGTACTCACAGTTCACCGGCAGTCCGGGAGCTCCAGACAGTGCAATAAACAGCAGGGCCCAGCCGGGCCCAGATGGCGTTCAGGACCTCAGCGCCTCACATTGCGCCTCCTTGAGGCCCACTCGTCAGCCTCCTGCGGGGTAATGAAGAAGATGGCCCTCTCACCGTCCACGACCCTCAGTCGGGCTGGGTACACCATAGAATAAGGTATCGCCATGTCCCTCAGCTTCCGCTTCACCGCTTGGAAGGTGGCACGCTTCTTCTGCAGGTCCTGGGAGAAGTCAGGGAATATCGACACCGGAGATCCATTGAAGGTGAGCTCTGGCAGGCGACGGAGCAGTCGTAAGGCGATGTCCCGGTCATTGCAGTTCAGCATTCTGGCTAGAAGCGGCCTCGGTGGGGCCCCTGGCGGGAGGGGGCGAGTCGGGACCCGGTGTGCCCTCTCCACCACGAAGGTGGTAGTGAACGGGGCATCAGGCAACAGCTCACGCAGCCATTTTTCAACGAAGGAGCTGGGGTCCTGTCCCTCAGAGTGCTCCGGCAGGCCAACAATCCGGAGGTTGTTCCTCCGCAGCCGGTTCTCCAGATCGTCTGCCTTCTCTTTCCATTGCGACGCAGTGCGCTCAAGGTCTGAAATCGCTGCAGGTACGGGCGCCACCGAGTCCTCGACTGAGGAGATACGAGCTTCAGCCTGTCTCACCCTGTCTCGGAGGTTGTGCAGGTCCTGCCTGATTAGGCCAATATCAATCTTCACCTCCTCCAGCATACTCGTCAGGGAAGTTTTGCACATGGTAATGGCAGCCAGAAGTTGCGCAGACACCTCACTTAGGGTCATCTCCCCCGGGGCAGCGGCCAGTGTAGAGGGGGTCTCCGGGCAGGAGTCAGCGACCGGCTCAGCAGGAGCGGAGGAAGAAGGCCCGGCGCCATCTTGGTCTTGGGCGCGCGCGAAACCCTGCAACTTCGCGGCTGCCGCCACACCGCTCTTATTAGCTGGCATGATGGACCCCACCGATCCACTGCGGTTCCGAAGTCTCTGAGGCAAAGTTCTGAGGTCCAGGATGAAGACAGGATGCTAAACAACACGGTTCAGAGCGGAGCTAGTTCAGCATGCGTCCGTTCGGCTCAGCGTCTAGGCCACGCCCCTGTGCTCGACTCTATTACTGAGATGCGATCCTCTATGGACTCATATGCTCATACCCATCATGTCCTGGCTGACCACTTGGATGACATTGAGAATAGGAGTAGGCGGAACAACGTGCGCATTAGAGGGCTTCCTGAAGCCACTCGTGCTCAAGACCTACTTCCCACAGTCACCGGGATCTTTAATCTGATTCTTGGCCGACCCCCTGAGACGCACATAGAGATAGACAGGGCACACAGAGCCCTGAGAGCTCCCAGCACGGATCCTACTCGCCCCAGAGACGTTATATGCCGCATACACAAATACAGCCTGAAGGAACAAATCATGCAGAAAATTCACCAAAATGGAGATTTGGACTTTGACGGTGCCAATATACAAATATACCCTGACTTATCTAGACGTACTCTCCGTCAGTGGACACTGCTCAGGCCACTGCTCCGTACTCTTCAAGAATGTTGCCTACCTTATAGGTGGGGTTTTCCTTTTGCGCTCTATGTCACCTCGGGGGATTCCACAGTAGCCCTGCGTGTTCCTGGCGATTTACCCCGATTTCTAGAGACACTTGATTTGCCTCCTTTGACGCTGCCTGAATGGTCGGAGTTCCTCAAGGATCCGTTCTCCCCTCCTCCAACCCTCGGAGTTCACCAACGTATGGCCACTAGAAGACCACACCCGGACTGGCCGATGCCCCAACGTCAAAGACGCCCTCGACCACGCTCGGAGGGTCCCTTCTCGGAGGCTTCATCTACGCAGACATGCTGACCTACTGTAGAGACGTGGACTGTCCTGGCACCTACTCTATCCCTTATGTTTTTTTCTATAGGTCCACCACGCTCTGCCTTACTGGACTTGCTCCTGGTCCCATTATTGCTTTGATGACCTTCACTCCCCCCCCCCCTGTTTTTGTTGATAGTTTCCTTAAAAAGTTGTGTCATGGCCATGGCCGTGGATACACACTGTCCTATTTACATATATATCATTGCACCGTTTAGAACTGGTGACTCTATTGGCATATAGTTCACTAGATTGTTCTACCACCCCCGATAGGGCGGGCGCGTGCTATTCGCGCCTAAATTGCAGACTGACTTCCTGCATATAGCTGATTACTTGCAAGACATCTTGCTTTTTGTTTTGTGGATTGTTCTTATTTTTTGTTTTCTTTTTCTCCCCCCCCCCCTCCGCTTCTGACCTTTCCCTGCTTCCCCTGCCTCTTTCTGACTAACGATTCCTTTTTCTCTTTTCTCTTTTTTTTCTCTCACAGATCTGCGGGTCCCTGCTCGTCACCTCTTCCTCCTGATCTGACCAGCCTCTGCCGGTTGACTATGTCCAGTAACTCGTGAGAATGACTGATGTAACCCTAGCCACCCTTAATGTCCAGGGGTTTAACGTCCACGCGACAAGGGCCTGGATCTTATACCATATGCATAAGCGAAAGGTGGGGATTCTTTGCCTGCAGGAAACCCATTTTAAGACAGGCCATCTTCCGGATAGGATTAGTCGGTACTATCCTACTTGGCACCATAGCTCCAATCCTGATTCTCGTTCCAAGGGAGTGTCGATTGGCTTTCACCGTTCGCTTCCCTTTGTAGTTCAGGAAGTAATGTCAGATCCTGACGCCAGGTTCTTGTTTATCCGTGGCCAGGTTCTCGACCAAGTGGTGACAGTAGCGACTATGTATGCGCCCAAGAGTGCTCAAATATCTTATCTCACGAAAACCCTTGAAAAGTTGTCTTCGTTTGCGCAGGGAATGCTGATATTGGGTGGTGATTTCAATGTTCCCTTACAGCCCCTACTGAACACCTCCTCCCAACATACGACAGTTTCTTATAGTCAACTGAATAAACTTAAACGTCTCCTACACGCCCTACAACTATGTGATGCATGGCGCCTTCAGCACCCCTCTGATAGGGACTACACGTTTTATTCTAATCCCCATGGCACATATAGTAGAATAGACTACATCTTCCTTCCACACTTCCATCTCCCTCACTTCCACATATATTGGTAATATATATCTCTCGGACCATGCCCCGGTCTATTGCGCTTTCTCTATCCCCTCCCTTAGTACACCTCGGTTCACGTGGCGTCTTAATGAATTGCTGCTGTTGGACCCTCTATGCTTGTCGGACCTGAAATACACCATATCCCACTTTCTTAGAGACCATGCCTCTGACCCCACTCCGCTTCCGACTCAATGGGAGGCCCTCAAGTGTGTCCTAAGAGAAGTGTTGATTAGCCATGGCTCCCGGCTCAAAAGGGAGAAAGCAGCCAAACGACGACGTCTCTTCGAGACGCTCAAAAACTTGGAGGCGCTACATAAACAGTCTCTCCAGGAATCCACTTTACGGGACCTGATTAAGGTCCGCCATGACATCAATACCCTTCTGAAAGACTCGTACAAGCAGTTTAAACAAAGGTGCTCTAGCTCCTTCTATGAATGGGGTAACAAACCCGGTAAATATCTGGCGAGGGCCCTTAGAGCTAAATGTGCAGCGTTATATGTCCCGTCCATTGCCACACGGGAGGGCGTTAAGAGCTATCTCACGAAGGACATTCTGAGAGCCTTTGAACTATACTATACTGATCTTTACAATTTACCGCTCACACCTGCAGACCCGAATATGTCAGGACCCACTCATACATTACACATGTACATCCGACAGACTGCCCTCCCCACACTGCCTGAATCTGCGGTGGTAGCGTTAGAGGAGCCGTTCACGGACGCGGAAATTGAGGATGCGTTTGGGGGGTTGCCATCGAGGAAAATCCCAGGTCCGGACGGCTACACGGGGAAATTCTTCAAAACATTGAAGGCCGAATTAGTTCCTATACTATGCAAATCCTTTAATAGTATCGCCCCCTCTACCGGCTTCCCTGCCTCGTCCCTCAGGGCATACATCACAGTCATACCCAAGGAGGGGAGGGACCCTAACCAATGCTCCAGTTATAGGCCAATATCCCTCCTCAACGTAGACACAAAACTGTTTTCGAAATTACTTGCTAATCGCTTGGCGGCGGTTCTGGGACCCCTAGTTCACCCTGATCAGTCTGGCTTCATACGTTCTCGTGAGGCCCGTGACAACACTGTATGCGCACTCTCGATCATACACCGGGCCATAGCCCGTCGCCAACCTCTGATGCTCCTCTCCTTGGACGCCAAGAAGGCGTTTGATCGGGTGGACTGGGGGGTTCATGGAGGCCTCGCTAACTCAAATAGGAATTGGCCCACACATGCTGAGTCGTATACTCGCCCTGTATGACAACCCCAGTGCACAGGTGCAGGTGAATGGGTCCCTCTCGTCTCCGTTCCCCATCCGTAATGGTACGAGGCAGGGATGTCCGCTCTCACTGATCCTTTATATCCTGTTTATGGAGCACCTTTTGATTGCTCTACGTGACAATTCGAATATTAAGGGATTTGAGGTTGGTGGAAGTGGCCATCTCTGTTCTGCCTTTGCGGACGATCTTCTTCTATTCGTCTCCTCCCCTGCCGCTTCCCTACCCGCCATTATTCAAACCCTACATTCATACTCCCTATATAGCCATCATAAAATTAACATGACCAAGAGCACTGCTATGAATATCACCCTCCCTAGAAGTGAGCTGATGCAGGCCCGCGCCTCATACCCATTCAGATGGGCCAATAGGTCCATCAAATATCTAGGCATTCAGGTCCCTGGTAATCCTTCCGATAGTTACGCTCTTAACTTTCTACCGATGCTCTCTGCATTGGCTAATGACCTGACCAGATGGACTAAGGGTATGTTCTCTTGGCTGGGCAGGGCAAACATTATAAAAATTAATGTGCTGCCAAGATTGCTTTACCTTTTCCAGGCGATACCGATTGCCCTCCCGAGGCCCTTTTTTAAGAAATTGGAGGGATTGCTTTGCTCCTTCATTTGGGTGGGGCGGCCGACCAGGATCTCCAGAGGGACGCTGACTAGACGCAAACAGTCGGGTGGCCTTGCGGTCCCTGACTGCAGGGCCTACTATATGGCTGCTATTCTAACAAGGTTTCTGGATTTCTTTCACGGACGTTCCTCGAAGCGATGGGTGGAGGTGGAACTGTCTGAGGCGGATGTGGAGATCTCGTCAGTGCTGTGGCTGCCACCCGAGGCTCTGTCTCTACAGAGGAGGAGCTCTCTCCTCTGGGTTTCGAGGGAACTTATCAATGCCATCCAGCGCCACCTGCCCACTACACAACTCTTCTCCCCAGATGGTCTCCTTACCTCAGTATTAGGTAATCCTCAGTTCGCCCTGGGACTTCTGTGTTCATCCTTCCTGGGCAAGACAGAACCGCCGGCACTGCCCTTACGGGTATTTCTAGATGGCACCTTATCACCTTATGAATCTATTGTCCCGGAGCACCTTCGCACCACTTTGACTTACATGCAATATCTACAATTGAAACACTTTGTTACCTCCGTGGGAGGCCGCTTGCGCTTAGCTAGGCCTCTTCTCCCGTTTGAAACGTTGTGCACTTCATCCTCTCCCGCGCCTAGGGCTGTCTCACTAATATATGCCCTTTTTATGGCTGAGGCTGAAAGCAGTCCCCCGAGGTTTGTTGGGGCGTGGGAGGCGGAACTGCAGACTTCCTTTGCCGCTTCTGACTGGTCGACGTCCTTTACACTGTGCCATAAGCTCTCGATCTCCTGTACAGCACAGGAGACCAATTGCAAGCTACTCTCCCGCTGGTACAGAGTACCAGTGGTCTTACACAAAATGTACCCCTTGGTCTCAGATCTCTGCTGGCGATGTGGACTGGAGAGGGGGAGGATGACTCACATTTGGTGGGCCTGCCCCTTACTTACCTCCTTTTGGACCACAGTTATATCACACATTGAATCCATAACTGGTGTTCTCTATCAAAATGACCCCAAGGTGCTCTTACTGACTATCTTACCTTCTTCCCATAAAACTCCTGCTAAAATCCTCGCCCACTTTTTGCTGATGGCGGCGCGAACAGTAATACCCAGGAAGTGGAAATCCCGCACTCCCCTGACACTGTCTGAATGGTACTCCAAAGTTCTCTTCCTCTGTAGAAAGGAGGAGATAATGGCGGACTCCTCAGACCGCAATGGTAGATTTCTGACAATCTGGAGCCCCTGGATGATGCATGTGGAATCCCCTGGTTATAGAGCTGACCGATCCCCTTCCACATCCCCTCCCCTTGTCCGCAACCTCCCCTCCTCTATGGCTTAGGCCTAGCGATAGGTGGGCTTAGAATACTGCACAGGTTAATCGTCTGATGGCTGGCTGCTCAGAGGTGGCGACCAGTGGACCTGAGGTTAGTGCTTCTTGTTCCTCTCTCCCACCCCTCCCTCTTCCTGCCTCTTCCCGCTTCCATCTCTTCATCCCTTTTCTCATCGCCTCTTATGCCCCTTTCTTCTCCTACTCACATTACCTTCCCCTATTTCATGCTGTGTTTTCAACTAGTTGTTTACCCTTTTATTTTTCTCTTTCTGGTCCAAGTGACCCTGTTGGCTGCTCTTGAACTACAGGAGTGGTTTATATTGCATGGCATTGCTACGCTACTAATACTCTTACGTGTTAATTGTGTTTACATATGCTTCCACTCGGAGCCCGCTTTAGTTATGTGTATACATTGAATATGCTGACTATGGATCTCTTGTATTTCAATTGTGTTACGTTGTTATGTGACCCAGTATGCAATAAAACCTTTTGTGTTGAATGTTAAAAAAAAAAAAAAAAAAAAAAAAAAAAGTGAAGGACAACACCAGCATGTTAGTGTAAACATTTTTTTTTCTACACTAACAGGCTGGTGTAGACCCCAACTTTTCTTTTTCATAAGGGGTAAAAGGAGAAAAAGCCCCCCAAAATTTGTAGTGTAATTTCTCACGAGTACAGAAATACCCCATATGTGGCCCTATACTGTTTCCTTGAAATACGACAGGGCTCCGAATTGAGAGAGCGCCATGCGCATTTGAGAACTAAATTAGGGATTGCATAGGGGTGGACATAGGGGTATTTTACGCCAGTGATTCCCAAACAGGGTGCCTCCAGCTGTTGCTAAACTCCCAGCATGCCTGGACAGTCAGTGGCTGTCCGGAAATGCTGGGAGTTGTTGTTTTGCAACAGCTGGAGGCTCCGTTTTGGAAACCCTGCCGTATAATACTAGGTATAATACTAGTATAATACTATTAGGGTACATTCACACTGGCAGAGGTTTACAGTGAGCTTACCGCTAGGAGTATGCGCTGCGGCAAAAATTTGCCGCAGCTGATACTTGAAGCAGGAAACTTACTGTAAACCTGCCTGTGTGAATGTACCATGTACATTCACATGGGGGGGGGGGGGGCACAAACCTCCAGCTGTTTCAAAAGTACAACTCCCAGCATGCACTGACAGACAGTGCATGCTGGGAGTTGTACTTTTGCAACAGCTGGAGGCACACTGGTTGGAAAACCTTCAGTTAGGTTATGTTACCTAACTCAGTATTTATATTAGCATGATCTAAAGGTGATACAAGATGCTCAACCCCAAGTGCAGTTGTGCACCTACATTGGAATGGAGAACCTGCACCTATGGATCACAATATGGATTCACTACTGTGGCAGATGTAAACAATGACATTAGCTAACCCTCAAAACTGATGTAAAATTGAGACATTAGCCAGTATATCTTTATATGAAGGACACACCTGAGCCCGCACACCAACGCCAAGGTTTCTCAAGTGGTGCGGGACCTATCAACTAACCTACCTGGCCAGATAAATAAAACCAGGAACCGATTTACAGTAGCCTTAGGTCCGACTTGCAGATTGCTACCCAATAAGTTCTGTTACCTAACTCAGTATTTACCAACCAGTGTGCCTCCAGCTGTAGCAAAACTACAACTCCCAGCATGTACTGATCGCCGAAGGGCATGCTGGGAGATGTAGTTATGCAACAGCTGGAGGTACGCAACTACAACTCCCAGCATGCCGAGACAACTGTTTCGGCATGCAGGGATTTGCAGTTTTGCAACATCTGGAGGGCTACAATTTAGAGATCTCCAAACTGTGGACCTCCAGCTGTTGCAAAACTACAAATCCCAGCATGCCCTAACAGCAAACTGCTGTTTGGGCATGCTAGGAGTTGCAGTTTTGCAACATCTGGAGGGCCACAGTTAGAGATCTCTGCCAGTGATCTCCAAACTGGGGCCCTACAGCTGTTGCAAAACTACAAATCCCTGCATGCCCTAACAGCTGTCTGGGCATGCTGGGAGTTGTAGTTTTGCAACATCTGGAGGGTTACAGTTTAGAGACCACTGTATAGTGGTCTCAAACTGTACCCTCCAGATGTTGCTAGGCAACTTACCGGCTTCCGTCGGATCCAGCCGCACAACATCGCCGGACTCCGATCTCCTCCACCGATGGTCGCCCGCAGCCTCGCCCCCGGGGTAAGTGGACGTCGGCGCCGGTCCTCTGTCGGTTCCCCGTTCTGCCCCGCCTATTGTGGGTGGGCAGAACGGGGAAACCGAAAGTAAAGGCCCCCGCCCCCGATCTGCTATTGGTGGTCGCGTCTAGACCACCAATAGCAGGGATAGGAGGGGCGGCACCCGTGCCACATCACTCCTATCGTTTCAGGGGATCGTGGGTGTCTTAGACAACCGCGATCCCCGTTATATTCCGGGTCACCATAGACCCGTATGACCCGGAATAGCCGCAAATCGCAAGTGTGAATTCACTTGCGATTTGCGGTGATCGCCGACATGGGGGGGTCTGATGACCCCTCTGGGCATTTGCGCGGGGTGCCTGCTGATAGATATCAGCAGTCACCCCTGTCTGGTCCCCGCCCGGCACGCGGCAGGGACCGAAATTCCCACGGGCGTACAGGTACGCCCTTGGTCCTTAACCCCTTAAGGACCCGGGGTTTTTCCGTTTTTGCATTTTCGTTTTTTCCTCCTTACCTTTAAAAAATCATAACTCTTTCAATCTTTCACCTAAAAATCCATATGATGGCTTCTTTTTTGCGCCACTAATTCTACTTTGTAATGACGTCAGTCATTTTACCCAAAAATCTACGGCGAAACGGAATTTTAATTTTTTTTAAACGCCATTTTGTAACATCTGGGGGCTTCCGTTTCTACGCAGTACATTTTTCGGTAAAAATGACACCTTATCTTTATTCTGTAGGTCCATACAATTAAAATGATACCCTACTTATATAGGTTTGATTTTGTCGCACTTCTGGAAAAAATCATAACTACATGCAGGAAAATTAATACGTTTATAATTGTCATATTCTGACCCCTATAACTTTTTTATTTCTCCGCGTACAGGCCGGTATGAGGGCTCATTTTTGAGCCGTGATCTGAAGTTTTTATCGGTACCATCTTTGCATTGATAGGACTTATTGGTCGCTTTTTATTCATTTTTTCATGATATAAAAAGTGACCAAAAAATGCACTATTTTGGACTTTTGAATTTTTTTGCGCGCACGCCATTGACCGTATATGATATAGTTTTACAATTCGGACATTTCCGCACGTGGCGATACCACATATGTTTATTTTTATTTACACAGTTTTTTTTTTATGGGAAAAGGGGGGTGAGTCAAACTTTTAATAGGGGAGGGGTTAAATGATCTTTATTTACTTTTTTTTTTTCACTTTTTTTTGCAGTGTTATAGCTCCCATAGGGACCTATAACACTGCACACACTGATCTTTATCATTGATCACTGGTTTCTCATAGGAAACCAGTGATCGATAATTCTGCCGCTTGACTGCTCAGGCCTGGATCTCAGGCACTGAGCAGTCATTCGGCGATCAGACAGCAATGACCCGCTATGACGCAGGGCCATGCCGTGGCCCCGCATTATAGATCGGAAGCGGACTCAGGGCATACAGGTACGCCCTGGGTTCTTAACAGGTTAAGTACCAGGGAGCAAAGGCATACCTGTACGCCCTTGGTCCTTAAGGGGTTAAAGGGGTATTCCAGGAAAAAACTTTTATATATATATATATATATATATATATATCAACTGGCTCCAGAAAGTTAAACAGATTTGTAAATTACTTCTATAAAAAAAATCTGAATCCTTTCAGTACTTATGAGCTGCTGAAGTTGAGTTGTTCTTTTCTGTCTAAGTGCTCTCTGATGACACCTGTCTCGGGAACTGTCCAGAGTAGAAGCAAATCCCCATAGCAAACTTCTTCGACTCTGTGCAGTTCCCGAGACAGACAGAGATGTCAGCAGAGAGCACTGTTGCCAGACAGAAAACAACAACTCAACTTCTGCAGCTGATAATTATTGGAAGGAGTAAGATTTTTTAATAGAAGTAGTTTATAAATCTGTTTAACTTTCTGGAGCCAGTTGATATATATATATATATATATATATATATATATATATATATATATAAAGTTTTTTTCCTGGAGTACCCCTTTAACCTACTCTGTGACCCCTCAAAAAAACATTTTGCCACCCTTCTTTTACTGGTAAGCCATGCCACAAAAGTGTCTAAACCACGAAAGAAATGTGGTGCGGGCCTATTTTTATGCAAATTTCATTAGTATTCTGGTGCATTTATAATAGTAAATCTGCCCCAACATCTGTAGGGGGCACTGGCAGTCCAAACTGGCACTAGGACCGCCCAGGAATGCGCCAATTAATTTCACAGAACATGTTTATTCATTCAGAGGAGTCTGGAATTTCTGCGGCTGAACGTCCACCATGGAAATTTTCTAGTGTGAATAGTGTAGCAAAATCCCATTGCAGACAAGGGAAGGCTGCTGCACCATATTTTCCAAGTAGAATTCCACTCAGAAAATAGATAGTGTGAATAAGCCCTAAAGGAGAGAATCCTATTTGGAGGATTTATCAAGATGCCTTATAGAAAGTTCCAACCAATCACAGCCCAGCTTTCATTTTGACCAGCAACATGAGTTTAAAGCTGACCAATGATTGGCTGCTATGGGTAACAAAGAGAATCGTACTATATAACAGCTAGATAAACCCCAGACCCGCTCCCTTATATTTATTTTCTTATTGTCAACAAGCAGCGTTTTGGCCGAAAAATACAGTTGCTAGTCTACCTATCACGCACGCGCAAAGGAAACAGTTGAAACGCGAACTCTTCTAGCTCCGCCCACTTAAAAGTTATGTAAATCGATCACAAGGCGTGGCAGTTCGAGGTGACGTCACGGCCGGGCGGCGGAGCTGCTTGTAGACAGATGGCAGCTCTCAGGAACCTGTCAATGGTGATCGGGGCGGCTGTAGCGGCGCTGGGCTCGGTGCTGTTCATCGCCTGGAACCGTTATGTGCCCGGCAGGAGGAGGTGGCGGCGGAGGGCGGGCTATGAGCTGGAATACCGGTGCATTGCCGTGGAATGAGATTTGCCATAGAATGAGATGGTCCGCCTCCATCACATCCTATTGGCTCTCTCTTGTCACGTGACATATTTAAACGTCGCGCATCGATGCGCACAGTAGTGTCAGTTTGGCTATCACAGGGAGAGGATCTCCTCACCCTGTGATAGCTGAAGCTGTACGGAGCTCTCATGGCCTCTGTGGCCCGACAGAATTTCACACATGTACGCAGCTCTACTCCCCGTCCCGTTAACGCTCAGGGAGCGGGGAACAGAAAGTAGAGCATCGGGCGCAGGTTAAGTTATTCGCGTAGTGCTGCGCATGCGCAGTACTACTTTACCTGCGCCCGATGCTCTACTTTCTGTTCCCCGCTCCCTGAGCGTTAACGGGACGGGGAGTAGAGATGCGGGAGACGGGGAGTAGAGATGCGGGGGACGGGGAGTAGAGATGCGGGGGACGGGGAGTAGAGCTGCGGGCATGGGGCGCTCGCGGGGACGCACACTGATGACAGCGCCATCGGGCGTAGGAATCCCCATAGCGCTGTGGATCGCTCCCTGAGCGTTCACAGGGGACGGGGAGTAGAGCTGCGGGGGACGGGGAGTAGAGCTGCAGGGGACGGGGAGTAGAGCTGCGGGGGACGGGGAGTAGAGCTGCGGGGGACGGGGAGTAGAGATGCGGGGGACGGGGAGTAGAGCTGCGGGCGTGGGGATCCTGATGACAGCGCCATCGGGCATCGGGCTCCCGATAGCGCTGTGGATCAACAGTAAATGTATATGTGCCAGCCGTATGAGCTGCGTAAATGTGTGAACTTCTGTCGGGCCACAGAGGCCATGAGAGCTCCGTACAGCTTCAGCAATCACAGGGTGAGGAGATCCTCTCCCTGTGATAGCCAAACTGACACTGCTGTGCGCATCGATGCGTGACGTTTAAATATGTCACGTGACAAGAGAGAGCCAATAGGATGTGATGGAGGCGGACCATCTCATTCTATGGCAAATCTCATTCCACGGCAATGCACCGGCAGCAGTGCGGACAGGTGAGCGGTGCCGCTGTCCGGGGGTCCAGGTAGTTGTGCGGGGACAACACAGGAATGCCAGGGATCCTCTCAGTCATGTGACTCTCCTGGCAGCGCCCTCCCTATCCCCAGTACTGAAGAAAACTGTTCCCTGAAGAGAATGTTCCCGAGCAGCTGTGCGCCCCATTCTATTGGTTGGTACAGTTTCCCTCAGCTCACTGTTTTGCAGCCTTGCTGTACCTGGACCCTCGGGAACAATTCTCTACAGCCTCCCTCCCTCCCCTCAGCCAGCAGCAGGATCCATCCTTTATCATGTCCCCGACCGGGCAGCTGCCAGGGAACATTTCTTTTTAGCGTCTTGCATCAAAATGTACAGTGGAAAACACATGATTTAGCATTTCTGCGATGTGTGGCCATACCCTTAGGGCAGTGGTCTCTAAATTGTTGACCTCCAGCTGTTGCAAAACTACAACTCCCTGCATGCCCAGACAGCTGTTTGCTGTCTGGGCATGCTGGGATTTGTAGTAGTGGTCTCTTAACTGTGGCCCTCTAAATCATGCAAAACTACAACTCCCTGCATTCACGAACAGCAAATTGCTTTCTCTCCATGCTGGGAGTTGTAGTAGCGTACCTCCAGCTGTTGTATAACATCTCCCAGCATGCCCTTTGGTGATCAGTACATGCTGGGAGTTGTAGTTTTGCAACAGCTGGAAGCACACTGGTTGGAAGATACTGAGTTAGTTAACCTAACTGAAGGTTTCCAACCGGTGTGCCTCCAGCTGTTGCAAAAGTACAACTCCCAGCATGCATGGTCTGTCAGCACTTGCTGGGAGTTGTAATTTTGCAACAGCTGGAGGTTTGCCCCCGGGGGCTACAGGGTACATTCACACGGGTGGGTTTACAGTGAGTTTCCTGCTTCAAGTTTGAGCTGCAGCAAATTTTCCGCCACAGTGCAAACTCCTAGTGGGAAACTCACTGTAACCCGCCAGTGTGAATGTACCATAAAAATACTACACTACCACAAAATAAAGGGTAATACACTACATATACACCCCCTTATACTGTCCCCTGTCTCTTCCCCCCCCCCCCCCCAATAAAAATGAAAGACCTATCGTATGGCAGTGTTTCCAAAACGGAGCCTCCAGCTGTTGCAAAACAACAACTCCCAGCATTTCCGGACAGCCACTGACTACTGTCCAGTCATGCTGGGAGTTTAGCAACAGCTGGAGGCACCCTGTTTGGGAATCACTGGCGTAGAATACCCTTATGTCCACCGCTATGCAATCCCTAATTTAGTCCTCAAATGCGCATGGTGCTCTCTCACTTCGGAGCCCTGTCGTATTTCAAGGAAACAGTTTAGGGCCACATATGGGGTATTTCCGTACTCTGAGAAATTGCACTACAAATTTTGGGGGGCTTTTTCTCCTTTCACCCCTTATGAAAAGGAAATGTTGGGGTCTCCACCAGCCTGGTGTAGCCCCATACTTTTTATTTTCATAAGAGGTAAAAGGAAAAAAAAGCCCCCCAAAATTTGTAACACAATTTCTTAGTATATAACTACCCCATATGTGGATGTAAAGTGCTCTGCGGGCGCGCTACAATGCTCAGAAGAGAAGGAGCGCCTTTGAGCTTTTGGAGAGAGAATTTGGTTGGAATAGAAGTCGGGGGCCTTTTGCGTTTACAAAGCCTCCCGTGGTGCAGGAAAAGGGACCACCCCCCCCCCACATGTGACCCCATTTTGGAAACTACTCCCCTCACAGAATTTAATAAGGGGTGCAGCGAGTATTTACACCCCACTGGCTTTTGACAAATCTTTGGAACAGTGGGCTGTGAAAATGAAAGACATTAGAGATGAGCGAACCTACAGTAAATTCGAATTCTGGAATAGGTGGATACAGTCCTAGGAAAGAGTCTCCTAGGACTGTATCCACCTTTTCCAGCCCACGAAAGCACCTGAAAGCTGAACTAATTTATGCAGGAAAAGTCATCATCTGCCGAGCCGAGAAGTTCGTGACAAATCCAATTTACTGTAAGTTCGCTCATCTCTAAAAGACATCTGTGCGGCGTAAATGCTCACTGCACGCCTTTATAACGTTACGTGAGGGGTGTAGTTTCCAAAATTGGGTCACATGTGGGTATTTATTTTTTTGCGTTTATGTCAGAACCGCTGTAAAATCAGCCACCCCTGTGCAAATCACCAATTTAGACCTCAAATGTACATAGAGCACTCTCACTCCTGAGCCCTGTTGTGCGCCCACAGAGCATTTTACGCCCACATATGGGGTATTTCCGTACTCAGGAGAAATTGCGTAACAAATTTTGGGGGTCTTTTTTTCCTTTTACCTCTTGTGAAAATAAAAAGTATGGGGCCACAAGCATGTTAGTGTAAAATTTTTAATTTTTTCACACTAACAGGCTGGTGTAGACCCCAACTTTTCCTATTCATAAGGGGTAAAAGGAGAAAAAGCCCCCCAAAATTTGTAGTGCAATTTCTCCCGAGTACGGAAATACCCCATATGTGGCACTAAACGGTTTCCTTGAAATACAACAGGACTCCAAAGTGAGAGAGCGCCATGCGCATTTGAGGACTAAATTAGGGATTGCATAGGGGTGGACATAGGGGTATTCTACACCAGTGATTCCCAAACAGGGTACCTCCAACTGTTGCTAAACTCCCAGCATGTCTAGACAGTCAGTGGCTGTCCGGAAATGTTGGGAGTTGTTGTTTTGCAACAGCTGGAGGCTCCGTTTTGGAAACACTGTCGTACGATACGTTTTTTTTTTTATTGGGGGGGGGGGGGTCAGTGTAAGGGGGTGTATATGTAGTGTTTTACTCTTTATTATGTGTTAGTGTAGTGCTTTTAGGGTACATTCGCACTGGGGGTTACGGTGAGTTTCCCGCTAGGAGTTTGAAGCAGGAAACTCACTGTAAATGCAAAACTACAACTCCCAGCATGTACTGATCACCGAAAGGGCATGCTGGGAGATGTAGTTATGCAACAGCTGGAGGTACACAACCACAACTCCCAGCATGGCGGGACAGCCGTTTACTGTTCATGCATGCTGAGAGTTGTAGTTGTAGTGTGCAAGATTTAGAGGGCCACAGTTTAGAAACCACCGCACAGTGATCTCCAAACTGTGGCCCTCCAGATGTTGCAAAACTACAAATCCCAACATGCCCAAACAGCAAACTGCTGTCTGCGCATGCCAGGAGTTGTAGTTTTGCAAGATTTAGAGGGCCACAGGTTATGAAGAAATGTTCCCCTGACAGCTGCCCAAGCGAGCATAGAGATCGGGGACATGATAAAGGACTATCCTTCTGCTGGTTGTCTGAAGGGGAAGGAGGGAGGCTGTAGAGAATTTTTCCCCTGAGGGTTTGCAGAGAACCGTGTCCAGGGACAGCAAGGCTGCAAAATAGTGGGCAAGGGAGACTGCACCCCCCCAACAACCAATAGTATGGGGCGGGTGTGCGCGTCTCAGCCAACCACAGTGGATTTGCTGACTCCGCATTTCTCATCAGCTGCTTGGGAACATTTCTCTTAGGGGAACAGTTTTCTTCAGTACACCGGCAGATGGCATGATCGTACGATTGACTAGAGACCAGACAGGGCGACTGCTCTGACCACCGACTACAGGAAATGACCACCAGTGGGGGGCACTGTCGGTGAGCATTTTGCCTAGTAGCAGGACCAGGAGGCAGCTGAGTGCCCACCGTGGAGCTCCAGTCATATGACCGGGGTTGTCACATGGTGGTCTGTTATGTTTTACTGGCAGCGTTAACCCCATATGATGCCCAGTGCTAGACAGAAGGGGCAGGAGGTGACAGCATGAAACAATATGAGGTGGGGGGTTTCTCTGCTCCACCTTATGTATGTATAGTGGGAATGGCGCTGACTTGTACTTTAACCTTGAAGACAATAAATCGTTAAGTGTAGAATGTGTAAGGCTGGGCACAGAGCTGATAGCAACCTGGAGAGGCCTGTTGTACCTCAGGCTGGAATGTGTCCACATCACCTGACCTCATATTTCTGTACTGCCTATATGGGTCCAGATCACCTGACCTGACATAGCTGTACTGCCCTATATGGGTCCACATCACCTTTCCTGACATAGCTATACTGACCTTTATGGGTCCACATCACCTGACCTCATATTTCTGTACTGCCTATATGGGTCCACATCACCTGACCTGACATAACTGTACTGCCCTATATGGGTCTACATCACCTGACCTGACATAGCTGTACTGCCCTATATGGGTCCACATCACCTGACCTGACATAGCTGTACTGCCCTATATGGGTCCACATCACCTGACCTAACATGGCTGTACTGCCCTATATGGGTCTACATCACCTGACCTGACATAGCTGTACTGCCCTATATGGGGCCACATCACCTAACCTTACATGGCTGTACTGCCTATATGGGTCCACACCAGGGCGGACTGACAACACTCAGGGCCCCCGGACCAAATAAAGCAAGGGCCCCCAGTCGGCCCCTGGCCACACCTCTGCCCCACCCCTATTCTACCCAAATCCCTCCTCATGCACCACTTTTACATATAAAATGAAATATATATAATGTAGGTAAGATAATTTTCAATGACCAATAATACCTGTATACAAGGAAGAAATATATACCACCACACAATAACTGGATAATACCAACATACTGAATTAAACCTCTATACACAGACAAGTATTCCCCCATACAGTTACTAGGGGTGTGAATCGCCAAGAATTTGGTGATTCGATTCGAATCGCGATACCAGTGTGGCGATTCGATATATCCCGATACATCACCCACCTGGGAGCATTCATAGATCCCAATAGACGCTGCTGTCAGCTTTGACAGCGGCGATCTAGTAGTCCGGTGCTCACTTTTCTCATGTTATCCCGTCCGGGCTGCAAAATAAAAGAAAACGCACTTTATCTTACCTGCCAACGAGCCCCCGGAGCTCCGGTACAGGTGTTCGGGCTGTATTCTTCTTACTTCCTGTTAGCCCGGCACGTCACACGGAGCTTCAGCCTATCACTGGCCGCAGCGATGTCCCGCCTCTGCTGGTGATAGGCTGAAGCTCCATGTGACGTGCCGGGCTAACAGGAAGTAAGAAGAATACAGCCCGGGGACCGAACACCTGTACCGGAGCTCCGGGGGCTCGTTGGCAGGTAAGATAAAGTGCGTTTTCTTTTATTTTGCAGCCCGGACGGGATAACATGGGAAAAGTGTGCACCGGAGTACTCCTTTAATAGCCAGCCGCGGCGATCGCCGCATGCTGGCTATTAGCGGCCACCCCGGCTACTGAAATCAGCCTGGGTTCGCATAGTACGGAGCGGGCACAAGTCGGAGCCCGCTCCATACACCCAGAGCGACACCGTGTCAGATCCGGCCTGCCCGGCTCCACAAATGTGGAACTTTTATCTCCTGATGCCCAGGACATGCTGTTCCGGGCGTCAGGAGATAAAAATTCCACATCCCTAAAAGAATCGATTCAAAAATATTTTGAATCAATTCAGTATCGGCAAATGAAAAAATCGCGATTATCGCGAGAATCGATTTTTTTCTTACATCCCTAACAGTTACCATATAACGGTAGATACCAGCTGTACACAGGATCTGTATATCATATAAGTGATTATATACAGGGCCATATAGAAAGAGACACCAGCTGTACACAGGTTGTGTATACCATATAAATGATTACGTTACATTTGAGGATCAGTGTCGTCCTTTTTCATTTTCCGTCTCTGTCCGCATCAGACAGCTATGTTGACTTCGTCAAGTAAAAATATATGTAAGAAAAACATTATTTTTACAGTACCCTCCCCCTCCTCTACACAATCTACCCATCAATAGGCCACAAACTGTTATAATGCCCTCCTGCACAGTAAAAGGGCAGGTAGCTAACTAGTTAGGTAGGTAGGTAACTAGCCAGATAGGTAGGTAGCCAGCCAAGTATGTAGGTAGGTGTGTAATTAAGTAGTCAGGTCATTACATTACTTATTTTACCTTAATCTATGGCCAGAGCAATTAACAATATTTGTCGGTCAAATTTTCTTATAAAAAAAAAAGCGCAGTTTTCAAATTTTGGAGGGGTTTGTTACTACACAAAAATGACAAATGACACAGATTTATCAAACTGTGTGAGAAAAAAATATATTTTTCCCATAACAACCAATCGCAGCTCAGCTTTCACTTTACCAGAACTCGTTAGCTGAGCTGTGATTGGTTGTTATGGGAAAATCACTCTCACACATGGTGATTAATCTGGGCCATTATTTTTATGATAAAATGAAATTATTACAATGATACCCACATTATATAGGTTTTGTATTATTTTACTACTTTTAAAAAAATATAGCTTTTTTCAGGAAAATGTGTATGTTTCAAATTATCCAAATTATCCTCTTACCCCAAAATAATTTTTCCGTGTATGGGGATATATGAGGGCTCGTGATATGTAGTTTTTATCGTTACCATTCTTGATCAGATTGGATTTTTTGTTCTTTTTTTATTATTATTATTATTATTATTATTTTTATATATGAAGGTATATGAAGTGACCAAAACTTCTGGACAAATGATTGATATCATTCCAAAGCAAAATTGGTGGCACAAAATACAAGCCCTCATATAGTTCTGTAGGTGGAAAATTGAAAGCGTTATGCTTTTTAGAAGTTGAGGAGGAAAAAACCAAAGTGCAAAAATGAAAAGCCCTGAGTCCTATATTTAAAGTTTTCTCACCATTTTTAGTCACTACAGGGAATTGTCACATGTCACCTTTTGTTTGCAAACACTGAACAATGCTGTACTACAGCACAGCATTGATCAGTGTTATTGGCGTTCTATTTATACAGGCTGCCTATATTCTTGGAGCAGAGATCTGACGGCACTGAGCCAGGTAGGGCCCCTTCAGCCTTCCTCTTAGCAGATTGGGACTCTGATTTTACCGCTGTGGTCCTGATCAGCTTCCCTAACTGACTAACACAAGGATTAATGTCGGACATCAGCCTGATTGGTGATGTCTGGCATTAGCCGAGGGTTCTAGCTAATGATTTATACAACACAGTGGGAGCAGACACTGTGCGTACATGTACGCCTTGCATCCTTAGGACTCACTTACACGGACGGATCTGCAGCTTATTTTACACTGCGGATCCGTTGGCAATGGACCCTACAGTGCTGCCTCAATCTGTGGCTGCTCATAATGGCAATCCACCACCACGAGCAGGCACGCTTCGATGTGTATACTAGCACGCATCACGGCTGCTCTCGTCCTAGCTCAGGAAGCCGGAGGAGCGGCTGCGATGTGTGTGAGTATACTGCGCATGTGCGCGGCGAAGCGTGTCTGCTCCTAGCGGCGGATTGTCACTATGAGCAGGCACAGATGGAGGCAGCACTGTAGGGTCCGTTGCTGGCGGATCCACAACAGAAAATACGCTGTGGATCCGTCCGTGTGAATGAGCCCTAAGGGTACGTTCACACGTACAGGATCTGATTTACATTTTCTTCAGCTGATTTTGCTACCCATTAAAGCTAATGGGTTGCAAAATCAGCTTCACAAAATATGCAGCAGATCCTGTACATGTTGAATGTACCCTTAATGACCATGTCCGTGGCCGGCTCCCAATCTGTCAAGCGCACTCAGCTTCTGATCTGCCTGGTCCCGGTTAATACCGGACATTGCCGATTAGGCTGATGTCCAGTATTAACCCTTTAGACGCCACAATCAAAGTTGATCGTGGCTTCTAAAATGGGAGAATATGCTGCCTGTTAGCTGAGCGGCGCTGTTCGGGACTGCCATGGTGAAATCAGCTGAGAGGACAGCGGGAGGCGCCTTACCTTGCTTCTCGCTGTCCGATTGGCATTTGATTGCTCCAGGCTTGAGCAATCAAGCGCAGATAACACTGATCAATGCTATGCTATGGCATAGCATTGTACAGG
The DNA here is from genome assembly GCF_029499605.1 of Hyla sarda. Lineage (NCBI taxonomy): Eukaryota > Metazoa > Chordata > Amphibia > Anura > Hylidae > Hyla > Hyla sarda. The sequence goes on from NC_079192.1 coordinate 325,816,194, forward strand.
GCTGGCAAAAAAGTGTTAATGTGATTTAACCCCTTCCCTAATAAATGTCTGACTCATCCCATTAAAAAAAATCTGTGTAAATAAATAAATAGGCATGTGGTATCGCCGTTTGCGTAAGTGTCCGAAAATAAAAATAGCATTAATTTAAAGCGCACGATCAATGACGTACGCAGCAAAAAAAAAATCAACGACAAAATCAAACCTATATAAGTAGGGTATCATTTTAACTGTATGGACCAACAGAATAAAGATAAGGTGTCATTTTTTACCGAAAAATGTACTACGTAAAAACGGAAGCCCCAAAAGTTTTAAAAAATTGTTTTTTTTCTTCAATTTTGTTGCACAATTATTATTTTTTTTCCATTTCAACGTAGATTTTGGGGTAAAATGACTGATGTCATTACAAAGTAGAATTGGTGGCACAAAAAAAAAAGCCATAATATGGACTTTTAGGTGAAAGATTGAAAGAGTTATGATTTTTAAAAGGTAAGGTGGAAAAAATGAAATTTTAAGGGGTTAATGATAAGTAAACAAGCAGTGTGTTCACATGTTGTGGCTCCAGTGGGGTCACTTTCCCTCCTCCAGTGTCCACAGGTCACCAACAGGTCACATTATCACAAAATGTTGGCGCTATTTGTGCCGCGATTTTTCCCAAAAATTGATCTGGTAATGTGACCTGTTGGTAACCTGTGGACACTGGAGGAGGGAAAGTGACCCCTCTGGGCTGTTACTATACACATCACCCAGCCCCAGGTTATACTGCTGATCAGTGTGGAGAGAGGCCGGACACAGGTACCTTTCATCCCTGCACTGCTGCCTGTCTCTGCTAATGATATGCAGACCAGGAGCAGCGCAGGGATATTTACGAAGAAATGAACATCAGGGAAAGTAGGGATTGTCTCACTGGGGATCCGGGACAAGTGTCCTGGATGCTCAGCAGCTGCGGCAGGCCCTTTACCAGGCCAGGCCCTCGGACCACGTCCTAATGGACTGGCCGGTCAGTCCGCCCATAGATCCACATCACCTGACCTCACATGGCCATACCACACTATGGGGCAGATTCATCAAGGCCTGTGCTAAAGAAAAGTTGACCAGCTGCCCATAGTAATATGATCACTTCTTTTATTTTTCACAGGCCTATTCAAAAATGAAAGAAGCAATCTAATTGGTTGCTATGGGCAACTTTTCCTCTGCACAGGTTTTTATGTATTTTCACCTATTTGTTCACATCACCTGACCTCACATGGCCATATTCCCTACATGTGTCCACGTTACAGCCCAAGTACCTGGCCGTACTGCCCTATATGTGTCCATGTCACCTGCCCGTACATGACCGTACTACTGCCCTGTATGTGTCTACGTTACCTGACATGGCTGTACTGTACTATAGGTATCCACATTATACCTCTAGTACCTGACCTCACATGGCCAGACTGCCCTATATGTGTCTACATCACCTGCCCATACATGGCCATACTGCCAATACGTGTCCACATTGCCTGACCTCACATGGCTGTACTGCCCTATATATATGTCCACAGAACAGCCCTAGTACCTGATCTCACATCGCTGTACTGCAAGATATGTGTCCATATTACAGCCCTGGTACCTGACCTCACATGGCCGTACTGTCCTATATATGTGTCCTCATTACAGCCCTAGTACCTGACCTCTCATGGCCGTACTGTCCTATATATATGTCCTCATTACAGCCCTAGTACCTGATCTCACATCGCTGTACTGCAAGATATGTGTCCATATTACAGCCCTGGTACCTGACCTCACATGGCCTTACTGTCCTATATATATGTCCTCATTACAGCCCTAGTACCTGACCTCACATGGCCGTACTGTCCTATATATGTGTCCTCATTACAGCCCTAGTACCTGACCTCTCATGGCCGTACTGTCCTATATATATGTCCATATTACAGCCCTAGTACCTGACCTCACATGGCCGTACTGTCCTATATATATGTCCTCATTACAGCCCTAGTACCTGACCTCACATGGCCGTACTGTCCTATATATATGTCCTCATTACAGCCCTAGTACCTGATCTCACATCGCTGTACTGCAAGATATGTGTCCATATTACAGCCCTGGTACCTGACCTCACATGGCCTTACTGTCCTATATATATGTCCTCATTACAGCCCTAGTACCTGACCTCACATGGCCGTACTGTCCTATATATGTGTCCTCATTACAGCCCTAGTACCTGACCTCTCATGGCCGTACTGTCCTATATATATGTCCATATTACAGCCCTAGTACCTGACCTCACATGGCCTTACTGTCCTATATATATGTACACATTACAGCCCTAGTACCTGACCTCACATGGCCGTACTGTCCTATATATATGTCCACATTACAGCCCTAGTACCTGACCTCACATGGCCGTACTGTCATATATGTCCACATTACAGCCCTAGTACCTGACCTCACATGGCCATACTGTCCTATATATATGTCCTCATTACAGCCCTAGTACCTGACCTCACATGGCCGTACTGTCCTATATATATGTCCTCATTACAGCCCTAGTACCTGACCTCTCATGGCCGTACTGTCCTATATATGTGTCATTACAGCCCTAGTACATGACCTCTCATGGCCGTACTGTCCTATATATATATGTCCTCATTACAGCCCTAGTACCTGACCTCACATGGCCTTACTGTCCTATATATATATATATATATATATATATATATATATATATATATCCTCATTACAGCCCTAGTACCTGACCTCACATGGCCTTACTGTCCTATATATATGTCCTCATTACAGCCCTAGTACCTGACCTCACATGGCCGTACTGTCCTATATATATGTCCTCATTACAGCCCTAGTACCTGACCTCTCATGGCCGTACTGTCCTATATATGTGTCATTACAGCCCTAGTACATGACCTCTCATGGCCGTACTGTCCTATATATATATGTCCTCATTACAGCCCTAGTACCTGACCTCACATGGCCTTACTGTCCTATATATATATATATATCCTCATTACAGCCCTAGTACCTGACCTCACATGGCCGTACTGTCCTATATATATGTCCTCATTACAGCCCTAGTACCTGACCTCACATGGCCGTACTGTCCTATATATATGTCCACATTACAGCCCCAGCCCTAGTAGAAAACAGTTTAGTTGATCACTTAAAGGGGTACTCCGGCCCCAAGACATCTTATCCCCTATCCAAAGGATAGGGAATAAGATTCTGAATAAGAATCTTTCATTCCGCACCCACCTTCGTGAGCTCTCCGCAGCTCTGGGGGTTCCGAGTGTGAGGTGTGACGACCACAAGGCTGAAGTATCGTAATGTCAGGACTCCGCCCCTGTGTTACATCACGCTCCGCCCCTCAATGCAAGTCTATGGGAGGGGGCATGGCCAACCAGTATCAGTATCTTGTTCCAGTAACAATTTATAGATGATACATTTCCTGTTAAGGTAGTAAAGGGTCTCGAGTCTCCTGCTGTCGATGCCCACTATAGCCGTAGATAACATTTCCTTGTCCTGTAGTCGTAGTCTCCCCTCTAACCTTCATTGTATCTTTTGTATTTCCTCAGGACAACTGTCTGGATCGGCAGATTTTAGTGCTGGGTTTGGATGGAGCAGGTAAAAGCAGCATAATCCATGCACTAAGCACCAACACCACCAGGTCCAGCTCGGCCCCAACCCATGGGTTTAACACGGCCCAGATTCTCAGCCAGGGACTGCGGATTGAACTGTTAGAGGGTGAGTTTCCTAGTAATACTGGATGGCCTCCAGATAAATAGCTGGCCGGTAGCCCTTTATTATAATACGAGGATGTGTCAGTGTTATCACCAGCCCATCAGATAAGAGGATTTCTGTTGACTCACTGCTAGTGCTGGGCGGTATACCGGTATGAACCGGATACCGTTTTTTTTTCTCCCACGGTATGGATTTTTGCCCTTACCGCTATACCGGTCGGGCCCCTCCCCCACCCTCCGAGTCAATAATTTTTTTTTAACTTAACCCGTAATGGGGGTGGTCCGGGCCATCCATTCTTCCTGTAGTGTCCGGCGGCATTCCGGGTGGAGGGTGAACCGGTCCGGGCTGTCCTTCTCCGGGGGTCCGCTTCTCCACTCCGGGCAGGCTCCGGCCTAGTATGCTGCATTGACGCCGCTACGCCGTGACGTCAGGTGCGTCACTGCGCAGCGGCATCTATGCAGCGTTACTAGGCCGGAGCCTGCCCGGAGTGGAGAAGAGGACCCCCGGAGAAGGACAGCCTGGACCGGTTCACCCTCCACCCGGAATGCCGCCGGACACTACAGGAAGGATGGATGGCCCGGACCACCCTCCCCGGACGGTCCCTGCAGCAACTGGGAAGATGAGTCAGGGTTCTGGGATGGACAGGGGTCTGTATAATATACTATACCTACAGTAGGCCCTCCAGCTGTTGAGGCCCTCCAGCTGTTGCAAAACTACAACTTCCAGCATGCCCGGACAGCCAACGGCTGTCCGGGCATGCTGGGAGTTGGTTTTGCAACAGCTGGAGGCACCCCTAGTTGGGAAACACTGACCTATACTATACACTACTATATAGTCCAACATGCTGGGAGTTGTAGTTTTGCAACAGCTGGAGGCTGTAGGGTTGTTTGTTACATCTATTTAAAAGGGTACTCCACTGCCCCAGTGTTCAGATCATTTAGTTCCAAAAGCCCATTTAGTTCCGCTACGCCACCTCAATGCAAGTCTCAATGTAAAAAAAAAAAATACCGTGATACTCATTTTTGGTCATATCGCCCAGCACTACTCACCGCTGATGCCGCCTTTTTTCACTGTAGTTGGGGACCATATGCTGTCTTATTAGAAATATGTGCAAATGTTTTAATAAAAGCTCTTTTGCAGTTTACTAGTTACTTGTAATGTTACAAAGATATATTTGTCACTCAATGGCCCTGATTTACTAAAAGCAGTGTGTTTTTTCCCCAACAGGCATTTTTCTACAAATTTTTTTTTTGTACTAATGTTTTAATGTTTCCCTATGTTTTGCACTTTTCCCTATATTTTTACACCTGCTCTGAGCTGTAGGGGTTTCCAGAGCTCAAATCCACCACATTTTCTGTGGGAACCTTAGTAAATATGTTTTTTTTTTTTTTTTATGTCATGGACACACCCCGTTTTTGGTAGCCATGACCCTTTTTTGAATTTTCTAAGTAAAATGGAGAGTTGGTTGGGTTTTTGAAATTCTGGTGCAATTTCTGGCACAATGCGCAAAACAGGTTGGGTTTACAAGTAAAGTAGTACATCAGGGCTATTGTCTCTGAAGGCCCCACTGATCAGGAAACTGAGCTGGGATATGTGCACGGTAGTACACTTTATTCTCCAATCTTTGTCTTGCTGCCCCATAGACTTATAAGGAAGCAGCGGGCCCAAGATTTAAAGGGGTATCCCCATCTCCTAAATCATGTCTTTAGGTGTATATCATGGCAGTATAAACAACTTTGCAATTGGCTTTATTTAGTAACTTGCCTGGTTCTGTAGATACTTCTAATCTCCTTTCTTTTTGACAGCTGGTAGTCACGGTTCCCGGCCACCAGCTCTGCTTTAAAGTTACCTGTCACCAAGAAAAACTTTTGATATAATGTAGATAATACCATTATATGTATATTTGTAATATACATTGGTTAAAAAATGTGTATATTTTTGGGTGAAAAAATGCTGTCCCTGAAACTATTGCCTGTGTGTCTATGAGGAGTCCAAATACAGGAAGTGAGGGCAGGAGAAGCAGGGCTCTGTGCAGGCTCCAGTCTTGTCCATCATCCTGCAGTGTGAGCCGGGAGCATGTCACAGAGCCTCACTGCACAGAGCCCTGCAAATTTCCTTTATTTGGACTCCTCATAGTCACATAAACAATAGCTGTAGGGACAAAAATATACAAATGTTTTAATCAAGGTAGATTACAAATATCCGTATAATGGTATTATCTCCATTATATAAAATGTTTTTGTTGACATTACTGTGTAGAGTGGCTGGAGCTTCTCAGCTGAGCACTCATCAGGCTCCCTGCTCTTCCTGCTCATTAGAGATGAGCGAATTTACAGTAAATTCGATTCGTCGTGAAGTTCTCGGCTCGGCAGTTGATGACTTATCCTGCATAAATTAGTTCAGCTTTCAGGTGCTCCCGTGGGCTGGAAAAGGTGGATGCAGTCCTAGGAGACTCTTTCCTGGGACTGTATCCACCTTTTCCAGCCCACCGGAGCACCTGAAAGCTGAACTAATTTATGCAGGATAAGACATCAACTGCCGAGCAGAGAAGTTCATGACGAATCGAATTTACTGTAAATTCGCTCATCTCTACTGCTCATTTATCTTGTCTACCTCTTAAAGGCACAGTACTTTAGCTTGGAAACTTTTTAGACTCAGAAGCTGATGACCTACTTTTGACTAACAGCAGAAGGAGAGCAAGGTGGGACAACTCCTTTAAGCACTTATTCCCCCTCATTCTTCTGATCTGGTAGAGGTTTCGGCACTGAGACCCCAACTAATCAAAACTTTTCATGTCTCTGTGATGTCAAAAGGTTTTTTTTTTTTGTTTAATTGGTAGGTACACTTTAGGGGTACTCCATTTTTTTTTTTTTTTATCAACTGGTGCCAGAAAGTTAAACTGATTTGTAAATTACTTCTATTCAAAAATCTTAATACTTTCAGTACTTATCAGCTGCTATATGCTCCACAGGAAGTGCTTTTCTTTTGTAATTTCCTTTCTTTCTGACGACTGTGCTCTCTGCTGACACCTCTGCTCCTGCTCTGGACAGTTCCTGAAAGGGACAAATACCCATAGCAAACCCATCCTGCTCTGGACAGTTCCTGGCAGGAACAGATGTGTCAGCAGAGAGCACTATGGTCAGACTGGAAAGAACTGGAAGAAAGAAGAGACAGAGGGGATATGATAGAGACTTTTAAATACATAAAGGGAATCAACACGGTAAAGGAGGAGAGGAGATTTAAAAGAAGAAAAACTACCACAAGAGGACATAGCTTTAAATTAGAGGGGCAAAGGGTTATGCAGTAATATCAGAAAGTATTACTTTACTGAGAGAGTAGTGGATGTATGGAATAGCCTTCCTGCAGAAGTGGTCACTGCAAATAGAATGAGAGAGTTTAGACATACATGGGATAAGCATAAGGCTATCCTTCATATAAGATAGATATAAGCATAAGGCTATCCTTCATATAAGATAGAGATAAGCATAAGGTTATCCTTCATATAAGATAGAGATAGGCATAAGGCTATCCTTCATATAAGATAGATATAAGCATAAGGCTATCCTTCATATAAGATAGAGATAAGCATAAGGTTATCCTTCATATAAGATGGAGATCGGCATAAGGCTATCCTTCATATAATATAGAGATAGGTATAAGGCTACCCTTCATATAAGATAGAGATAGACATAAGGCTACCCTTCATATAAGATAGAGATAGGCATAAGGCTACCCTTCATATAAGATAGAGATAGGCATAAGGCTATCCTTCATATAAGATAGAGATAGGCATAAGGCTATCCTTCATATAAGATAGAGATAAGCATAAGGCTATCCTTCATATAAGATAGGGATAGGTATAAGGCTATCCTTCATATAATATAGAGATAGATATAAGGCTACCCTTCATATAAGATAGAGCTAGACATAAGGCTATCCTTCATATAAGATAGAGATAGACATAAGGCTATCCTCCATATAAGAGAGAGATAGGCATAAGGCTATCCTTCATATAAGATAAAGATAGGCATAAGGCTATCCTTCATATAATATAGAGATAGGTATAAGGCTACCCTTCATATAAGATAGAGATAGACATAAGGCTATCCTTCATATAATATAGAGATAGGTATAAGGCTACCCTTCATATAAGATAGAGATAGACATAAGGCTATCCTTCATATAAGATAGAGATAGACATAAGGCTATCCTTCATATAAGATAGAGATAGACATAAGGCTATCCTTCATATAAGATAGAGATAGACATAAGGCTATCCTCCATATAAGAGAGAGATAGGCATAAGGCTATCCTTCATATAAGATAAAGATAGGCATAAGGCTATCCTTCATATAATATAGAGATAGGCATAAGGCTACCCTTCATATAATATAGAGATAGGTATAAGGCTACCCTTCATATAAGATAGAGATAGACATAAGGCTATCCTTCATATAAGATAGAGATAGACATAAGGCTATCCTTCATATAAGATAGAGATAGGCATAAGGCTATCCTTTATATAAGATAGGGCCAGGTACTACTCATAGTATTCAGATTATTGGGCAGACTAGATGGGCTAAATGGTTCTCATCTGTTGACACATTCTATGTTTCTATGTTAACTACACAACTTCCTCTGTAGTATACAGAAGCTAAGTACTGGAAGGATTAAGATTTTTAAATAGAAGTAATTTACAAATCTGTTTAACTTTCTGGCACCAGTTGATTTAAAAAAAAATGTTTTCCAGTAGAGTACCCCTTTAAAGCTATGTAGCTTCCTTTATTGTATTATAGGCGGTGTGACAAGGAAGGCAGAACAAGTAGGGGTGCATTTACACCACATTTCAGATATCCGGATACCGCAGCAGCTGATTTTGTCATTTCCCTGCCGGATCCCCGAAACGTGGCGTGAATGCACCCTAATAAATCTCTATCATCTAGAGAAGAGGTTGATCCCTAGAGGACAGCACTACATACATTCTATGGATTTTTAATAATTGGAAAGGTAAGGAAAAAAGCAAATAGTCTCTGGATATATAAAAATGTTCTTTTTCATTTAGTGGGAGGCAGCCAGAACCTGCGGACATACTGGACCCAGTATCTAAAGAAAACACATATTATAGTCTTTGTGGTGGACTCCACAGATGACATACGCTTGCAGCTAGCAAGACATGAATTACATAGACTTCTGGAAGAATCCCCACAACTGCCCCTGATGGTGCTGGCAAATAAACAGGTGAGTAATGGAGGAGCGGATCACTGGGACCTTATGGTGAAGGACTCGACACCACGTAAAGACAGGTCTAGTAATCTACACTATTAGGGTAGGGTCACACGTAACAGATCCGCAGCGGATTTTACGCCTCCAGTTGTTGCAATCTGCCACTCCGAGCAGCCACGCGGGCCTGTGAGTCGCCGAATACACTGCAGCCACGGTGTCTAAGTACACTGCACATGCGCATGGTGTCTCGCAGGCCCCTGCGTGTCTGCTCGGAGCGGTAGATTGCCACTGCGAGCAGGCCAGGGGGCGAGGCGGAGCAACAGCTGGAGGCACACTATGGATCGGGTCACCGGCGGATCCGCAGCGTATTCTACCGTGTGACCCTACCCTTAATGAGATTTATCAAAACCTGTGCAGAGGAAAAGTGAAGTAGTTGCCCATAGCAACCAGTCAGATTGCTTTTATTTTTTTCAAAGGCATCTGAGAGGTAAGTGATCTGATTGGTTGCTATGGGCAACTGATCCACCTATCTTCTGAATGGGATTTAACCCCTTAAGGACTCAGGCAATTTTATTTTTACGTTTTCGTTTTTTCCTCCTCGCCTTCAAAAAATCATAATTCCACAGACTAGTATAAGGGCTTGTTTTTTGCGCGACCAGTTGTCCGTTGTAATGCCATCACATACTTTACCATAAAATGTATGGCGCAACCAAAAAAAATACTATTTGTGTGGGGAAATGTAAAAGAAAACCGCAATTTTGCAAATTTTGGAAGGTTTCGTTTTCACGCCATACAATTTACGGTAAAAATGACATCTGATCTTTATTCTTTGGGTCAATTTGATTAAAATGATACCCAAGATAACATACTTTTCTATTACTGTTGCGCTTAATAAATCGCAAACCGTTTAACCAAATTAGTACGTTTAAAATCCCCTATAACTTTTTCATTTTTCCGTATAAGCGGCGGTATGAGGGCTAGTTTTTTGTGCAGTGATCTGTACTTTTTAGTGATACCAAATTTGCTTATATAAATGGGACAATTTACGTTTTTATTGGGGGAGGGGGTTTTTCAAATTTTTTTTTTTTACTTTTATTCTTACACTTTAATAGTTCCCATAGGGGACTATTTATAGCAATCATTCGATTGCTAAAGGTGAGCCCTGATTGGCTTCTCAGTACCGGCCATTCAGAGCTCTCCACGGGGAATTTAAAAACGAAAGTAAAATTCATCGTGATCGCAGGGTTGCGGACCATGCCGCCCGCTCCCCTGCTTAATAACTTCTGATCGGATCGGGTCTCAGAAGTGAGAACCAGTGCGATCAATCCCTCAGCCCCTGCACTACTACTACCTCCATCATGGAACAGAGTCTGAGCCATAATGGGGATAGTAGTAGAAACACTAATGTAGTCCCCCCCAGCCACCGACAGACTCCTGCAGCTAGGGAATTACTACTGCCATCATGGAACAGACTTGTTTCCATGATGAGAGTAGTAGTAGTAGTAGTAGTAGTAGTAGTAGTCCCACAACACGGTAGGAGTCTGCTGATGTCACCTCTTCTGAGCATGCTCAGATGTAATTACTGATATTTTAAACCCGGGTGTAAATGGATGACATTAAAGGTTAATCCGTTTGCCATAGACTTCAATGTTATAATTATTATGTCCGTGTTTTCTTACGTTTTTTTCACGGAAGAAAAAATACTGCATGCGCAGTTTTTTTTCTTCCATGAAAAATACGGAAATGAGGGCAAACGGGTGCACACGGATGTAAACTGATTGTAAAAAAATCCCATTGACGTGAATGGGATTTTTTTTTAAAGTTTTTAATCCGTTTACAGTGTGCAAAAACTGAACTGAAACGGGGATTAAAAAACAGGGGCAAATGGCCGTGTGAACGCACCCTACTACTGTTCAGTGCTAGGCATAGCATATCGCAGACTAGTGTCTAGGGATCGACCGATATCGTTTTTTTTAGGGCCGATACCGATAATCGGTGCAGGTTAGGGCCGATAGTCGATAACTTATACCGATATTCCGGTATAAGTTATCGGCTATTTAACCCCCTGCGACACCGCTGCAGATCATTGATTTAAAGCGGGCGCTTTAAATCAATGATCTGCAGTGGCTTTTGCGGGGCCATAGACCGCCGCCACCACCACCCGCTTCTCTCCCCTACCTGCCAGGGTGCTCCGGGCCATCCATCCATCGTTCATGTAGTGTCCGGGGGCGTTCCGGGTGGAGGGTGGTCCGGTCCGGGCTGTCCTCCTTCTCCGGCGGTCATCTTCTCCGGTCCGGGCTGTCCTCCTTCTTCACAGCCCTTCCATGTGCTTGCCAGAGGTAGCCTGACTGCCATTAGATACCGAGATGAGATCCTCAGACCCCTTTTGAGACCATATGCTGGTGCGGTTGACCCTGAGTTCCTCCTAATGCAAGACCATGCTAGACCTCATGTGGCTGGAGTGTGTCAGCAGTTCCTGCAAGAGGAAGGCATTGATGTTATGCAGTGGCCCGCCCATTCCCCAGACCTGAATCCGATTGAGCAGATCTGGGAAATCATATCTCGCTCCATCCACCATAGAGAGGTTGTACACGCATGTGGAGGCCACACACACTACTGAGCCTCATTATGACTTGTTTTAAGGACATTACATCAAAGTTGGATCAGTCTGTAGTGTGGTTTTCCACTTTGATTTTGAGTGTGACTCCATATCCAGTCCTCCATGGGTTGATAAATTTGATTTCCATTGATAATTTGTGTGATTTTGTTGTCAGCACATTCAACTATGTAAAGACAAAAGTATTTCATACAATTAATTCATTCAGATCTAGGATGTGCTATCTTAGTGTTCCCTTTATTTTTTTGAGCAATGTATAAAAGAATAATGGATTTTAGAAGGCAAGGAGGAAAAAACGAAAAACACAAAATTGGGCTGGTCATTTAGGCCAAAATTAGCTGTGTCTTTCACCTCTTAAGGAAGCAGGGCCTACCTGTACGCCCTGCACCTGCTCCCATGCTATAACGTAGGGTCATAGCGTGTTGGTCTCGGCGGCTAACGATAGCTGGGACCCGTGGCTAATACCGGACATTACCGATCACGGTTATGCTAGTTATTAATCCTTTAGACGCAGCAATCAAAGTTGATTGGCGCGTCTAAAGTAAAAAAAAATAAAAAATTCCCAGCAGCTCAGTAAGTCTGATTGGGACCACCGCAGTGTCTTGATCGGCTGTGAGGACACGAGGATGGTCCCTACCTGCCTCCTCATTGTCAAATCACCGAGGTCCAGGCAGGAGCAGTGGAGCGCCAATAACATTGATCAATGCTATGGCATAGCATTGATCAGTGCCTGCAATCAATATACTGCATGTTAGTCCCCTTTAAAAGTTAATAAATGTAAATGTCGGAACTATAGAAATGTCATTAAACCGCACGGTCAATGGCGTGCACCTTAAAAAGAAATCCTAAGTACAAAATAGCGTATTTCGGTCACTTTTTATACCATTGATCAAAGCAAAAATGGTACCGATAACTTCAGATCACTGCACAAAAAATGAGTCCTCATACATCCCTGAATGCGGAAAAATAAGTTAGACACTTTTAACTAGGGATGCACCGATATATCGGCCGAAAATAGCTATTTTGGGGAAATGCCGAAACAACAAAATTTGCCGATAATGACCCACCTCCTCTGCCCGCCCACAGCACAAGTTACAAACACTGCCAGTGCTAGAGGCGTAGCGTGTGGGGGTGCTCTCCGGGATAGGAATACTTCTTTTTATGTGCCCGGGCCGGCTCCCGTGTGTGGCTGCAGAGCATATAAAAACTAATACTGTATACTAAAAACCAGGGGGCCTCCAGCTGTGGTGAAACTACAACTCCCAGCATGCCCGGACCGGTAAAGGCTGTCCTCCTTCGGTCCTTCGCTTCTCCACCTATATGGTTGTACGCATGGCCCGGGACGTCCCGTGCGTACAACCATAGAGACGCAGGAGGATGCATGCTGGCCGGGGCCTGGTAAGTGACCGGCGGCGCGTCATCTTCTTGAGTGTTCCGGTCACCACTCCTCCGGCCCCGGCACCTACTGCTATGGTCCATAGGCCATAGCAGTAGATGTGACCCCGGGCCGGAGAAGCGGTGACCGGATCACTGTGGGGGCAGCAGTACAGACATACAGCCTCCAGCCATACTGCCTCCAGCCATACTGTATATGGCTGGAAGCTGTATGTCTGTGGGGTGGGGGGAAGCTGTCTACTATTGTCGGGGAAATGCTGACCTATTGTTGGAGCTGCCTACTATTGTGGGGGGGGGGGGGGAGCTGCCTAATATTGTTGGGGGGGGGGGGAGCTGCCTAATATTGTTGGGGGGGGGGGGAGCTGCCTAATATTGTTGGGGGGAGCTGCCTAATATTGTTGGGGGGAGCTGCCTAATATTGTTGGGGGGAGCTGCCTATTAATGTGGGGGAGCTGGCAATCTAATGTGGGGGAATCTAATCTAATGAGCGGAGCGCTGCATTTTACCAGAAGACGGGGAGAAGTCATTTTCGGTATCTGTTTTGGCCGGACATTTTTTTTAATTTCGGTTTCGTTTCCGTTCTGAAATTTCCATTTAGGTGCACCTCTACTTTTAACCCCTTAAGGATCAAGCCTTAGCAAAACTACAACTCTTAGCATGCCTGGACTGGCAAAGGCTGTTGGGGCATGCTGGGAGTAGTAGTTTCACAACAGCTTCAGGCACCCTGCTAGAAAAACTGAGCTAAGGGTGCAGGGAGAAAAATAAAAAAACCTTCTGCTCACCTAGTCCCAGTCCCTTCAGATTAGTCTCCGTGCACTCTGAAGTTTCCTCTCTTCTTAGTACAGGCAGTAGGACCTTTCCCTTTTCAGCCAATCACTGGCCGCAGTGGTGTCACGTGTCAAGCCAGTGATTGGCTGATGGGAAAGGTCTTGTACTGCAGCAATACACTAGATTTCCCAGGTCCTGCGGAAGATTTGAAATCTGCCTGGGAAACCCAGTGTATTGCTGCAGTACAAGAATACAAGAATGGGAGGGGAGGGGGAGATGTGAAATAGGCGGTGGGCATAAAATGGGTAGGTAAATGTGAAATGGAGGTGATTGGACATGAAATGGGGGGATTTCACCATTTATCATATCGCATCCCATATCGAAATCGCAATATTTAGGCCCAAAATTGCAATCGCACATTTCCCCCATATCGTGCAGCCCTAATAGAAATGTACAAAATGACTGTGTACACTTCTAATACCTGACTATTTTGTTTTCTCAGGATTGTAAGTGTGCTCTTACCATCTCAGACATTTCTGCAGAGCTATCACTGCACAGGATTCAAGGGCTAAGAGAAGTGACACTGCTGGGGACTAGTGCTGTGTATGATGGACATGGAGGCAGCACCTCATTACAGACTGTGAGATCAATGCTGGAAGAAAGGTTACACAAAATAAAGGAGTCCGAGGAAAACAAATCTCCAAAGCAACCGCTGTAAGACATGTCTGTCTAGAGAGAAAAGTGCTTAATGTGGTTCCACTAAAAGATGACCTAAGGATCTCCATCTTTCTAGTGGAGAGGAAGAATCTGTGCAATATTTAGATTTCTGAGGACACAAGTGGGGCAGGTCCCCACCTCACCGTGAGGTCTTAAGGAAAGATTCAGCTGCTTCATAATTTATTTTATAAAGACTTTTTTTTAAGGAATAAATAAATTCTTTTTGGTTTAATTATTTAATTTTTCAAACGTATAAACTGTATTTATTGTAAGATCACATACAATCATGTCTTCTGTCCATTTTAAGGTGGTTTTTGGCCTCAGCCTAGGTTTTGAGTCTTTGGGCCAGATGGACATTACGATTCATATATCAAACACATGGATATGTCGGCAGAATCTCTGACAGCTGCCAACGTATCTGTAGTCTGAGTAATAGGGGCCTCATTAAATTACCTAAAGATACATGTTGGTTCTGACTAGAGCTGAGCGACGTTACAGTACTTTAATTCTGCACGAACCTCGCGGCTCGGCGGTTACTGACTTTAGCCGGCATAAATTAGTTCAGCCTTTCAGGTGCTCCGGTGGGCTGGAGACTCTCCTAGAACACCTGAAAGCTGAACTAGTTTATGCCGGCTAAAGTCAGTAACCGCCGAGCTGCAAGGTTCGTCCAGAATCAGAGTACTGTAACTTCGCTCAGCTCTAGTTCTGATTGATAAGGGCACAATTTTCAGTCCGAGCAAAAACTAATCCATTTTGAAAATGACCTGAAGGTACTAGGGGGAGATTTATCAAAAGTTGTGGTCTGGAAAAGTAGTTGCCCATAGCAACCAGATTGCTTTCATTTTTCAAAGGCCTGTGAAAAAAAATGATCTTATAGGTTGCTAGGAGCAACTGCACCACTTTGTTTTCTTTAATGTGGGCCAGTGCTGATCCAAGCACAGATACATCAGTCGATTTTAAGATTCTGCCGACGTACCAGTGACTCCAGTGTATGAAGAGAGCTGATCTCCTGAAAGTTACGGGATACAACAAACTTTCCAGTATATTGGCCCATCTTCAAACTGGGTCCTAGAGGTCATGTTCTTGATGTAAGCAGAGCTTGATATTCATCTGGGTGATGCCGCCTGTACAGGTTTACTTTACGCTGGATTTGTTTTGGGGTGTCCTGATAGTAATTTTGCTCATCTCGTGCCATGGCCTGGAAGAGAAGAATAAGGACTATAGCTGAATTTCTTCTTAGAACACTCATGTCTTCAATACAATTCATACATCGCATGAAACTTGATGGAAGTAAGCTTTTAACCCTCCATATGTAGGGAGCGGTGCAGCCCCCTTTTTTCAAGCATGTTGCATGACTAACATGACTAGATGGTTGCATCAAAATCAAAGTAAGAAACTGAAGAATAATATCAAAAACTTAAGGGGTTCTCCACTGCTCAGCATTTGGAACAAACTGTTCCAAACGCTGGAGCTGGGAGCTAGTGACGTTATAGCCCACCCCCTCAATGCAAATCTATGGGAGGTGGCGTCACACCCCCTCCCATAGGCTTGCATTGAATGGTGTGATGTCATGAGGGGGCGGGGCTATGACGTTACACGCTCCCGGTGCCAGCGTTCAGAACAGTTTGTTCCAAATGCTGAGCAGCGGAGTACCCCTTTAAGAGTTACAACTTCATAATAGCACATATTATGGTAAATATACAATTTACTACATGAAAGCAGATACTATAGCAACTGGGGCATGGTCATTTTCTTTTTTTTTTTTTCCTCCACACAAATCCTGCTAAAAACAGACACCATTAATGTCAGTGGGATCTGTAGTGTCCACTGTTCAGCATTTAAATCAATAAGCTACAGATAATACTAAATATTTTCCCACAAAACAATAGTCTGCTCAGCTCCTGCTCTATGACATTGTTGGCAAATCAGACTGCTTGTTCAACATGACAGGTTCTCCTAAAACACAGGCGTTTAGATGAAGGCTATCCTATGTAGACCATGCTAGTTTCTGGTACACTGCACATTGTCACCTTTAGCTATGGATGATCTATTTTTCCATGATAACCAGGGATAGTGTTTCTTATTACTTCACCGAGACTCACATTTGGATCACAAAGTCTTACTAATCTGGAGACCTACTTATCTCATTCCAAGAGTATCCCTTCATATTAGATTTATTACATCTACTCCAGGCATTTCTCATCCCTAGGGATCTCTCTTGAATTAGCAATAATTGCACCTGTCACTGATCAGCAGCTATATAATGAATGAATATATGTATATATATTTTTTTTTAATGGAGAAAGAAGTCATAACTTTATTTTTCCCAACTTTATAATGTATAGGAAATTAGGCCAGACCTTTCCAAATTGGGTGCTACAACAGCAGCCACCCCTGTTTAGGGTGCATGCACACCACGTTTTCACTCTAGGAGGTGCCGGATCCGGCTGGGGAGGGGAAAACCGTGCGCTCCCGTACCCCAGCAGGACCAACACCCGAATCCATTGACTTTAATGAGCCGACTAGAGTCACCATTTTACTCCGGTCGACTCCTTTTTGACCCGTATCCGGTTTTCTGACTGGACCTCAAAACGTAGTGTACTACGAGAGGGGGTGGCATTAAAATACCTATAGAGAAATAAAGTGGCACATGAGGGATAAAGGGGGAATGAAATGGCATTTGGAGGATCAAAGCCCTTGAGCTGCTATGACAATTGATGGGCTCCCCCATGTCTGTCTCTTGGGGGCGGGGGTTTGGCTGATCGGGAAAAAAAATTTACTTGGTTGGCACTAGAATCACAAATCTTATACATCCTCAACGATCCCTTAATGGACGTGTACGGCATGGAGCTTCAAGGAGTTTAAATCAATTTGTTTTCTTGTTGTCACATTCCAAGACGCTGCACATTTTGTTTTGTTCCATTTACAGAACCTTATAAAAGGCTTATTTTTTGGCAGGTTGAGTTTAAACCATTTGAGGTACATGGATGACATTTTATTCTGGGTTATTTCTTTTTACCTCAGGGAAAAACAACCTGATTATTTTTAGGTCACTAGCTGAGTACCTGGCGTAGCCCGCTAAAGCAACAAAAACTCTCCCGTCCTCATATCCAGACCTCTGCATCTAACTATTCTCTCCTTCCAGACAGTCGGCAGGATGTTTGCATGGAATAAGGCTAGGATTAAAGATTCCCCTGATCTTGGTGGGAAGACCAGTAGTCTGAGCTCGGCTGCCATCAGACAGCTGAGCACCTGCTAAACCTGTACAAGACTTATTCTGCCGCACCATAAAAAGCTGGCTGCAGGAGAATACCTTAGGGATGTCACAAATAGGAATATTGCAGTCACCCCTGTAAAGTACTGTGAAGACTGTAGCAGTGATGTTTACTAACACACTATATAAAAAAAGACACATATACACGTTTATCTGACATGAAATCAGAATAAACCTTACCCGTTTTAGGTCAATTAGGATTACCAAAATTATTTATTTAGATTTCCCAAATGCCAGAATAATGAGAAAAAAATTTAAGGCATTTTTATTACTTTCTGCAAAGCCAAAATGTTACATACATTTTATTAGTATTTGGTAGTATTGCCCTTAAACTGTATGACTTGGGTCAATCGTTTGGATATCCTTCAACAAGCTTCACACAATAGTTGGTAGGAAAAAAGGCATCTAGCCTGACGAAGGGTCCGTTCCATACCAGAAACGCCTTGCTGTATTGCCAATAAATCTGATTTTAGGAGATCTATCATGTGCCCTTCCTATTTATGAATCTGTTGGAACAGCGCCTATCAGCTAGAATTTTCCTTTTTTCCTACCTGAGTTATTTTCCGGACCTGCACTATCCAAGTACGGCTGCAGATCCTCAAACAGCACTATTAATACCAGACTTCTGCTGAGGTGCTGCGCTCTCAGCGCAACCCCACAGGGTGAGTGCAGTTTCATCTACTGTACGCTTGTGTATATTGTGACATTTCACTAGGGGCACATATCTCCTTTTTTTTCCCCTTTTTCTCTTGTGCACAATAGTTGGTAGGAATTTTGGCCCATTCCTCCTGACAGAACTGGTGTAACTGAGCCATGTTTGTAAGTCACCTTGCTTTTACCTGCCTTTCCAGCTTTGCCCATAACTTTTCAATGTGATTGAGATCAGGGCTTTGTGATGGCCACTCCAAAACATTGACTTTGTTATCCTTAAGCCACTTTGTAACCAGTTTGGCAGTATGCTTCAGGTCATTGTCCATTTGGAAGACCCATTTCTGCCCAAGCTTTAACTTTCTGGCTGATGTCTTGAGATGTTGCTTCAGTATTGCCACATGATCTTTTCTCATGATGCCAGCAAAACAACCCCACAAAATCATGCTGCCACCCCCGTGTTTCACAGTTGGGATGGTGTTCTTAGGCTTCCAAGCTTCTTTCTTTTTCCTCCAAACATATCGATGGTCATTATGGCCAAACAGTTCAATTTTAGTTTTGTCAGACAATGTTGTTTTTTTGTTTCTGTGTGCATTTGCAAACATTAATCTGACTTTTATATGTTTCTTTTGAAGGCTTCTTCCTGGCAGAGTGGCCTTTCAGCCCATGTTGATACGGTACTCGTTTCACTGTGGATAATGACACAATCTTACCAGCTTCCGCCAGCATCTTCACAAGATCTTTTGCTTTTGTTCTTGGGTTGATATGCAAATGTCGGCCCAAAGCACATTCATCTCTGAGACACAGAACCTGTCTCCTTCCTGAGCAATATGATGGCTGGACATTCCCATCTTGTTTGTACAGATAAACCAGGCACCTGTAGGTACCTGGAAATTGCACCCAAGGATAATCCAGACTTGTGCAAGTCCACAATACTCTTCCTATTTTCATTAGACTTTCCCATGATGTTACATACAGAAACAGTGTGTTTCTGGTGTGCATTAACCAGGGATAGTCAGATAACTCAGATGTTGCCAATAAACCAATTTGTTTAAAGGCATATAAATCCTGGTGTATGTAAAACTTTTTACTTTGCAGAAAGTAATAAAAATGCCTTAAAAATTCTCTCTCATTATTATTCTGGCATTTGGCATATATATATGCCAAATGCCAGAATAATAATGAGAGAGAATTTTTAAGGCATTTTTATTACTTTCTGCAAAGTAAAAAGTTTTACATACACCAGGATTTCTATGCCTTTAAACAAATTGGTTTATATATATAATTTTGGTAATCCTAATTGACCTAAAACGGGCAAGGTTTATTTTGATGTCGGAGAGTAAGAAAAACCGGCAAAACCAAAAACCAAGTCACTCAATGGGACATGACCAAAACAATTTACACTGAAGTTGTATAACAAGAACCACCAATTTCCATTTAGTTTATATCGATCATATACCTTGTAGTCTTCTCCATAGTTTTCCACCATGTGACGAACATAAAGGACCATGTCAGAAGAAATGCCCATTGTTTGTTTGGATGGCACACTGGCTGCAGCTTTAAGTTCTGGAATATAAGAGTACAAGTAAGATCCCTCAGAAAGATGGAATTATGACTTACCGATAATTCTGTTTTCCTGAACCATCACAATAGCACCACATGAGATTGTGCCCAATGATCTTATACGAACAGGAAGCAAAAAGGCCCCTCCCCAGACAACCCCTCAGTGTTTACTACTTACCAAGACGTAAAAATACATACTAATAATTAGGGATCGACCGATATTGATTTTTTAGGGCCGATAATGTGTGACCTTTCAGGCAGATAGCCGATAACTTATTCTTGAATATCTGTATAAGTTATCGGCTATATCACCCCCCCCCCCCCCACAGAAGCCGCTGCAGATCAATGATTTAAAGTGGGTGCTTTAAAACAATGAACTGCAACAGCTTTTGCGGGCCAGAGACTGCCTGAGCTGTCACTGTGCGCACTGATGGTGACGTCGTGTTGAGGAGCCAGAAGTAGCGGGGACCCCTGGAACAGGTAAGTATATAAAACCGGGAATGGGGGAGGCAATGGGGCAGTGGCGGCGGTATTTGGCCGGGGAGGCGGGGCATTATCAGCAAGGTAATTGGCGATACCGATAATGTCCAAAATCGTGAATATCAGCAAATAATATCGGCCAAACTGATAGTCAGTCGATCCCTACTAATAATTAAGCATAGAACTTAGGGAGGGATTAAAAAGGGTGGCGTTATGATGATTCAGGAAAACAGTTATCGGTAAGTCATAATTCCTTCTTTCCAATTCATCATCACAACAGCACCACATGAGACATACCAGATAAATGATGTCTAGGGAGGCACAGCTGCTTGCAACACTTTTTGACCAAACAACAAGTCTTTCGATGAGCTCACATTAAGTTTATAATGTTTTAAAAAAAAGTGTGAGGAGTAGCTTAGGTTGCTGCTCTGCAAATCTATTCTAACAAGGCAGAAGACGTTTCACCCAGGAGACCGACAAGACTATTAGAATGAGCTTTAAGGTGTTCCTGAACTTGCTTCCCTGATCCTCTATAGCCTCCGAAATTGCCGACTTCATCCATCTAGCAATAGTAGCTTTTGAAGCTTTCTTCCCCTAGTTGGGACCCTGGAACTGAACAAATAGATTTGAATCCTTTCTCCAATCTTTAGTTTGTTGAAGGTAATGTAATATAGTCCTTCTCACATCCAAGCAATGAAAAACTTTGTCATTTTTCGCTGGGTTACAAAATGTTGGCAAAATAATGTCTTGTGCCCCATGAAAATTCGAAACTACCTTAGGTAGAAATGCTGGATTTAATTTCAGAATTATCCTGTCTTCAAGAATAGTTAAGTAAGGATCTTCAATGGATAGTGCTTGGATCTCATTTAACTGTCTTGCTGAAATAATGGCTGTTAAAGTAAACTGCTTTTCAGGTAAGAAATTTTTAAGAAATATCTTGTAGTGGTTCAAAGTGATCCTTTGATAGGCTAGAAAGGACCAGATTTAAAGGGGTATTCCAGGAATGTAAAAAATTTTTTTTTTAGATCAACTGGCTCCAGAAAGTTAAACAGATTTGTAAATTACTTCTATTAAAAAAAAAAAAAATCTTAATCCTTCCAATAATTATCAGCTACTGAAGTGGAGTTGTTCTTATCTGTCTGAAAACAGTGCTCTCTGCTGACATCTCTGTCTCGGGAACTGCACAGAGCAGAATAGGTTTGCTATGAAAATTTGCTTCTACTCTGGACAGCTCCTGAGACACGTGTCATCAGAGAGCACTTAGACAGAAAAGAACAACTCAACTTCAGCAGCTCATAAGTACTGAAAGGATTAAGATTTTTTAATAGAAGTAATTTACAAATCTTTTTAACTTTCTGGAGCCAGTTGATATATATAAAAAAGTTTTTCCTGGATAACCCCTTTAAATCCCAAGGAGGCGAAAGGTTGGATATTTTAGGTTTTAACCTGGCAATGGTTTTAAAGAATTTTTCCATTTATGGTCCGCAATACATGTACCAAAAAAGCATCCAAGTGCTGCAGTTTGCACCTTCAATGTACTCAGGGCCAAGCCCTTGTTAAATCCGGCCTGCAGAAAACTTAAAATTTGAGAAATGTCCAGTTTTAAAGGGTCTGGAGGACAAGGACCGCACCAGGAAACATTTTTTTTTCCACTGTTTC
The DNA here is from genome assembly GCF_029499605.1 of Hyla sarda. Lineage (NCBI taxonomy): Eukaryota > Metazoa > Chordata > Amphibia > Anura > Hylidae > Hyla > Hyla sarda. Next base: position 325,838,291 of record NC_079192.1, read on the forward strand.
CAGTAGAAAGCAGAAGTTGTGGACTTTTTACTTATTAAAAGCGTGTCAATTACCTTTGAAGAGAAACCTTTTGTCCTAATACTGCCCTTTCAAGAGCCATGCTGTCAATTGCAGATTCTTCAGATCCTTGTAATACAGAGGACCTTGTAGCAGAAGATCTTCTCCCAGGGGAAGAGGATAAGGCTGATCCACTGCTAGCTGTTGTATTAAAGAAAACCATCCCCTTTTCGGCCATCTTGGTGCTACACAAATATCTCTGGCAGACTCCATCCGAATTTTTCGTAGCGTCTTCCCGATTTAGGGGAGGTAAGGCGCAGACAGTCTTAAAGCCCCATGTCTGCTGTACGGAGTCTCTGCCATCTGGCCGATTGCCTGGAAATAGGGAAAATATTTTTTTATCTTTTGATTCTTCCTGGAAGCGAAGAGAACCATTTCTGGAGCTCCCCATCACCACACTAGAGTCTGGAACACCTGAGGATTCAATTCCCATTCTCCAGGGTAGACTTAATGACAACTTAGTAGTAGTCTGCTTGGATATTTTCTTTGCCCTTGAGATAAACAGCAGTAATTGATAATATCCTGTTTTCTGCCCAAAAAAAATATATATATTTTCCGCCAGGTCATGAAGGGATCTGTGTCTTGTTCTCACTTGATTCAGAAAAGCCACTGAAGCGGCATTGTCTGTGTAGATTTTTACATGACGGTTCTGAACAAAGGTGATCGCCGCCTTCAGTGCTTTGAAAACCGCTAACAATTCTCGGAAGTTGGACGAGTGAAGACGAGTTTCTTCCGACCAGGCACCCTGAAGAAGCTGATCCTGCACATCCAACCCCCAACCTGTCAGACTGGCATCGTTTGTCAGTGTGATAGAAGGAAGACTGATCCAAAACACACCTTTGGTGAGATTTTTCTTCTTCATCCACCACTTCAGAGATCGTTTTACAGCCGGAGGAATCACCATCTTTCTTTGCAGAGAATATTGAGACCGGTCCCAAACCTTGAGGATGCATTTCTGAAGAGTTTGTGAATGGCTCTGGCCCTAAGGTAGCGCCGGAATGCAAGATGTCATTGGTCCGAGTAGAGACATGGCGTTCCTAATGGAGCATGTCTCCTTTCGATGAAAATTCATGAACTTTTGGATTATAGAAGATACCTTTTCTGAAGGAAGAAAGGTAATTTGCTTGCTGGAGTCCAGTAGCATTCCCAAGAAAGTTTTCTGCTTCGAAGGAAGAAGGTATGATTTCTGGAAATTTATGACCCAACCTAAATTCTGAAGAGAGAGACTAGTTAGATTCACATGCTGGTTTAGGAGGTCTTCGGACTGAGCAATAATCAATAAGTCGTCCAGATAGGCAATGATCAGGACTCCTTTTAGTCTCAAAAAGGCTACTACTTCTACCATAATTTTGGTGAAGATCCTCTGGGCTGATGAAATCCGAAATGGAAGTGCTTTGAATTGATAATGGAAGGTTTCGTGATTTAGAATCACCGCAAATCTCAGGAATTTCTGATAATGAGGAAATATGGGAACATGAATATAAGCATCTTTCAAGTCTATTGTAGCCATCAAGGCAGTCGGAGGAATAAGTGGAATGGCTGTCTTCAGGGTCTCCATCTTGAAGCGCTTGTAAGCAATAAAGCGGTTTAGTGGTTTTAAATTTATTATGGTCCTGAAACATCCGTTTGGTTTGGGAACAAAAAAATATGGCGAGAATAATGGCCCTGTTCTTGTTCCTCCGGGGGAACTGGAATGACTGCTCCTAAAAAGAGAAGGGCTTGAACTCCTTGAAAAAGACGCTTGTTCAAACATTTGGAACTGAGATTTGTTGTGACAAATTTTTGAGGTGGTGGAGAGAGAAACTATTTTGAATCCGTGAGTCAAGGAATTGAGGATGAACGGATTTTGGGTGACTTCCTTCCACTGATGGAAAAATAGAGCCAGTCTCCCCCCGACCAAGGAAACGTCACTGCTTTTTATCAGAGAGGTTGGGGTTGAGCAAAAACTCACACCCTTTTCCTCCCTTAGGGTAACTCCACCTTCCAGTTTTCCCCTTACCTTTATACGAGTCTTGTCTATTCTTGAAGGAACGGAAAAATCTTTAGGTTTTGACGATTTCTCTTCTGGAAAACCTTTCTTTCTGTCTGCTGTAGGGCTGGGCGGTATACCGGTTCATACCAAAATTTTTGTGCTGCACGATATGAAATTTTACCCATACCGCAATACCGGTTTGGCACCTCCCCCTCGGGAATGAATGAATTGTCAGCCCATCGCTGTACTGTCCCCATCGGGGTACTACTCACATATGTCATCCTGTTTGTTGCGGCCGCCGTCACTGACACTCTATACCAGTGGTCTTCAACCTCCAGATGTTGCAAAACTACAACTCCCAGCATGCCCGGACAGCCATTGGCTGTCCGGGCATGCTGGGAGTTGTAGTTTTGCAACATCTGGAGGTCCCCTGCTCTGAAGACCACTGCTCTATACTGTATACCTATGCCCGGGCTGCAAAAGGTAAACAAAATAAACTCACCTTCCCCGTTGGTCCGGACCAGCTTCCTAGGGAATGGAACTTCGGAAAGCCGTCAGCCTATCAGCGGCCGCAGCGATGTTACGCCTCGGCCGGTAATAGGCTGAGCTCACTGTCATGTAAGAAGCCGGCTTCTTACATGACAGTAAGCTCAGCCTATCACCGGCTGAGGCGGAACATCTCTGTGGCCGGCGATAGGCTGACGGCTGTCTGACATTCACATCACCAGGAAGAGCGTAAGGCCCTAGGAACATGCGTTAAAGTTTAATTTAACGCATGCCACAACCGGCGGCCACAACAAACATACCGTAGAAGTTACCGTTTTATACCGTAGAAGTTACAAAAATACAGCCACACACATTTTTGGCCATACCGCCCAGCCCTAGTCTGCTGTACAATATTATCCAAGACAGAGCCAACACACAAGTTTACCCTCAAATGGTATAGAACATAAAATTTACTTTTTGAAACCGAATCCCCCTGCCAGTTTTTCAGCAAGAGTGCTCTTCTAGATAGAGCTGTGGACATGGCTGCCATTCTTGCCGATTCCACAGACACATCCACAAAAAAGGCAGTAGCTAACTTTAACATGGGAATGGTAGAAAGCAGTTGTTCCCTAGGAGTTTTACTTTCGATACGATTCTCCAATTGATTTAACCATAAATAAAGAGCTCCAGCCACACTTGTCGCTGCAATATTTGGGTTCAATAAGACTGAACAGGCATCCCAATTCTTACGAAACAAGCCGTCCGTTTTTCTATCTAAAGGGTCTTTCAATTGCGAAGCATCCTCAAAAGGAAGAGAGGTTTTTGTTGACTAACTTGGCAACTTGAATATCAATTTTAGGAGTCTCATTCCACAAATCTAGATCTAAACTCCTTAGGCATCACCAATCTCCTGTCAGGATCCTTCCATTCATACAGAATCAAGCTTTTAAGGTTTTCATGAATAGGAAAAAAAAGTTGTTAATTTAGGCTTAAGACCCGCAAACATCTCATCCTGCACAGACTGTACTACCGGAGCGTCTTCAATATTCACAGTACTCCGAACAGCATCCAAGAGGGTAACTGTATCCTCTGCTGAGAAATAATATCTTTTATCTTCCAGCGGAAGGTAAAACATCCTCAGATTCCACATCAGACGAACAGACATATACATCCGAATCAGAGACTGAATCAGATACATCTTGCCTGGATTTTTTAGCAGGAGGACCATCAGCGGTGGATAGTGAAGGAAGAGCAGTGGCCACAGAGGCTTACACTTGCTGACATATATTATTTAATTCAGGCATGAAAGATGGGGACTCCTGCTGAACAATCCTATCAGTACATGAGACACAAAGGGCCTTCACATGTCCTTCAGGCAATTTCTCTAAGCATAATGCACATTTCTTAGGCTTAGCTTTAGATTCTTTAGGGGTCTCCTTGTCTTCCTAAAAGGAGAGAATGACAACCCATCAATAAGCGAAAGAAACCCAAACAAGCAAAAGTAAGTGAACCCATAGGCCAGATACTTACTGGGCTGATAGTCTTCCCCTGCTCCACAGAGTCAGAGTGTGAAGACGGATTAGCACCCATACTGACAGACAAGAAAATGGAAAGCTGCCTACCTTAAATACATGCCCAGATTTGAATTTTGGCACCCATACACCAGCGTCCAGAACTAGACTGTCCCCGGCATGAAGATTCCGATTCCGCGCCATACAGGAGACAGGACTTCCGGTCTCTGGCAATCCCAGCATGCCATGTGCTTGTCGACGTCACACGCCGGCACCGGAACGCACCAGAGACCAGAAAGGACCAAGGGACACACACGCATGCGCCCGAGGACCTGCTGGAGCTTATCCTCCCCGCCACATTAACTCTCAGAGCGCTGCCACGGGGAGACTGAGGGACCGGAGAGGCATGCCGCAGTGTGCACGCGAATGCCGACCTCCACCGCCTGGCTGCATTAAACAAGATCCTGACGCCAGCCCCAGGATCCGAAGGTAAACCTCAATACTTTCCCATAGGAACAGGAACACTGAGGGGTTGTCTGGGGAGGGCTTTTTAACCTATTTGTGCTTCCTGTTCCTATAGGCTCATTGGGGGCAATCTCATGTGGTGCTGTTGTGATGATGAATTGAAAAGGTATATTACAAGCAAATGATAGCTGTATACTATAGTAAATATGTATAAGGTAACTGTCCTGAATAGCTAAAGGCTGTCCGGGCATGCTGGAAGTTGTTGTTTTGTAACAGCTGGAGGCACCCTGGTTAGGAAACACTGTTAGACACTGGCCATGCTGTTGACAGAGCAGAGTTCGTTTCCCCACAGCAGCTTAAAGGGGTATTCCATGCAAAACCTTTTTTTTTTTATATATATCAACTGGCTCCAGAAAGTTAAACAGACTTGTAAATTACCTCTATTAAAAAATCTTAATCCTTCCAATAGTTATTAGCTTCTGAAGTTTTCTGTCTAACTGCTCAATGATGATGTCACGTCCCGGGAGCTGTGCATGATGGGAAAATATCCCCCTAGGAACTGCACAGCTCCCGGGACGTGACATCATCATTGAGCAGTTAGACAGAAAAATTCAGAAGCTAATAACTATTGTAAGGATTAAGATTTTTTAATAGAAGTAATTTACAAATCTGTTTAACTTTCTGGAGCCAGTTGATATATAAAAAAAAGTTTTGGCCTGGAATACCCCTTTAAGAGGTGTAAGCGGAGTTCTGATTGGCTGCTATCGGCAACAAGGTAAATCTTCCCATTGGCTCCTACTTTTCTCTATGTATGAAGATGTGTAAATCTTGTTTTTAAGACAACAGTCCTGGTTCAGCGAGTATAACAACTTACCTTGTATGACATACGGCTTTCGGATCTGTTTTTGTCCAGTACCTGTCTCCTATGGAAAGAGTAAAAGAAATGGCAGGTTAGTAGGTAGGTTTCTGAAATGTTACACTGTCTATATACTATATTATTTGTATATTATCAGTACTAGCTGGTGTAAGCAGGTATTCTAGAGGTTTAACAAAACCTGTGACTTTACTTCAAAATTTAATTGTAGCTTCATTTGGTAAAGAATTGATTACATGGCACCCTTTACATCACTGCAATGCCAGTTTACCAGAAATCCCAAACAAGCAATAGTAAAGTTCCTTTAAAGGGGTGGAAAATTATTATTATTATTATTATTTTTTTTTTTTTAATGAACTGGTGTCAGAAAGTTAAACAGATTTGTAAATTAACAAAATATAGGTACAGAATCCGGCACTGCTGTGTATACGGCAAGTAGTCAGCAACAGATGAATAATAGAAGCAAAAGTCCAAATCTCTGTGGTGCTCAGTCCAAAGACCGCAGACAAATCCAAAGTGTATGAAACGAATGGAGGACGGCACTCACCCAAGATGGTAGCTTCAAAACGATTCTTTATTGCAAAAACACGGTGAATAGACAGGAACGCCGAGGGCCTCAGTGTGCAGGTACCTGAATTACTTCTAATTAAAAATCTTAATCCTTCCAGTACTTATTAGCAGCTGTATGCTACAGAGGAAATTCTATTCTTTTTTAATTTCTTTTTTGTCTTGTCCACAGTGCTCTCTGCTGACAGAGCAGGAGAGGTTTGCTATGGGGATTTTCTCCTGCTCTGGACAGTTCCTGACACGGACCGAGGTGTCAGCAGAGAGCACTGTGGACAAGACAAAAGAAATTCAAAAAGAAAAGAATTTCCTCTGTAGCATACAGATGCTTATAAGTACTGGAAGGGTAAAGATTTTTTAATAGAATTAATTTACAAATCTGTTTTAACTTCTGGCACCAGTTGATAAAAAAAAAAATATATAAGTTTTCCACTGCACTGGAGTACCCCTTTAAAGAGGACCTGGGGGGGGGGGGGTCAGAATTTTGTAAGTCAAGGAGAATGGCTCCAAATGCAGAAGTGGTGCAAATCTTCTCATTATATACTTCTCTCAGTTTGTTCCTCTGCTGGTTTTGGCTACAAATATTGATACAAAAATTCTGTCCCAAATACTGCAGTGTGCAGATGGCCTTATTCAGTACCAATCCTGGGAACACGTGCAGTATAGTATAATTTATCTGGATTACCCACATATACCACACACAGATATTATGTACTGAGCATTTAGGCATTCTCAATTATTATTACTTATTGTAATGGCGCCCTTAGTTCCAGGCCACTGTACATGATAAGGGTTAAAATAAATAACATAAGCACAATGCATGTGATAAAAGAAAAAAAAAAAAACCTAGACCATTTACTGAGGAGGAGAGAGAGAGAGGAGGAAGAGGAAGAAAGAAAGGAAAAGAGAAAAAAAAAAAAGAGAGAGAGAGAGAGAGAGAGAGAGAAAGAGAATATGCTGGGAGTTGTAGTTTTAAAACATCTGGAGGGCCACAGTTTGGACACCACTGATCTAATTTGTCTGCTGATGGTTGTGGTGCGTTCCTGCATTTGGCGTTTCTTCTATTGATGTCATGCATGTCAAGTTTTGTTCAGCGAGAGTCTCGGTGCCGAGACCCCCCAGCAATTGCTTGTAGATTTTTTGTCCCTGCAGGCAGGTCCCTTTCGCTCTCTCTCTCCCTCTGTATCAGTCTGCCCTTTTCTCTGCATCACATTTATTGTACTTGCATTTGCGTTATGCATATTAACATTTATCATAGTACATAAAAATATGAATATAAAAATAAATAATAAAAAGCAGGGTGAAGTGCTCAGCTGATTCCTGGGCTTCTGACCACCTGCCATATTTAAAGGAAAAGTGTGATACATTGTATTGTAGGGTAAGAAAATCCATGCAAGTGAATAGAAGAGATAGTTAACTAATGAAAGGTATAAATGGATTCAAGGTCGAAAGCCCTATACAGCCATGCCCATACTTTATACCCTAAAAACCTGCCGACAGGACCACTTTAATTTACATGTCATAAAAAGCTTTTGAAACACTTCTAACATTTTAAGAGTACCTGTCATCAAACCATATTTTCTAAAATAATTCAGATTATATTCCCTAACTACTCCTAACACCCCTCCTGCCATAAAAAATTATTTTCGAGCTTTAAAATGCTCTGTATCATAGCTTTTGCCTTGATAACATTGTGTGAGCTCCCGGCACAAGAAAGTGGGCGTTCCCCGCAGGCGTGACATCACTGAAGCCTGCAAGAGCTGTGCCTCGCCATGCCCCGCACACACTTCCTGAGTTTGGTCTCCTGCCAGGCGGGGAGGAGACCAAACTAACTGTTTGACTTGCGGCAGGAAACAGAGCCACCTAGTGGCCGTTTGTTCAATTGCATTAAAAACATATAAAGGTTGAGAATTTTAACAGCAAATAAATAGCAAAGTGTCTTATAATTACATCAGGAACAATATATTAAAAGTTTAGATTGGTGACAGGTACTATTTAAGTTAAATGGGTTCTATTACAGCCTATGGGTGACAGGTGCCACTGCTGGTATCCATCACAGCCTTGGTATAACATGTATGTCCATGATGTGAACAGGCAATAAGTATGTGAACAAATTAAAAATTTGGGTATCTAATTGCACTAATCCTTACCGTGTGTGCAGAGGATAGGAGAGCCCTGTTGGGGTCTGCCGCAAGACCCATCTCTGCCAGATTTGTAGCTACAGATCTGGAGTCATCCCAAGCTTTTCTGATCTCATCACTGGAATTAAAACACAACAACAAGTTCTAATACATAAAAGATTTATATACAAAACCACAAATGTGTTTTATTCAAAAGCATACTGTTTTTAGAAATACTGGTACATAAGATGTAACGTATACAGCGGAGATGATGCACGTGCCTGGGGTACTCTGCTCTACTCGACATCATAGACTTCCATTGGGGGCTGGAAGGGGCACACGCTGTACTAGACATCGGGTTCACATGGACGTGATATAGCTGCATGTGTCAGTAACATCAATCCAAGTCCTGGTCTGATCCCGGGTTAAATGACCTGAACAGACAACTGAATTGACTAACAATCTGGCCAGTATCCGTAATAAGGACGTAAACAGGCAGCTGTAATAGGCGTTTGTGTGGTGCCCCCAAAAGTTATCCATACACAAGCCATCAGCTGAATGAGCCATTTCTTCAGAAGAAAAGGAGCAGACATGCTGACATACAACTGTCTGACCCTTCTTCTTCCAATGACAATGAGTCAGGACACCTAAAATATGACATGGTTGCCTGGTCCTCCCAGATTAAGCCAACATTTAAAGGCTGGGCGCTGTTTTGAGGGTCAGGCAGCTGGGCGCTTCCTGCTATAAGAGTATAGATACAAAAAAAAAAAAAGTCAAAACATCTTGAACAGGCACAGTTTCAAGACATTTGACTTTTTTTGGGGGGGATCTATACTGTATCAGCTCTGCCAATAACTAGTGTCACTACATGGCCCTGGTTTCCCTTATAACTGGGGCTACTATGGACAGCCATATTTATTAAAGGAGTTCTCCAAAGGATAGGGGATAAGATGTCTGATCGCCACTGGGGACCCCCGCGATCTCTGGGTTGCCAGTGGTGGCGTCCAGAACACAAAAGCTTGGAGCTTCCGTGTTTGTGACGCCACGCCCCCTACATTCATGGCTATGGGAGGAGGCGTGACGGCTACGTAGTAGCCGTCACGCCTGCTCCCATAGACATGAATGGAGGGGGGTGTGGCGGCTGTTGTCGCCAGTCATTGGGCACAGTTGCTCTGTGTATGGATGACTGGGATGCTGCGCCGGAGATCACAGGGGGCCCCAGACATCTTATCCCCTATCCTTTGGAGCACTCCTTTAATAAATATGGCTGTCCATAGTAGCCCCAGTTATAAGGGAAACCAGGGCCCTGTAGTGACACTAGTCATTGGCAGAGCTGATACAGTATAGATCAAAAAAAAAAAAGTCAAATGTCTTGAAACTGTGCCTGTTCACATACTCATACAGCAGGAAGATCTTCACAATAAAAAACAAACAGCTCACAACAGTGCCCGGCCAACAGATAAAACATTCAGGGGGCAACTAGAGAGAAGTGAAAGAAGCACTCACTGGCTTTCTGTAAACTTTTCTTTCTTTGTTTCCAAAGTACTAACATATTACAAACAGGGGGTTATAGTAGCGATTGGCAGAAGGTGCTTCTGTATTAAGTAGCCCACTAGATCTTGAACTTAGAAGCACTTGGTCGGAAAGGGCTTAATGATAAAATACATGTGAACTTGTTCCTATAAAGATTATTGGTATACCTCTTAATCGTTGGTATGACACTGGGCTGAACACGCTCATGTATGTAGTGCACCCTGTGTGTCATGACGTTTGCGAGGCCAAAAGAAGTGCGTCCGGCACAAAACAGACTGCCCTTGCTGTGTGTTTTAAACATTCCCCCTGTTTGTTATATGTAAATAATTTGGAAATAAAGAAAGAAAAAGTATACAGAAAGCTGGTGAGTGCCGCTATATCTTTCTACTTGCCTGATTGAAAATAGTTGTCAAGAAATGGCACCTCTACCAGGCTGGAGGGCATTGCTGCTGCCTGCCTCTACTTACTATATAGCAGCAGTTCCCAACCTTGGGTACATGTACCCCCAGGGGTACTTAGCAGTTCTCCTGGGGGTACTTTAAAACAAAAAAAATCTATAATGGCGGCCGCAGCCACTGGTTCCCGCTTCGAAAGCCGACACACTGCCCCCAGGAGCGGAGCAAGAGGACAGCAGATGAGAAGCACGGGCACCAGGCTGCTGTGGACCTACTGCTATGGGCCATAAAAGTAGGTTTCTAGACGAGGGGAGCACCGAAGCAGGACAGTATACAACTGTATAGGGACCTTCAAATACATAGGAGCAAGAGGGGGGCCTCCAACTATATGGGTGCACAACAGAGGGGGGGCCTCCAACTATATGGGTGCACAACAGAGGGGGGCCTCCAACTATATGGGTGCACAACAGAGGGGGGCCTCCAACTATATGGGTGCACAACAGAGGGGGGCCTCCAACTATATGGGTGCACAGAGGGGGGGCCTCCAACTATATGGGTGCACAGAGGGGGGGGCCTCCAACTATATGGGTGCACAGAGGGGGGGCCTCCAACTATATGGGTGCACAGAGGGGGGCCTCCAACTATATGGGTGCACAGAGGGGGGCCTCCTGTTGACATTTTAATGATTAGAAGTTGAGCAAAAGTTTAATAAAAGTTATGAAATGAAACTTTTGCATGAATGAAAAACTGCATGTCTGATGTATATACAGCCATATACTTTGGATGGACACACCAGAAGAAATATGACGTCACTACTGTATGTATACAGGAGTGTTTCCATGCCCTCACAGCAGACCTTACACCCCAAGCGTCTAGTTATGTTCCCAGGCGCAGCGCCCCTCTTGCCCACAGGCTGGATCTAGTATTGCAGCTCAGCTCCATGCAATCATGGATCCATACCGAGCACACAGCCTGTAAGCAGGGAAGAAGATTGGGCAGTGTTCAGACTACAGAAAGATGCGATCTAGAAGAGTCTGTCAGGGTTTATTCCAGCGTTTCCCAACCAGGGTGCCTCCAACTATTGCAAAACTACAACTCCCAGCATGCCCGGCTGTCCGGGCATGCTGGGAGTCGTAGGTTTGCAACAGCTGGAGGCACCCTGGTTGGGAAACACTGGTCTAGTCCTACTGCGTCCCGGAGCCGCATCCAGCAGAGTGAGGAGCGGCGTCCATACTGGATCCCCTCCCCGTCCTCACCAAACGATACGCGGTGCCTCTTTCTTCCTCGCCCTGCGCTTTAGCTTCTTCCTGTTCACACTGTAGTTGAACGTGTTCTTTCGCGTCTTTTTCACTTTACCCATCTTGTTTCCCCCTGTACTGCGCCGAGGCCGGACACGTGGTCTTGTCGCTCGTCGCGTTAGTCTGACGTCACCAAACGGGAGTGAGACATTCTGGGCTATGTAGTTTTCAGGCGGGGAGGGAACATACAGCCTACTGTGCCCGGGTGAATCGTGGCATATGGCTGTACCTGTTGGCTGTATACACCGCCATGCCCTGCTCTTAGCTGGTGACATGCTTACAGGGTCTTGAGGCATTTTAGGAAGTTTATTTTCTAACAATGTTTTCTGGTAGTCGGTAGAAAAAAAGCTGTCTAGGAATGCTGGGAGTTGTAGTTTAGCAGCAGCTGGAGGCACACTGGTTGGGAAACACTGCAGCAGAGAGTGCCCAGCAAGAGGAACATATGGAAGATTCCATTCTGGCGGTCGCTGCGTCATCACCATTGATGGCAATGCCGTGCTCGTGGACTTCAGCGCAAAGACCGAATATGTTCCTTCTTTGTGCGGAACAATTTCCGCAGCTAAATTGTCCGCCGGTGAAATTGCTCAGTGTAAACGGGTCTCGCAGATGACCCATTGACACTGATGTTTAGGCTAGGTTCACACTACGGAATATCCATCTGCAATTCCGATTTGAAATTGCAGGCAGAAATTCTGCTTACTAAAATGTATAGTGTAGTGAATGGGTTTCCGTTCACAAATTCACACTTTGGAATTTTTGAAGCGGAAATTGTGAGCGGAAAATCCGCTTAAAAATTTCCTGCCTGAAGAATGGCGTTGCTCGTTCTTCAGGCGGAAATACTCGCGGAACACATTGCAGTCTATTGGAGACTGCAGTGTCTGCGTGGCCGCACTCGGAATCTGCGGGTGGAAACTTTCTGCACAGAGATTCCGCAGTGTGAACCTAGCCTTATGTTCACAGCGCGTAATTCCGGTCATGGAATGCCGTGGGAATTATGTAGTGTGAACATACCCTTAGGCTAAGTTTCTACTTGTTTTTTTTGTCCTGCGTTTTTTGGTTTGAAAAAAAAAAAAAAACGCCAAAAAAATAAAACCGGCAGTGCAATTTCCTGCATCTGGCGTTTTTCGTGGGGTTTTTTCATTTGTGTGGAAATTGCATTTTTGGCCCCTTTGCGTTTTTTTAGGTACCCAAAATTTGGGTACCAAAAAAAAAGGATGCAGTAGTGATGAAAAAAAAATTTATTTAACGAAATTTATATTTTTATAACGAAATTTTAATTCATTTTTAATAAAGTGTGTGTTTCACTTTTTTTCCTCTCTTTTTTGACATTTTTTAGGTAGTACTACTACTCCCAGCATGGGATGCGGCCGGTATAGATGTATAGATGCGGCCGGTTGCTCTTCTATGGTCCCCTGCACGGCCGTATATATACACATATTCATATTTCCCACAGAGATTTGTGATTGGCTGGAACCATCTGGCCAATCACAGCTCTCTGTGGGAAATATGAATATGTGTACATATACGGCAGGGCAGGGGACCATAGAAGGGTGGCTGCCGCATCTATACATTACACAGGAGGATCGCAACGGAACCTGGGGACATTTGTCAATTAGTACAAGTACTACTACTCCCATCATGGAACAGTGTGTGTTCCATGCTCGGAGTAGTAGTACCACCTAAAAAATAAAGAATAAAAAGTTAAAAACACACACACACTACATTTTTATTATTGTCGGCTACATTTTTAGTGCCCTACCCGCGCACATAAATTGATCCTTGTTTAAAAATTTATAAAAATGTTGTTATAAAAAAGATACATTTCGTTAAATACAATGTTTTCCTTCAGTAATGTATCTTTTTCATTATTTTTTTTAATGGTACTCTACGAAATTTTATTAAAAAAGGTATCTCCATCACTTTTTTGGATCGCTAAAGTCCAAAAGAGAATAAAAATTGCCTTCAAAAACGCCAAAGTTAAAAGCCACATGGCGTTTCTCTTGGCGTTTTTTTTACTCTCATAGACTTCTATGGGTGAAAAACGCCACGATTTCAGGGAGAAAAACGCCAGTGGCTCAACATGCTGCGATTTAGCAAAACCGCCAAGGAGTTGAAAAACGCCAAAAAAGAGTGAAAAAACGCCAAAAGAATAAGAAAAAAAAGCCAAACTGAAAAACGCCAAGTGGAAAAAGAATTTTGCGATTTCTCATTGATTTACAGCTAACATTTGGCCGTAGCGTTTTTTGGCTGAAAAAAACACCATGCGGCAGAATTGGCGTTTTTTATGGCATTTTTCCCCTCCAAAAAAACAAGTAGAAACTTAGACTTAGGGTCTTTTCACACGGAAGAATTTCCGCTAGCGCAATTCCGCCTGAAATTAAGGCCCATAGACTGTTAAGGGATTTCCACACTCCCATTCACACTTCTGAATTTCTGCTTGCGGAATTCCAATAGCTGAATTCTGCAAGCAGAAATTCAGGAGTGTGGAATCCCATAGAAGTCTATGGGCTTCAATTTCAGGCAGAATTCCGCTAGCGGAAATTCTGCCGTGTGAATAGACCCTTAGGCTAGGTTCACACTACGGAATCTCTGGGCAGAAAATTTCTGCCTGAAGATTCCGAGTGCGGTCAGCGCCGACTGAATCAGTCGGCTCTAGGACCGCGCGGACACTGCAGTCTCCAATAGACTGCAATGTGTTCCGCGAGTATTTCTGCCTGAAGAATGAGCAACGCTTTTCTTCAGGCGGAAATTTTCAAGCGCATTTTCCGTTCACAAATTCCGAATTGTGAATTTGTGAACGGAAAACCCATTCACTACACTATACTTTTTAGTAAGCGGAATTTATGCCTGCTATTTCAAAGCGGAATTGCAGGCAAAAATTCCGTGGTGTGAACCTAGCCTTATGTTCACACTGAGGAACTAAAGAGGAATCATTTCAGTCAGGAAATTGTTGCCTTCTGTCATTTTGTCCATCAAGCGGAATTTGAGCAGAATTTCCACAAGGAAATGAAGAGGAATGAAGAAGGAGGCTATTCAGTTCTACTTTTCTGGATTCCCCTTGAATTCCGCTTGAAATGGATTTCGTCAGGAAAAAAAAAATCCCATCGACTTCAATGGGCTTTTACTCGAGGATTTTGCCTGAAGAATTAATATGTTCTATCTTCAGGTGGAACAGAATTCAGTGTCAGAATTCTGCTAGAAGAAATTCCTCAGTGTGAACAGGGCAGCGGAAAGTCCATTAAAGGAGAACTCCAGAATATAAAAATTGTCCTCCATACTGCCAGCAGAAAAAAAAATAAAGATGTACATACCTTACTTCGCTCCCCCGGGGCCTCCAGTAACCAGCTCCGGTCTCCACCGCGATCCTCTTCCTGGTTGCTGGTGGTCGGCGAGTCATACTGCACTCAGCCAATCACCGGCCGCAGTGAAGTCCCAACTCGGCCGGCGATAGGCTGAGCGGCAGTGTGAGAACGCTTCAGGACACACAATTCTTCACTACACCGGAACCTGCTGCCGGGGCCGAAAACATCACACTGCCGCTCAGCCTATCGCCGGCCGATTCGCGACTTCACTGCGGCCGGTGATTGGCTGAGTGCAGTATGACTCGTCGACCACCAGCAACCAGGAAGAGGATCGCGGAGGAGACCGGAGCCGGTTACCGGAGGCACCGAAGGAGCGAAGGAAGGTATTACCTGTTTTTTTTTTTTTTTACTGCCCGCAGTATGGGGGACAATTTTTATATTCTGGAGTTCTCCTTTAAAGTAAATAGAACTTTCATTATAATATGGTTTGGAGCAGAATAAGCGAGCAATTTCCTTTCCAATTCATCAGTGTGAATAGACCCCCACTGATCTCGAGATATAGCCAGATCTGCACTTTGTCTTATTACAGTAGGCGGACTCCATTATAAGTCTATGGGCCCCAATTCCTTGAATGAGACTGACTAAGTGGTAAGTACTGAGATCTCCACCCATCACAACCTCAGGAAGGATTTAAAGCTCTCTAGGGGGTTTATTTGCCTTAGGCTAGGATTTCACTGAGGTTTTTGCACTGTGTTTTTTTTAGGCTTAAAAACGCCAGTAAAACTGGCACTGTTTTTCCCTGCGTTTTGGTGTTTTTTCTTGTGTTTTTACCTTTGTGTGGAATTTGCCTTTTTTGGCCCCTTTTTTGGGGTACCCAAAAAAAAAAAAAGGATGCAGTAGGGATGGAAAAAAATGTATTTAACAAGATTTTTTTTACGAAATTTTAATCAATTTTCAATAAAGTGTGTGTGTTTCACTTTTTTCTCTCTATTTTTTATTTTTTTTTAGGTAGTACTAGTTTAGGTAGTACAGACTGTTCCATGATGGGAGTAGTACCTGTTCTTATAGATAGATCGCCCCGGGTGTTACTTCTGACACCTGATGTGATCGTCCATAATACAGCAGAGATGCGGAGTGGCTCTATACAGCGCTCGCATCTCTGCTCTGTACTCCGGCCGGCCAGTGATGTGAATATTTTCCGATTAGAGTGGGGATTGGCCGGATGGTTGCAGCCAATCACCACTCTCAGAGGGAAATATGAATGAGTGATGTTCTATTCATACCACTGGACGGCCAGAGTATAGTGAAATGATATGGAGCGCAGGAGAAAGCTGCCCGCATCTCTGCAATAAATAGGACAATTGCATTGGGTGTCAGAAGTGACACCTGCTGTGATCTGTCCTTAACTGCGGGTACTACTACTCCCAACATGAAACACACTCTGCTCCATGCTGGGAGCTGTAGTACCTGCATTCATAGACTGCATTCACTGTTGACACCTGTTGTGATCCTCCTGTATAATGACAAAATGGGGGCCGTTGTGTTTTTAAAGGGAACCTTACAGACAGAACATGTTGCTGAGGGCAGCACAATATAGACAGGCTTGCCGTTTCCAGCGGTCTGCAAGTATGTACATTAGTTTAATCAAACTTGCATACAGCCCTGTGAGAGAGGAGTCCAGCATATTTATTAGGCACTGCACCCCTGCCCATCTGCTGATGACTGACAGGCTTGAAAGACCGCTGGAAACGGCATGTCCACCACCGTATCATGCTACCATGTGGACATGCTGTTTCCAGCGGTTTTTCATATGCAGTCTGCAGTGTGCGCCCAGTGCGGCAAGTGATGAATCTGACGTATTCATCCGGATTCTCCCATTCACTGTACATAGAGTGAAGCCTGTCAGTCATCAGCAGATGGGCAGAGGAGAGCGGTGCCTAATAAATATGCTGGACTCCTCTCTCACAGTGCCGTATGTAAGTTTGACTAAACTACCGTACATAGTTTCAGAATCGACAGACCGCTAGACTTCCTGTCTATATTCCCTCTATATGCCCTCAGCAACAGTAGCATGTTCTCTGTAAGGATCTCTTTAAAAACACGGTGACCCCCGTTTTGTCATTCACATATGTATGTTTTTATGCACCAATTATATCTTCCCATATAATTTATAGATGCGGGAGGCCACTCTTCTATTGTCCCCTGCACTGACGTATATATATATATACACATATTCCTATTTCCCACAGAGAGCTGTGATTGGCTGGAACCATCTGGCCAATCACAGCTCTCTGCGGGAAATATGAATATGTGTATATATACGTCAGTGCAGGGGACCATAGAAGAGCGGCTGGCCACATCTATACATTATACAGGAGGATCACAACGGACCCCGGCGATCTGTCAATTAGTACCGGAACTACTACTCCCATCATGGAACAGTGTGTTCCGTGCTGGGAGTAGTAGTACTACCTAAAAAATGTAAAAAAAAAATAAAAAAAAGTGAAAAACACACACACACTACATTTTTATTATTGTCGGCTACATTTTTAGTGCCCTGCCCGCCCACATAAATTGATCCCTGTTTAAAAATTAATAAAAATGTCATTATAAAAAGATACATTCAAAAAAGAAAAAAACCGCCTTCAAAAATGCCAAAGTTAAAACCAACATGGCGTTTTTCTTAGCGTTTTTGCTCTCCCATAGACTTCTATCGGAGAAAAAGGCCACGATTTCTGTGCAAAAAACGCCAAACTAGGATTTGTAGGGCTTTTTGAAAACCAGCCTCTGAGCCCAAAATAGCTGGAAAATGCCCAAAGGATTAAAAAAGACGCCAAACTGAGAAACGCCAAGTGGATCTGGCATTTTGCAGTTTACTATTGACTTGCAGCTAACATCTGGATGCCGTGTTTTTTGAAATGGGCGTTTTTTACTGCGTTTTTGCTTGAAAATCCTCAGTGGAATTCCAGCCTTATTCTGGATCTTTAGGTCCAGTGGATGTAAATTCAGGACAATTATGGATTGACCTGAATGACCATGATAAGTCCTGTGGTCTCCACCCTGCCGGAGAGTCACTGTGACCGTGTTTGATTTGAAAGGTGTTCTTCTTACTTAGATCAGTGACTGCTGCCACCCATTGACCAAGAATTAGAACTAGAAATAGCTGCTGATCCAGTATATACCGTAATAAAGTGCATTATTTATTTAACACATGGCGGTAACTGCTGCAGAAACAGGAACTATTGGGGGCTTCATATAGCAGGTCACATATAACTCCACCTGTTGTGATGTTATCACACCAACAGCTGTCACATCCCAAATATTATATGCTCTGTGATGGAGGGGCACTAACCTAGTACATGTCTTCTTTTTTTTCTACAAGCAACATACTACCTGAACGAAGACTTAGGATATGTTCACACAGCGGAATGTCAGTGCGGAATTCTGCAGAAATATTCCTCTCGGACATTCCACTGGAGCAGAGACCCTTTGAATTTCATGGAATTTTGCGGCACTGTTCACATGGTGGAATTACTGCGGCAGATGTTTCTAAAGAATAGACTTGTCTATTCTTTTTGCTGGTTTAGTTCTGAAATGCGTTGTCGTCTATGAGACAGCGCATGTAGAAGTGGTCCTAGAGGCCGTCGCATTCTTTAAATGTGCGGAATGTCCGCACGTATTTTCCGTGTGGACATTTCGCACACATTACACCATGTGATCCCAGCCTTATTTCTCCCCTATAATCAGCACAAAATTTTAGGACGATCTTTAATAACAAGACACTTTAGGCAACAAAATGTAATAAATCAAGACTAGGGCTACATGGCGATGTTAAGGGGTATTCCAAGTTTTTTTTTCTTCAGCCTTTGAACCCATAATGCCACATTAGGCCTCATTCACATTGCCGTCAGACACGGCTATTCGCAGTTCCGTTGGCAGACCCCATGCAAGTGATCCTGGTAGTAGCTGTTTGCATCTGACCCAT
The DNA here is from genome assembly GCF_029499605.1 of Hyla sarda. Taxonomy (NCBI): domain Eukaryota; kingdom Metazoa; phylum Chordata; class Amphibia; order Anura; family Hylidae; genus Hyla; species Hyla sarda. The sequence goes on from NC_079192.1 coordinate 325,856,853, forward strand.
TTCAGGGTCCGATCGGTAAAAAAAAAGCCGTAACGTGTCAGATGCAAACGGCCGTTTGAACCTAGTCTTATAATACTGTCCAAGTTATTAAAACTGCTGGAAAATAAAAAATGAAAAAACCTGCAATAAAAACCTGAATGTTGATGTACATACACTCATATACTATACATGGGTACACCAAAAGAAATATGAGGTCACTAATGGAGGTATACAGGAGTGTTTCCATGTCCTGACAGCAGAATTGAGATACCAAATTAAAAAGAAACAGAAAAAGTTGCGCTATATAAGTGCCATAAACTTGGTAGATAAATGATATGAAGTACCTGGATAGAAACAGGAGTGAGGATCCACTCACTTCTTAGGCTAGGTTCACACTACGGAATTTCCACCTGCAATTCCGCTTTGAAATTGAAGGCAGAAATTCCGCTTACTAAAATGTATAGTGTAGTGAATTGGTTTCCGTTCACAAATTCACACTTTGGGATTTGTGAAACGGAATTTGTGAACGGAAAATCCGCTTGAAAATTTCTGCCTGAAGAAAGGGGTTGCTCATTCTTCAGGCGGAAATACTCGCGGAACACATTGCAGTCTATTAGAGACTGCAGTGTCCGCGCGGTCCTAGTGCCGACTGATTCAGTCGGCGCTGACCGCACTCGAAATCTAGGAGATTCTGCAGTGTGAACCTGGCCTTAGTGTTGTGCTATCAGACACAACACTGTAAAGATCCTGAAGGTGAGTATCTTGGGCTCCTCTAGGTCTTCATGGCTGCCCGGCATCAATGGTCAGTCACCCAGATGAACTGTGGTAAGTGTGCAACAGTGCAGATGGGGATCCCATGGGGTCCCTAAAAACAGGATGCAGTGATGGCAGCTGAGGTGCTTGGATTGTCATTTGAGAGCCCGTTCTCCCGTAGGGGACAAATCAGGAATAGTAAAATAAAGATACTTTTTATTGAATAATATGCGACGCGTTTCTCGAGAAGCACCACTCGCTTAGGTCTTATCTACTGTTCTCTTTATTCCGTGGATCGATATGATTAATATAATATGCATGTTTGGATGTTTTTTTTTTTTTTTTTTTGTACTACTCTTAAGAAAAGGTAAAACTTAGCTCTGCAGATACTTCAGATGTCGGGATCAGTATTGATCATGGCTTCTGAAGGATTAAAGGGGTACTCCCGTGGAAAACTTTTTTTTTTTTTTTTAAATCAACTGGTGCCAGAAAGTTAAACAGATTTGTAAATCACTTCTATTAAAAAATCTTCATCCTTCCAGTACTTTTTAGGGGCTGTATACTAAAGAGGAAATGCTTTACTTTTTAGATTTCTCTGATGTCATGACCACAGTGCTCTCTGCTGACCTCTGCTGTCCATTTTAGGAACTGTCCTGAGCATCATATGTTTGTTATGGGGATTTTCTCCTGCTCTGGATAGTTCCTAAAATGGACAGCAGAGGTCAGCAGAGAGCACTGTGGTCATGAGATCAGAGAAATCTAAAAAGTAAAGCATTTCCTCTATAGTATATAGCCCCTAAAAAGTACTGGAAGGATTAAGATTTTTTAATAGAAGTGATTTACAAATCTTATTAACTTTCCGGCACCAGTTGATTTAAAAAAAAAAAGGGAGTACCCCTTAAAGATTTAAACCATCTTTTTAGCTCACGTGTACAGACACTGATGAATGGTGTGGACAGAATATATTTGTTATAAGGTACAATTGTACTGTAGTCACATATTTATTATTTTAACATGCACACATTCATCCTGTATTCATGTCGTTTCTTAATATAGTCACTTTCTGTTGTGACCGGATAATTCATTTCTTCTTTGCAGCAATGTTTTTACATATCCAGTTCATTCCATCCTGAAAACAAAGAACACACGGTTTAATTTTGGTATATAAACTGTAAAGACTGCTGTGATTGAATCTTTCATTCCATCAGCTAAACTATAGTATCCCCAAAATTGTCATTCATGGCATATCCTCAAGAAATGATAAATAAATATCTGATAGGTGGAGTCCCATTTATAGGAAGAATAGAGTTACCCTAAGTCCTATTGAACAAGCCAAGTATACTGTTAGAGACTAGCTATATCTATAGGAAGAGAGGAAGTTCTGTATTGAAGTCTGTAGGAGTCATGGAAACAGACATGCATGCTTTTTGTCCACTTTTTCTCCTCCCTGGCTGGGAGCAGTGCTGAGCTTGTCTGTGCCCTGGCTGCAGTCTGAGATTTAGGACTCCAGCATGAGTCTGAAATCTATAAAAAAAAAAAGGGCTTGCGGCCAGGACTCAAAGTGGAAACTTAAATAAAAAAGAAGCATATTTTTTAATAACATGCTATTGGAAAGTTATTGTGCATACATTAATCTATAATATTTCGAAAGTTGTTTTGATGAAAGGTACCCTTTAACCCCTTAAGGACGCAGCCCTTTTTCGCAATTCGGACCACCGTCGCTTTACGCATTAATAACTCTAAAAGGCTTTTACCGAATATTCTGATTATGACATTGTTTTTTCGTGACATAATCTACTTTATTTTGGTGGTAAATTTTTGTCGTTACTTGCATCTTTTTTTGGTGAAAAATCCCCAAATTTCCTGAAAATTTTTAAAATTTCGCATTTTTCTAACTTTGAAGCTCTCTGCTTGTAAGGAAAATGGATATTCCAAAAATTTTTTATTTTTCTTCACAAATACAATATGTCCACTTTATGTTGGGCTTCAAAGTAGAGCAGCAATTTTCAAAAATTTCATGAAAATTGCAAAATCTGAAGGGACAGATGTTACAGAACTACAACTCCCAGCATGCCTGGGCAGTCTGGGCATGCTGAGAGTTGTAGTTTGGCAACATCTGGAGGGCTACCGTTTGGGCACCACTTTAACAGTGGTCTCCAAACTGTGACCCTCCAGATGTTGCAAAACTTTGGCTGTCTGGGCATGCTGGGAGTTGCAGTTTGGCACCCATTAGGAAGGGCAGTAGTAAATGTCGCTTACTGCCCCCTTCCTCCCCCCACTGTCGTTTCCCTACCTGCGCCGTGATCTCCGCTGTCTCCATCGACGATCGGCGGTCCCCACGCATCTTCTCCTCCAGGTACCGGCCTCCATCTTCTCCCCCCGTTCTGCCTGACATCCAGGAGTGGGCAGAACAGGGGGTTGCCATGGCAACCCAGTGTCCTGCACTGCCATTGGTCATAATCAGTTCTGACCAATGGCAGAGGATAGGAGGAGATCGCAGCACTGCGACCTCACTCCTATCCCTCAGGATGATTGGGGCTGTTACTGACAGCTCCGATCATCCCTATTTTCTGGGTGATCGGGTCACCAGAGACCCGATCAGCCCGGAATAGCAGAAAATCGCATGTCTGAATTGACATGCGATTTTCTGCGATTGCCGACATGGGGGGGTCTCAGGACCCCCCCTGGGCGATGTGCCGGGATGCCTGCTGAATGATTTCAGCAGGCATCCCGGTCCGGTCCCCAACCGGCTAGCAGCGGGGACCGGAATTCCCACGGGCATATGCATACGCCCCACGTCCTTAAGGACTCGGGATGCAGGGCGTATGCATACGCCGGGCGTCCTGAAGAGGTTAAGAGAGAATTTTTCTCTAAAAATAAAAAAGCTTTCAGAAAATATAACTCTTCACCATGTTCTGCCTAGATTTTCACATATTCCTATAATATCTGATTTTTTTAAAAGCTGAAGGAAGAGATGAGCAATATTGGTTCCTATTTCCCCACATGGGTCATTAACCAGCTATCCTAGTCTTCTAAATAGCAACTATACTATAGATGTCTTGTACTGAAAGGCACTCACCTACACCTGTATGGATAAAAAAAAAAATCTTTATTTTAGTCCATAAAAAATAATACAGGTACAACTCTTTCACATCTGGCTTGCATCAACCAAGACATGAAATGGTCATCAGTGTGGCCCCTGTCTTCCTCTCATCTACCCTACCTGCATCGTTTTTAATGAACTGAAATAAAAATGCATGCTGTTATCTGTACAGGTGTCAGTGAGTGCCCTCCTTTTTTATTTTTCATGATGTTCCTGTGTTGATAAGATATTTACTGATTGTAATTCTGCCTGAAGCAGGAGGGGCAGTTTGCATCAAACGACTGCAGTTTTCAGCTAATATTTTTTTTACCTGGATTCCTTCTCCTGAGAGTGCAGAACAAGCCTGGATCTGCCACGTACGGTCCCGGTAAGTGTGAAGGTTCAATCCAGCAGCAATGTCCGAAGCAGGAGCAGCAGTCAGTAAGTCTTGTTTGTTGGCAAACACCAGAAGAGGAACACCAAGTAGACTGTCCTCTTCTATGAGTTCTGCCAGCTCCTAAACAATAAAACTGGTCATGGTAAGCTGGAGTTCATGCTTTAATATTCTTATTTATAAAACTTAACGGGGTACTCTACTGGAAAACATTATTATTATTATTATTATTTTTAATCAACTTATGCCAGAAAGTTAAACAAATTTGTAAATTACTTCAATTAAAAAATCTTAATCCTTCCAGTACTTATCAACTGCTGTATGATACACAGGAAGTTCTTTTCTTTTTGAATTTCCTCTCTGTCTGACCACAGTGCTTTCTGCTGACACCCCTGTCCATGTCAGGAACCGCCCAGAAAAGGATAGGTTTGCTATGGGAATTTGCTTCTACTCTGGACAGTTCCTAAAATGGACCAAGGTGTCAGCAGAGAGCACTGTGGTCAGGCAGAAAGGAAATTCAAAAAGAAAATAACTTCCTGTAGATTATACAGCAGTTGATAAGTACTAGAAGGATTAAGATTTGAAAAACAGGTTTAAAAAGAATGGCCACTAGTGGTTTCTTCTGCAAAGGAACCCAGAAAATTCAGCCTTTTTTTTTTTTTTTTTTTTTTTAAAGGACCAAAATCTGTGAGGGGAGGGGGAGGGAGGTGTGGTTATCTCCATGTTGTGCCTCAGAGCACAGACAAGATGCAGACAGCTTGCAGCCTCTTCTGGAGAAGCATTCACATGCACAGTTACAAGCAATACAAGGTGCTAAACTATTATTTATATGCAAAATGTTTTTTATTTGGTAATTTTATGAACTTATTTCTTGTGTATGTGCACCATATAGGTTCCACATGGTTGCTTTAGGGTTATAAAAAGCATGCACTTTGATTACAAAGCTGTGCATATGTAAAAATCTTTTTTGCAGGTTTTTCTTCTGTCCTTGCACCATATAGTTTCACATGGCTGCATTAGTTATATAGAGCATGCATTCAGCCAATATGCTTTGCAAAAGTAAAAATGTTTGTGCTGATCTCATGACAGGGGAGGGGGGAGGAGAAGAGCTCATCATACTCCAGGGGAAACGCCCCCAGCCTTTGAGAGGAATGTAGAAGACTGATAAGATATACATAGATCAAAAGGTATTTTACATATTAGCACGTGCATATTATTATGCATACAGGTCTTAGGGCACATTACTACACATTACGCTCTGTGCGTAATGACGGGTGATACAGGGGACGAAGCCGCGTGACGTCATGGCTCCGCCCCTCGTGACATCACGGCCCGTCCCCTTAATGCAAGTCTATGGCAGGGGGCGTGACGACCGCCGCGCCCCCTCCCATAGACTTGTATTGAAAGGGGCGGGCCGTGATGTCACGAGGGGCGGAGCTGTGACGTAACGATGCTCCGGCCCCTGTATTGCGCAACATTACGTGCAGAGCGAACTCGGATCCCGGGGGTCCCCAGCAGCGGCACCGCGGCGATCTGACATCTTATCCCCTATCCTTTGGATAGGGGATAAGATGTCTAGGGGCAGAGTACCCCTTTAAGGACTAAGACAATTTTATTTTTACGTTTTCGTTTTTTCCTCCTCCCCTTCAAAAAATCATAACTCTTTTATATTTTCTTCCACAGACTAGTATGAGGGCTTGTTTTTTGCGTGACCAGTTGTCCGTTGTAATGCCATCACTCACTTTACCATAAAATGTATGGCGCAACCAAAAAAATACTATTTGTGTGGGGAAATTAAAAAGAAAACTGCAGTTTTGCAAATTTTGGAAGGTTTTGTTTTCACGCCGTACAATTTATGGTAAAAATGACATGTGTTTTTTATTCTCTGGGTCAATACGATTAAAATGATACCCGTGATTATACACTTTTCTATTATTGTTGCGCTTAAAAAAAATCGAAAACTTTTTAACCAAATTAGTACGTTTAAAATCCCCCTATTTTGAAGACCTATAACTTTTTCATTTTTCCGTATAAGCTGTGGTATGAGGGCTCATTTTTTGCGCCGTGATCTTTACTTTTTATTAATACCATATTTGCTTATACAAAACTTTTATTACATTTTTTATTAGTTTTTTTGGTAATAAAATTTTATAAAAAAGCAGCAATTTTGGACTTTTTTTTTTTTTTTTTTACATTCACGCCGTTCACCGTACTGGATCATTTACATTTTATTTTAATAGTTCGAATATTTACGCACGCGGCAATACCAAATATGTATATAAAATAATTTTTTTACACTTTTTGGGGGACAATTTATGTTTTTATTGGGGGAGGGGGTTTTCAAATTTTTTTTACTTTTATTTTTACATTCTTATGCTGGGTCCACACTACGTTTTGTCCCATACGGGAGCGCATACGGCAGGGGGGAGCTAAAAGCTTGCGCTCCCGTATGTGACCGTATGCGCTCCCGTATGCCATTCATTTCAATGAGCCGACCGGAGTGAAACGTTCGGTCCGGTCGGCTCATTTTTGCGCCGTATGCGCTTTTACAACCGGACCTAAAACCGTGGTTGACCACGGTTTTAGGTCCGGTTGTAAAAGCGCATACGGCGCAAAAATGAGCCGACCGGACCGAACGTTTCACTCCGGTCGGCTCATTGAAATGAATGGCATACGGGAGCGCATACGGTCACATACGGGAGCGCGAGCTTTTAGCTCCCCCCTGCCGTATGCGCTCCCGTATGGGACAAAACGTAGTGTGGACCCAGCCTTATAGTCCCCATAGGGGACTATTTATAGCAATCATTCGATTGCTAATCCTGTTCAGTGCTATGTATAGGACATAGCACTGATCAGGGTTATCGGTCATCTTCTGCTCTGGTTTGCGGGAAGGCAGATCAGAGCAGAAGACTCCTGGAAGGCAGCAGAGCCAGGTGAGGGGACCTCTGTCTGCTGTGCAGGATGATCGGATCACCGCGGCAGCGCTGCGGGCGATCCGATCATCCTGTTAAGTGACCGTGATGCTGCAGATGCCGTGATCTGTATTGATCACGGCATATGAGGGGACCAGCGGGCCCGCGGTTATGCTCAGTAAATGTACGTCCTGCGTCGTTAAGGGGTTAAAAACAGTAAACAAAAAAGTTTAATAAAATATTAATCTTAAAAAAGTTACCACATTATTTAACCAGAATAGTGATCACAGTATATATATAAAAAAAAAAAAAAATAACATTTAAAAATAAATAAATGATAAAATAACATTTTGTTATGTTGCGGCCTTGTGCTATACCCTATAATGAGAATGTGAAAACAGAAGTGAAGGATTTTTTTTGCAAATGGGTTACAAAGGAAGAAATAACATTTTGCATTGACACAAGTATTCAGACTCTTGGCTATGACACTTAAAGGGGTACTCTGCTCAGCGTTTGGAACAAACTGTTCCAAACGCTGGAGTCGGCGCCAGGAGCTTGTCACGCCCCGTCACCTCAATGCAAGTCTATGGGAGGGGGCGTGACGGCTGTCACATCCCCTCCCATAGACTTGCATTGAGGGGGCGAGGTGTGACATCATGAGGGGGCGGGCTATGACATCACAAGCTCTCGGCGCTGACTCCAGCGTTCGGAACAGTTTGTTCCAAACGCTGAACTGTGGAGTACCCCTGTAAAATTTAGCTACTGGGATCTACCATCTTCTTTGATCATCCTTTAGATGTTTCTCCACCTTGATTGGAGTCACCTGTGGTAAATTCAGCTGATTGGACAGGATTTGGAAAGACTCAGCCCTGTCTATATATGATCTCACAGCTGACAGTGTATATCAGAGCATCACCCAAGCCATGAGGAAGAAAGAACTGCCTGTAGAGCTCAGTAACAGGATTGTGTGGAGGCACATATCTAATGAAGGTTACAGAAAATTCCCAAGGGCACAGTGGCCTACATAATACTTAAATGAAAGATGTTTGGAACAGCTAGGACTATTCCTAAAGCTGGCCACTCCACCAAACTAATCGAGGGAGAATGGCCTTAGAAAGGGAGGTGACAATAAGCACAAAGGAGACTCTGGCTAAGCTCCAAAGATCTTGTGTGCAGATGGGAGATACTTCTAGAATGTCACCCATTAGTGGACAGAAAGAAGCCTCTACTCAGTACACGACACAAGACATGTGAAAGTCTGCCTGGAGTTTACAAAAAAAGGACCTGAAGGACTGTGAGAAACAACATTTTCTGGTCTGATGAAACTAAGATTGATTGTTTTTGGCTTCAAGTGTCGTGTCTTGAGGAAGCAAGGAACTCCTCATCACCTGCCGTATACCATCCCTACAGTGAAGCATGGCGGTGGCAGGGAAACAGGTCAGGGGTGAGGGAAAACTGAATATAGCAAGGTATAGAGATATTCTTAATAAAAATCCTATGAAACAGCAATAGAAAACTTTCCGGAGGTGCTCAGTCCGGTACCTCACACAACGCTATTCCAAAATGCATCAAGAAAGAAATATGGATAGTACTCACAGGTATCTTGTGCATATCATTCTTCTTTATTTATTGTGCAGTCATTGTTAAACAGTGGCAATCTGACAATGGCATGTTGTGGCGGGAGGGGTGGATGCAGGAGCAAAAAACTATCGGTGTGCGCTCTTTATGCATTCTGACTAAAAACCTGATCCAGAGTACTCAACTACAAAATACACCAAAGTTTACCATCTAAGAAAATGTGGTGCCGGGGTGTTGCAATGGTGTAGCAGGGTCTGGTGGTATTAACCCTGTGGGGTAAGGTGTTATTAACCCCTGATTAGTCGTGACGCCAGGATATGGTTGCTTCGGTATAAGGCCCTACCGACAACCATCCCAGAAACGGCAGGCAATAAAGCAATGTCCACAGCAGGAATTGTAAAAGTAACTGGAACTTGTACTTGGAATTCTTATTAAAAAGTCTTTACAAATATGCAGTTTCTCTCGAGGCAACCGGGATGAAGGATACCTCACAGGCTTGCTGGGACTTGTATTGAGATGATTTATGCAGGCCACTGTGCTACTAATATTATTCTTGCATTGAGTAGTAGTGACTAGAATTGTAGATAGAGCTTGATAACTCACGTTTTGAATTGGCTGCAGGTTCTTTAGGCTTTGGCCTAGCTGAGATGGATTTAGTAGGTGCGGGTATTGTGCTTGGCTAAAATCCAGGAGATGAGAGAGTTTAGAGACTACAGACCCTTATATACTAGGGGGGCCAGACTAAAACCCATTGGTTGCTAAGCTAAGTGGCTCCTGGTTCACATGACTAAACTCTATACATTTATACAACTTTATGTATAATGAACTATATGTACACAGCACATTTACAATGCATTACCAGAAGGTGAGCAAGGGGCGAGCTCTGCAGGAGAGCCCTATGGACTGCAGGGACTCTTCCTAATGGGACCTAGAGATGGCACAGGACCATGTCCTGTACGGGACACCGCAAAGACAATGCCCATAAGCCCACAGTCAAGACACAGGAGTGGCTTAGGGACAAATGTCATTGAGTGCATGGCAGAGCCCTTCATAGAACCCAGTTAAACATTTCTGGAGAGAGTTGGAAATGGCTTCCACTGACGGTCCCAATTCAATCTGATAGAGATTAAGAGTACTGGAGAGAAGATTTGTAGAAAATCCCAAAATCCCTTGTGGCATCATAATAAGACTGGAGGCTGTAATTGCTTCCAAAGGTGCTTGAACTAAGTAATGAGTAAAAGGTCTGAATACTTACGTCAATGTAATATGTTAGTTTTTCCTTCATACTTCTTCATATCATAATTCTGGAAGTACCAGGTGAGTCTCCAGGACTTTCATTACATTTCCTGATTACATTACTCTAAGGGTACGTTCAGATGTGCAGATTTTCGCCGCTGAAGGACCTCCTATATGCTGCCTTTATATGTGCCTGCTCGGAGCGGCAATACGTGCGAGTCGGAACGCACATGCGCAGTATACTGGCACATCGCAACAGCTCTCGGCCTAGCTCATTGAGCAGGGGAAGCGGCCGCGGTGTGTGTGAGTACACTGCACATGCGCGGCGACTCGCACATCGCAGTGTGTCTGCTCGGAGCGGCGTATTGCCGCTCCGAGCAGGCACATTTGAGGGCACCATACAGAGGTCCTTCAGCGGCGGATCTGCAGCGTAAAATCCGCACGTGTGAACGTACCCTTAGGCTGCAGAAATTGTCCTTAGCAAGCATTTATTGTGGCCTGAGAGAAGAGTGAGGGTGGAGAAAAGACATAAGTGCGGGGGCAGGGAGAGGAGACAGGGTAGACAATGGAGGGAAGTTTTCTTGTGGGCTGAGAGAAGAGTGAGGGTGGAGAAAAGACATAAGTGCGGGGGCAGGGAAAGGAGACAGGGTAGACAATGGAGGGAAGTTTTATTGTGGAGTGAGGGTGCAGCAGCAGAGAGAGGGCATGGCAGCACTGTTGCAGTGAGGAGTGCAGGGAGTATGACCAGCCTATTATAGCTGGTGCTTCATGAGACTTGGAGAGCTGGATGGCACACAGTATGCATGCCACTCAGCTTTCCCAGTCTCCTAAAGAGAACCTAAACATGGCTTTCCCAGACAGATATTCTCTTTAGGAGACATGGAAAGCTGGATGGTAGGCAGTACACAGGGCTCACAGTACTCTTCTAGCTTTCCCAGTTTCCAGAGGAGATTATCTGTCTGGTGAAGTAGCCATATTGCAGACATGAAAAGAAGTAGCAGATGTGACTAAGCTGCAGTATTTCCTCAAATGATAGTGGTATAATTATTGATGAATTCATTATTGAGTATTTTAAGGTATAAAAATGCCTCCAATAAAAAGTAAAGCAATAGGCCAAGTGCATTCAAAGGCAAAACATGAAAAGACTCATCTTGTATTTGTAGATATTTCTGTACAGATCTATTAATTTTACATAGAGGCATTATTTGTGTCTAATACACATTTATTTGTCATGTTGTCATCATTTCTGACTCCAGTCATCACATACCTGACCTGTTTCCTCAAATCGTTTACGATCGGCGCTGTCGACCACATAGATCTACAGAAAAAGAAATAAAAGTATTATATGCATCCTAGTAAGACACTACCACCTGTTATTATAATATTGTATACGACTTTAAAGTGGTACACCACCCCTAGACAGCTGCCACGCCCCCTTCAATAGACTTGTATTGAGGGGGTGGGCTGTGACATCATGAGGGGCGGAGCCGTGACATCACGATGCTCCGGCCCCTATATCGCCCGTCATTACGCACAGAGCGAGTTTGCTCTGTGCAGTAATGACAGAGGGGTGCTGCAGCTGAGATCCCGGGGGTCCCCAGCGGTGGAACCCCCACGATTAGACATCTTATCCCCTTTAAGATGTCTAGGGGCGGAGTACCCCTTTAAGGGTATGTTCACACTGAATGTTCTCAGAAGATCTGCGCTGCCTGTAATGGTTGCTAATTTTGCATGTAATTTGCCACTGAAATTAACCCTTGAAATCCCATGAATGCTTATTCTTTTGGCAGAGTCAAATCCATTGGCGGAATTTCTGCTACAGGACTTCTGATATTTGAACTGAGCAGCAGCTTCCTATTGAGATCAATAGGAGGCTGCTGCAAACAAAATCTGCTAGGAATATGCTCTTGGAAACTCTAGGGGAATATTTGTAGTGTGGACAAGCTCTTATGATCTTCCCTTGATCAGGCTTCCAGTAAGCCTGAGATTCTGCATTCCCATTCACGCTTGCGGAAATTCAGAAGTGTGAATGGGAGTAGGGAATCCCATAGAAGTCTATAGGTTTTAATTTGAGGCGGAATTCCGCAAACAGAAATTCTGCCGTGTGAATAGACCCTAAACCTAGGATGTGATACCAGAATTTTTCTTCATGTTACAGTTCTTCCCCCATTAACCAATAATAAGAGATATGCTGTATCTCTGTCCTCTTTAGTTGTCACATCTAGGGCAGACATTGTTGTCTAGTAAAGTAACAAAAAGATGTGTAATCACAATATGCCCCTAGCCAGTTTTTGGACACTGACCACAGCACTGGTAATGTGCAGCACTGGTAATGTACAGCACTGGTAATGTACAGCACTGGTAATGTGCAGCGCTGGTAATGTACAGCACTGGTAATGTACAGCACTGGTAATGTACAGCACTGGTAATGTACACCACTGGTAATGTACAGCACTGGTAATGTACACCACTGGTTATGTACAGCACTGGTAATGTGCAGCACTGGTTATGTACAGCACTGGTAATGTGCAGCACTGGTAATGTGCAGCACTGGTAATGTACAGCACTGGTAATGTGCAGCACTGGTAATGTACAGCACTGGTAATGTACAGCACTGGTAATGTGCAGCACTGGTAATGTACAGCACTGGTAATGTACAGCACTGGTAATGTGCAGCACTGGTAATGTGCAGCACTGGTAATGTACAGCACTGGTAATGTAAAGTGCTGGTAATGTGCAGCGCTGGTAATGTACAGCACTGGTAATGTACAGCACTGGTAATGTACAGCACTGGTAATGCGCAGCACTGGTAATGCGCAGCACTGGTAATGCGCAGCACTGGTAATGTACAGCGCTGGTAATGTGCAGCGCTGGTAATGTGCAGCGCTGGTAATGTGCAGCGCTGGTAATGTGCAGCACTGGTAATGTACAGCACTGGTAATGTGCAGCACTGGTAATGTGCAGCACTGGTAATGTACAGCACTGGTAATGTACAGCGCTGGTAACGTACAGCGCTGGTAACGTGCAGCGCTGGTAACGTGCAGCGCTGGTAATGTACAGCGCTGGTAATGTACAGGGCTGGTAATGTGCAGCGCTGGTAATGTACAGCACTGGTAATGTGCAGTGCTGGTAATGTACAGCGCTGGTAATGTACAGCGCTGGTAATGTACAGCACTGGTAATGTACAGCACTGGTAATGTACAGGGCTGGTAATGTGCAGCACTGGTAATGTACAGCGCTGATAATGTACAGCGCTGGTAATGTACAGCGCTGGTAATGTGCAGCGCTGGTAATGTACAGCACTGGTAATGTACAGCGCTGGTAATGTAAAGTGGTGGTAATGTGCAGCGCTGGTAATGTACAGCACTGGTAATGTACAGCACTGGTAATGTACAGCACTGGTAATGTAAAGTGCTGGTAATGTGCAGCGCTGGTAATGTAAAGTCCTGGTAATGTACAGCACTGGTAACGTACAGCACTGGTAACGTACAGCACTGGTAATGTGCAGCGCTGGTAATGTGCAGCGCTGGTAATGTGCAGCGCTGGTAATGTACAGCGCTGGTAATGTACAGCGCTGGTAATGTACAGCACTGGTAATGTGCAGCACTGGTTATGTACAGCACTGGTAATGTGCAGCACTGGTAATGTGCAGCACTGGTAATGTACAGCACTGGTAATGTGCAGCACTGGTAATGTACAGCACTGGTAATGTAAAGTGCTGGTAATGTGCAGCGCTGGTAATGTACAGCACTGGTAATGTACAGCACTGGTAATGTACAGCACTGGTAATGCGCAGCACTGGTAATGTACAGCACTGGTAATGTACAGCACTGGTAATGTACAGCACTGGTAATGTAAAGTGCTGGTAATGTGCAGCGCTGGTAATGTAAAGTCCTGGTAATGTACAGCACTGGTAACGTACAGCACTGGTAACGTACAGCACTGGTAATGTGCAGCGCTGGTAATGTGCAGCGCTGGTAATGTGCAGCGCTGGTAATGTACAGCGCTGGTAATGTACAGCGCTGGTAATGTACAGCACTGGTAATGTGCAGCACTGGTTATGTACAGCACTGGTAATGTGCAGCACTGGTAATGTGCAGCACTGGTAATGTACAGCACTGGTAATGTACAGCACTGGTAATGTAAAGTGCTGGTAATGTGCAGCGCTGGTAATGTACAGCACTGGTAATGTACAGCACTGGTAATGTACAGCACTGGTAATGCGCAGCATTGGTAATGCACAGCACTGGTAATGTGCAGCACTGGTAATGTGCAGCACTGGTAATGTACAGCACTGATAATGTGCAGCACTGGTAATGTACAGCGCTGGTAATGTGCAGCACTGGTAATGTACAGCACTGGTAATGTGCAGCACTGGTAATGTGCAGCACTGGTAATGTGCAGCACTGGTAATGTGCAGCGCTGGTAATGTACAGCGCTGGTAATGTACAGCGCTGATAATGTACAGCGCTGGTAATGTGCAGCACTGGTAATGTACAGCACTGGTAATGTGCAGCACTGGTAATGTACAGCACTGGTAATGTACAGGGCTGGTAATGTGCAGCGCTAGTAATGTGCAGCGCTGGTAATGTACAGCACTGGTAATGTACAGCGCTGGTAATGTAAAGTGCTGGTAATGTGCAGCGCTGGTAATGCGCAGCACTGGTAATGTACAGCGCTGGTAATGTAAAGTGCTGGTAATGTGCAGCGCTGGGAATGTACAGCGCTGGTAATGTACAGCGCTGGTAATGTACAGCACTGGTAATGTGCAGCACTGGTAATGTACAGCACTGGTAATGTACAGCACTGGTAATGTGCAGCGCTGGTAATGTACAGCACTGGTAATGTACAGCACTGGTAATGTACAGCACTGGTAATGTACACCACTGGTAATGTACAGCACTGGTAATGTACACCACTGGTTATGTACAGCACTGGTAATGTGCAGCACTGGTTATGTACAGCACTGGTAATGTGCAGCACTGGTAATGTGCAGCACTGGTAATGTACAGCACTGGTAATGTGCAGCACTGGTAATGTACAGCACTGGTAATGTAAAGTGCTGGTAATGTGCAGCGCTGGTAATGTACAGCACTGGTAATGTACAGCACTGGAAATGTACAGCACTGGTAATGCGCAGCACTGGTAATGCGCAGCACTCGTAATGCGCAGCACTGGTAATGTGCAGCACTGGTAATGTGCAGCGCTGGTAATGTGCAGCGCTGGTAATGTGCAGCACTGGTAATGTGCAGCGCTGGTAATGTGCAGCACTGGTAATGTACAGCACTGGTAATGTGCAGCACTGGTAATGTGCAGCACTGGTAATGTACAGCACTGGTAATGTACAGCGCTGGTAACGTACAGCGCTGGTAACGTGCAGCGCTGGTAACGTGCAGCGCTGGTAATGTACAGCGCTGGTAATGTACAGGGCTGGTAATGTGCAGCGCTGGTAATGTACAGCACTGGTAATGTGCAGCACTGGTAATGTACAGCGCTGGTAATGTACAGCGCTGGTAATGTACAGCACTGGTAATGTACAGCACTGGTAATGTACAGGGCTGGTAATGTGCAGCACTGGTAATGTACAGCACTGGTAATGTACAGCGCTGGTAATGTACAGCGCTGGTAATGTGCAGCGGTGGTAATGTACAGCACTGGTAATGTACAGCGCTGGTAATGTAAAGTGCTGGTAATGTGCAGCGCTGGTAATGTACAGCACTGGTAATGTACAGCACTGGTAATGTACAGCACTGGTAATGTAAAGTGCTGGTAATGTGCAGCGCTGGTAATGTAAAGTCCTGGTAATGTACAGCACTGGTAACGTACAGCACTGGTAACGTACAGCACTGGTAATGTGCAGCGCTGGTAATGTGCAGCGCTGGTAATGTGCAGCGCTGGTAATGTACAGCGCTGGTAATGTACAGCGCTGGTAATGTACAGCACTGGTAATGTGCAGCACTGGTTATGTACAGCACTGGTAATGTGCAGCACTGGTAATGTGCAGCACTGGTAATGTACAGCACTGGTAATGTGCAGCACTGGTAATGTACAGCACTGGTAATGTAAAGTGCTGGTAATGTGCAGCGCTGGTAATGTACAGCACTGGTAATGTACAGCACTGGTAATGTACAGCACTGGTAATGCGCAGCACTGGTAATGTACAGCACTGGTAATGTACAGCACTGGTAATGTACAGCACTGGTAATGTAAAGTGCTGGTAATGTGCAGCGCTGGTAATGTAAAGTCCTGGTAATGTACAGCACTGGTAACGTGCAGCACTGGTAACGTGCATCACTGGTAATGTACAGCACTGGTAATGTACAGCACTGGTAATGTACAGCACTGGTAATGCGCAGCACTGGTAATGCGCAGCACTGGTAATGCGCAGCACTGGTAATGTGCAGCACTGGTAATGTGCAGCGCTGGTAATGTGCAGCGCTGGTAATGTGCAGCACTGGTAATGTACAGCACTGGTAATGTGCAGCACTGGTAATGTGCAGCACTGGTAATGTACAGCACTGGTAATGTACAGCACTGGTAACGTACAGCACTGGTAATGTACAGCACTGGTAACGTACAGCGCTGGTAACGTGCAGCGCTGGTAACGTGCAGCGCTGGTAATGTACAGCGCTGGTAATGTACAGGGCTGGTAATGTGCAGCGCTGGTAATGTACAGCACTGGTAATGTACAGCACTGGTAATGTACAGCACTGGTAATGTAAAGTGCTGGTAATGTGCAGCGCTGGTAATGTAAAGTCCTGGTAATGTACAGCACTGGTAACGTACAGCACTGGTAACGTACAGCACTGGTAACGTGCAGCGCTGGTAATGTGCAGCGCTGGTAATGTGCAGCGCTGGTAATGTACAGCGCTGGTAATGTACAGCGCTGGTAATGTACAGCACTGGTAATGTGCAGCACTGGTTATGTGCAGCACTGGTAATGTGCAGCACTGGTAATGTGCAGCACTGGTAATGTACAGCACTGGTAATGTGCAGCACTGGTAATGTACAGCACTGGTAATGTAAAGTGCTGGTAATGTGCAGCGCTGGTAATGTACAGCACTGGTAATGTACAGCACTGGTAATGTACAGCACTGGTAATGTACAGCACTGGTAATGCGCAGCACTGGTAATGTACAGCACTGGTAATGTACAGCACTGGTAATGTACAGCACTGGTAATGTGCAGCGCTGGTAATGTAAAGTCCTGGTAATGTACAGCACTGGTAACGTGCAGCACTGGTAACGTGCATCACTGGTAATGTACAGCACTGGTAATGTACAGCACTGGTAATGTACAGCACTGGTAATGCGCAGCACTGGTAATGCGCAGCACTCGTAATGCGCAGCACTGGTAATGTGCAGCACTGGTAATGTGCAGCGCTGGTAATGTGCAGCGCTGGTAATGTGCAGCGCTGGTAATGTGCAGCGCTGGTAATGTACAGCACTGGTAATGTGCAGCACTGGTAATGTGCAGCACTGGTAATGTACAGCACTGGTAATGTACAGCACTGGTAACGTACAGGGCTGGTAACGTGCAGCGCTGGTAATGTACAGCGCTGGTAATGTACAGGGCTGGTAATGTGCAGCGCTGGTAATGTACAGCACTGGTAATGTGCAGCGCTGGTAATGTACAGCGCTGGTAATGTACAGCGCTGGTAATGTACAGCACTGGTAATGTACAGCACTGGTAATGTGCAGCACTGGTAATGTACAGCACTGGTAATGTAAAGTGCTGGTAATGTGCAGCGCTGGTAATGTACAGCACTGGTAATGTACAGCACTGGTAATGCACAGCACTGGTAATGCGCAGCACTGGTAATGTACAGCACTGGTAATGTACAGCACTGGTAATGTACAGCACTGGTAACGTACAGCGCTGGTAACGTGCAGCGCTGGTAACGTGCAGCGCTGGTAATGTACAGCGCTGGTAATGTACAGGGCTGGTAATGTGCAGCGCTGGTAATGTACAGCACTGGTAATGTGCAGCGCTGGTAATGTACAGCGCTGGTAATGTACAGCGCTGGTAATGTACAGCACTGGTAATGTACAGCACTGGTAATGTACAGGGCTGGTAATGTGCAGCACTGGTAATGTACAGCACTGGTAATGTACAGCGCTGGTAATGTACAGCGCTGGTAATGTGCAGCGCTGGTAATGTACAGCACTGGTAATGTACAGCGCTGGTAATGTAAAGTGCTGGTAATGTGCAGCGCTGGTAATGTACAGCACTGGTAATGTACAGCACTGGTAATGTACAGCACTGGTAATGTAAAGTGCTGGTAATGTGCAGCGCTGGTAATGTAAAGTCCTGGTAATGTACAGCACTGGTAACGTACAGCACTGATAACGTACAGCACTGGTAACATGCAGCGCTGGTAATGTGCAGCGCTGGTAATGTGCAGCGCTGGTAATGTACAGCGCTGGTAATGTACAGCGCTGGTAATGTACAGCACTGGTAATGTGCAGCACTGGTTATGTACAGCACTGGTAATGTGCAGCACTGGTAATGTGCAGCACTGGTAATGTACAGCACTGGTAATGTGCAGCACTGGTAATGTACAGCACTGGTAATGTGCAGCACTGGTTATGTACAGCACTGGTAATGTGCAGCACTGGTAATGTGCAGCACTGGTAATGTACAGCACTGGTAATGTGCAGCACTGGTAATGTACAGCACTGGTAATGTAAAGTGCTGGTAATGTGCAGCGCTGGTAATGTACAGCACTGGTAATGTACAGCACTGGTAATGTACAGCACTGGTAATGCGCAGCACTGGTAATGTACAGCACTGGTAATGTACAGCCCTGGTAATGTACAGCACTGGTAATGTAAAGTGCTGGTAATGTGCAGCGCTGGTAATGTAAAGTCCTGGTAATGTACAGCACTGGTAACGTACAGCACTGGTAATGTGCAGCGCTGGTAATGTGCAGCGCTGGTAATGTGCAGCGCTGGTAATGTACAGCGCTGGTAATGTACAGCGCTGGTAATGTACAGCACTGGTAATGTGCAGCACTGGTTATGTACAGCACTGGTAATGTGCAGCACTGGTAATGTGCAGCACTGGTAATGTACAGCACTGGTAATGTAAAGCGCTGGTAATGTAAAGTGCTGGTAATGTGCAGCGCTGGTAATGTACAGCACTGGTAATGTACAGCACTGGTAATGTACAGCACTGGTAATGCGCAGCACTGGTAATGTACAGCACTGGTAATGTGCAGCACTGGTAATGTGCAGCACTGGTAATGTACAGCGCTGGTAATGTGCAGCACTGGTAATGTACAGCACTGGTAATGTGCAGCACTGGTAATGTGCAGCACTGGTAATGTGCAGCACTGGTAATGTGCAGCGCTGGTAATGTACAGCGCTGGTAATGTACAGCGCTGATAATGTACAGCGCTGGTAATGTGCAGCACTGGTAATGTACAGCACTGGTAATGTGCAGCACTGGTAATGTACAGCACTGGTAATGTACAGCACTGGTAATGTACAGGGCTGGTAATGTGCAGCGCTGGTAATGTGCAGCGCTGGTAATGTACAGCACTGGTAATGTACAGCGCTGGTAATGTAAAGTGCTGGTAATGTGCAGCGCTGGTAATGTACAGCGCTGGTAATGTAAAGTGCTGGTAATGTGCAGCGCTGGGAATGTACAGCGCTGGTAATGTACAGCGCTGGTAATGTACAGCACTGGTAATGTACAGCACTGGTAATGTACAGCACTGGTAATGTAAAGTGCTGGTAATGTGCAGCGCTGGTAATGTAAAGTCCTGGTAATGTACAGCACTGGTAATGTACAGCACTGGTAATGTGCAGCACTGGTAATGTACAGCACTGGTAATGTACAGCACTGGTAATGTACAGGGCTGGTAATGTGCAGCGCTGGTAATGTGCAGCGCTGGTAATGTACAGCACTGGTAATGTACAGCGCTGGTAATGTAAAGTGCTGGTAATGTGCAGCGCTGGTAATGCGCAGCACTGGTAATGTACAGCGCTGGTAATGTAAAGTGCTGGTAATGTGCAGCGCTGGGAATGTACAGCGCTGGTAATGTACAGCGCTGGTAATGTACAGCACTGGTAATGTGCAGCACTGGTAATGTACAGCACTGGTAATGTACAGCACTGGTAATGTGCAGCGCTGGTAATGTACAGCACTGGTAATGTACAGCACTGGTAATGTACAGCACTGGTAATGTACACCACTGGTAATGTACAGCACTGGTAATGTACACCACTGGTTATGTACAGCACTGGTAATGTGCAGCACTGGTTATGTACAGCACTGGTAATGTGCAGCACTGGTAATGTGCAGCACTGGTAATGTACAGCACTGGTAATGTGCAGCACTGGTAATGTACAGCACTGGTAATGTAAAGTGCTGGTAATGTGCAGCGCTGGTAATGTACAGCACTGGTAATGTACAGCACTGGTAATGTACAGCACTGGTAATGCGCAGCACTGGTAATGCGCAGCACTCGTAATGCGCAGCACTGGTAATGTGCAGCACTGGTAATGTGCAGCGCTGGTAATGTGCAGCGCTGGTAATGTGCAGCACTGGTAATGTGCAGCGCTGGTAATGTGCAGCACTGGTAATGTACAGCACTGGTAATGTGCAGCACTGGTAATGTGCAGCACTGGTAATGTACAGCGCTGGTAACGTGCAGCGCTGGTAACGTGCAGCGCTGGTAATGTACAGCGCTGGTAATGTACAGGGCTGGTAATGTGCAGCGCTGGTAATGTACAGCACTGGTAATGTGCAGCACTGGTAATGTACAGCGCTGGTAATGTACAGCGCTGGTAATGTACAGCACTGGTAATGTACAGCACTGGTAATGTACAGGGCTGGTAATGTGCAGCACTGGTAATGTACAGCACTGGTAATGTACAGCGCTGGTAATGTACAGCGCTGGTAATGTGCAGCGCTGGTAATGTACAGCACTGGTAATGTACAGCGCTGGTAATGTAAAGTGCTGGTAATGTAAAGTGCTGGTAATGTGCAGCGCTGGTAATGTACAGCACTGGTAATGTACAGCACTGGTAATGTACAGCACTGGTAATGTAAAGTGCTGGTAATGTGCAGCGCTGGTAATGTAAAGTCCTGGTAATGTACAGCACTGGTAACGTACAGCACTGGTAACGTACAGCACTGGTAATGTGCAGCGCTGGTAATGTGCAGCGCTGGTAATGTGCAGCGCTGGTAATGTACAGCGCTGGTAATGTACAGCGCTGGTAATGTACAGCACTGGTAATGTGCAGCACTGGTTATGTACAGCACTGGTAATGTGCAGCACTGGTAATGTGCAGCACTGGTAATGTACAGCACTGGTAATGTGCAGCACTGGTAATGTACAGCACTGGTAATGTAAAGTGCTGGTAATGTGCAGCGCTGGTAATGTACAGCACTGGTAATGTACAGCACTGGTAATGTACAGCACTGGTAATGCGCAGCACTGGTAATGTACAGCACTGGTAATGTACAGCACTGGTAATGTACAGCACTGGTAATGTAAAGTGCTGGTAATGTAAAGTCCTGGTAATGTACAGCACTGGTAACGTGCAGCACTGGTAACGTGCATCACTGGTAATGTACAGCACTGGTAATGTACAGCACTGGTAATGTACAGCACTGGTAATGCGCAGCACTGGTAATGCGCAGCACTCGTAATGCGCAGCACTGGTAATGTGCAGCACTGGTAATGTGCAGCGCTGGTAATGTGCAGCGCTGGTAATGTGCAGCACTGGTAATGTACAGCACTGGTAATGTGCAGCACTGGTAATGTGCAGCACTGGTAATGTACAGCACTGGTAATGTACAGCACTGGTAACGTACAGCACTGGTAATGTACAGCACTGGTAACGTACAGCGCTGGTAACGTGCGGCGCTGGTAACGTGCAGCGCTGGTAATGTACAGCGCTGGTAATGTACAGGGCTGGTAATGTGCAGCGCTGGTAATGTACAGCACTGGTAATGTACAGCACTGGTAATGTACAGCACTGGTAATGTAAAGTGCTGGTAATGTGCAGCGCTGGTAATGTAAAGTCCTGGTAATGTACAGCACTGGTAACGTACAGCACTGGTAACGTACAGCACTGGTAATGTGCAGCGCTGGTAATGTGCAGCGCTGGTAATGTACAGCGCTGGTAATGTACAGCGCTGGTAATGTACAGCACTGGTAATGTGCAGCACTGGTTATGTACAGCACTGGTAATGTGCAGCACTGGTAATGTGCAGCACTGGTAATGTACAGCACTGGTAATGTGCAGCACTGGTAATGTACAGCACTGGTAATGTAAAGTGCTGGTAATGTGCAGCGCTGGTAATGTACAGCACTGGTAATGTACAGCACTGGTAATGTACAGCACTGGTAATGCGCAGCACTGGTAATGCACAGCACTGGTAATGTACAGCACTGGTAATGTACAGCACTGGTAATGTAAAGTGCTGGTAATGTGCAGCGCTGGTAATGTAAAGTCCTGGTAATGTACAGCACTGGTAATGTGCAGCACTGGTTATGTACAGCACTGGTAATGTGCAGCACTGGTAATGTGCAGCACTGGTAATGTACAGCACTGGTAATGTGCAGCACTGGTAATGTACAGCACTGGTAATGTAAAGTGCTGGTAATGTGCAGCGCTGGTAATGTACAGCACTGGTAATGTACAGCACTGGTAATGTACAGCACTGGTAATGCGCAGCACTGGTAATGCACAGCACTGGTAATGTACAGCACTGGTAATGTACAGCACTGGTAATGTAAAGTGCTGGTAATGTGCAGCGCTGGTAATGTAAAGTCCTGGTAATGTACAGCACTGGTAACGTGCAGCACTGGTAACGTGCATCACTGGTAATGTACAGCACTGGTAATGTACAGCACTGGTAATGTACAGCACTGGTAATGCGCAGCACTGGTAATGCGCAGCACTCGTAATGCGCAGCACTGGTAATGTGCAGCACTGGTAATGTGCAGCGCTGGTAATGTGCAGCGCTGGTAATGTGCAGCACTGGTAATGTGCAGCGCTGGTAATGTGCAGCACTGGTAATGTACAGCACTGGTAATGTGCAGCACTGGTAATGTGCAGCACTGGTAATGTACAGCACTGGTAATGTACAGCACTGGTAACGTACAGCGCTGGTAACGTGCAGCGCTGGTAACGTGCAGCGCTGGTAACGTACAGCGCTGGTAATGTACAGGGCTGGTAATGTGCAGCGCTGGTAATGTACAGCACTGGTAATGTGCAGCGCTGGTAATGTACAGCGCTGGTAATGTACAGCGCTGGTAATGTACAGCACTGGTAATGTACAGCACTGGTAATGTGCAGCACTGGTAATGTACAGCACTGGTAATGTAAAGCGCTGGTAATGTGCGGCGCTGGTAATGTACAGCACTGGTAATGTACAGCACTGGTAATGTACAGCACTGGTAATGCGCAGCACTGGTAATGCGCAGCACTGGTAATGTACAGCACTGGTAATGTACAGCACTGGTAATGTAAAGTGCTGGTAATGTGCAGCGCTGGTAATGTAAAGTCCTGGTAATGTACAGCACTGGTAACGTGCAGCACTGGTAACGTGCATCACTGGTAATGTACAGCACTGGTAATGTACAGCACTGGTAATGTACAGCACTGGTAATGCACAGCACTGGTAATGCGCAGCACTCGTAATGCGCAGCACTGGTAATGTGCAGCACTGGTAATGTGCAGCGCTGGTAATGTGCAGCGCTGGTAATGTGCAGCACTGGTAATGTGCAGCGCTGGTAATGTGCAGCACTGGTAATGTACAGCACTGGTAATGTGCAGCACTGGTAATGTGCAGCACTGGTAATGTACAGCACTGGTAATGTACAGCACTGGTAACGTACAGCGCTGGTAACGTGCAGCGCTGGTAACGTGCAGCGCTGGTAACGTACAGCGCTGGTAATGTACAGGGCTGGTAATGTGCAGCGCTGGTAATGTACAGCACTGGTAATGTGCAGCGCTGGTAATGTACAGCGCTGGTAATGTACAGCACTGGTAATGTACAGCACTGGTAATGTACAGGGCTGGTAATGTGCAGCACTGGTAATGTACAGCACTGGTAATGTACAGCGCTGGTAATGTACAGCGCTGGTAATGTACAGCGCTGGTAATGTGCAGCGCTGGTAATGTACAGCACTGGTAATGTACAGTGCTGGTAATGTAAAGTGCTGGTAATGTGCAGCGCTGGTAATGTACAGCACTGGTAATGTACAGCACTGGTAATGTAAAGTGCTGGTAATGTGCAGCGCTGGTAATGTAAAGTCCTGGTAATGTACAGCACTGGTAACGTACAGCACTGGTAACGTACAGCACTGGTAATGTGCAGCGCTGGTAATGTGCAGCGCTGGTAATGTGCAGCGCTGGTAATGTGCAGCGCTGGTAATGTACAGCGCTGGTAATGTACAGCACTGGTAATGTGCAGCACTGGTTATGTACAGCACTGGTAATGTGCAGCACTGGTAATGTGCAGCACTGGTAATGTACAGCACTGGTAATGTGCAGCACTGGTAATGTACAGCACTGATAATGTAAAGTGCTGGTAATGTGCAGCGCTGGTAATGTACAGCACTGGTAATGTACAGCACTGGTAATGTACAGCACTGGTAATGCGCAGCACTGGTAATGTACAGCACTGGTAATGTACAGCACTGGTAATGTACAGCACTGGTAATGTAAAGTACTGGTAATGTGCAGCGCTGGTAATGTAAAGTCCTGGTAATGTACAGCACTGGTAACGTACAGCACTGGTAACGTACAGCACTGGTAATGTGCAGCGCTGGTAATGTGCAGCGCTGGTAATGTGCAGCGCTGGTAATGTACAGCGCTGGTAATGTACAGCGCTGGTAATGTACAGCACTGGTAATGTACAGCACTGGTTATGTACAGCACTGGTAATGTGCAGCACTGGTAATGTGCAGCACTGGTAATGTACAGCACTGGTAATGTGCAGCACTGGTAATGTACAGCACTGGTAATGTAAAGTGCTGGTAATGTGCAGCGCTGGTAATGTACAGCACTGGTAATGTACAGCACTGGTAATGTACAGCACTGGTAATGCGCAGCACTGGTAATGTACAGCACTGGTAATGTGCAGCACTGGTAATGTGCAGCACTGGTAATGTACAGCGCTGGTAATGTGCAGCACTGGTAATGTACAGCACTGGTAATGTGCAGCACTGGTAATGTGCAGCACTGGTAATGTGCAGCGCTGGTAATGTACAGCGCTGGTAATGTACAGCGCTGATAATGTACAGCGCTGGTAATGTGCAGCACTGGTAATGTACAGCACTGGTAATGTGCAGCACTGGTAATGTAAAGTGCTGGTAATGTGCAGCGCTGGTAATGCGCAGCACTGGTAATGTACAGCGCTGGTAATGTAAAGTGCTGGTAATGTGCAGCGCTGGGAATGTACAGCGCTGGTAATGTACAGCGCTGGTAATGTACAGCACTGGTAATGTGCAGCACTGGTAATGTACAGCACTGGTAACGTACAGCACTGGTAACGTACAGCACTGGTAACGTACAGCACTGGTAACATACAGCACTGGTAACGTACAGCACTGGTAACGTACAGCACTGGTAACGTGCAGCACTGGTAATGTGCAGCACTGGTAATGTGCAGCACTGGTAACGTACAGCACTGGTAACGTGCAGCACTGGTAATGTGCAGCACTGGTAATGTACAGCACTGGTAACGTACAGCACTGGTAATGTGCAGCACTGGTAATGTGCAGCACTGGTAATGTACAACACTGGTAACGTACAGCACTGGTAACGTACAGCACTGGTAACGTACAGCACTGGTAACGTACAGCACTGGTAACGTACAGCACTGGTAACGTACAGCACTGGTAACGTACAGCACTGGTAACGTACAGCACTGGTAATGTACAGCACTGGTAACGTACAGCACTGGTAACGTACAGCACTGGTAACGTACAGCACTGGTATTGTACAGCACTGGTAATGTACAGCACTGGTAACGTACAGCGCTGGTAACGTACAGCGCTGGTAACGTACAGCGCTGGTAACGTACAGCGCTGGTAATGTACAGCGCTGGTAATGTACAGCGCTGGTAATGTGCAGCGCTGGTAATGTGCAGCGCTGGTAATGTACAGCGCTGGTAATGTACAGCGCTGGTAATGTACAGGGCTGGTAATGTGCAGCACTGGTAATGTACAGCACTGGTAATGTACAGCACTGGTAACGTACAGCACTGGTAACGTACAGCACTGGTAACGTACAGCACTGGTAACGTACAGCACTGGTAATGTGCAGCACTGGTAATGTACAGCACTGGTAATGTACAGCACTGGTAACGTACAGCACTGGTAACGTACAGCACTGGTAACGTACAGCACTGGTAACGTACAGCACTGGTAACGTACAGCACTGGTAACGTGCAGCACTGGTAATGTGCAGCACTGGTAATGTACAGCGCTGGTAATGTACAGCGCTGGTAATGTGCAGCGCTGGTAATGTGCAGCACTGGTAATGTGCAGCACTGGTAACGTGCAGCACTGGTAACGTACATCACTGGTAACGTGCATCACTGGTAATGTGCAGCACTGGTAATGTACAGCACTGGTAATGTGCAGCGCTGGTAATGTGCAGCGCTGGTAATGTGCAGCACTGGTAATGTACAGCACTGGTAACGTGCAGCACTGGTAACGTGCATCACTGGTAATGTGCATCACTGGTAATGTGCAGCACTGGTAATGTACAGCACTGGTAATGTGCAGCGCTGGTAATGTGCAGCGCTGGTAATGTGCAGAACTGGTAATGTACAGCACTAGTAATGTGCAGCACTGGTAATGCGCAGCACCGGTAATGCGCAGCACTGGTAATGCGCAGCACTGGTAATGTACAGCACTGGAATTACCAGATGCAAGCGGTGTCAACTTATGACGACCAGCAGGGAGACGTTATATGTCAAGAACTCAACATTGTGTACATTCATGAAAATTCAGTATTATCCCACCAGCAAGTCTGTGTTTCCAAGGTATTTCTTCCAGTGGGCACGAATTGTTCTCTGACCGCCAATGTCCCAGACTGATAACTTCAAACCTTGAGACTGGACACTTTTTATATTGAAACCCTTTAACAAAGAAAGAATACAATATTTACAAAACTAATATATTTTATGTGATATAAATATAAAAAAATAATAATTTCCAATTACAATGCCCCAAAATTTGTGCCCTAGAACTTGTTTATGGTGACGAGAATTTGCAGCTAGCCCTGCCTTTGTGGCTGTAACATTAAGATTAAAGGGGTACTCCGGTTGATAACTTTTTTTTTTTTAATCAACTCAGAAAGTTAAACAGATTTGTAAATTACTTCTATTAAAAAATCTTAATCCTTCCAGAATTTATTATCGGTTGTATACTACAGAGTAAATGCTTTTCTTTTTGGATTTCTCTACTGTCACGACCACAGTGCTCTCTGCTGATCTCTGCTGTCCATTTTAGGAACTGTCCAGAGCAGGAGAAAATCCCCATAGCAAAGGTATGTTGCTCTGGACAGTTCCTAAAATGGACAGCTTAGATCAGCAGAGAGCACTGTGGTCGTGACAGTAGAGAAATCCAAAAAGAAAAGCATTCCCTCTGTAGTATACAGCCGATAATAAATTCTGGAAGGATTAAGATTTTTTAATAGAAGTTATTTACAAATCTGTTTAACTTTCTGGCACCAGTTGATTAAAAAAAAAAAATAAATACGTTTTCAACCGGAGTACCCCTTTAAAGGTCCATTTCACTTCAGGGATGTGACATGTTCTACACAAAGCTGCTTGTGTCACCTCCCAATGTTCACCATAAACACAGATTAGCATATCATTTGGTTGGGCATTCAGAGCGAGAATCTAGAGACCTGTGATTGTCATATACCTGAGCTAAGCGGTTATTGAGGATGTTGGGGGAGCACTCGGTTGTACAAATATGTCCACAGAGGAAAATGATGAAACAGAATCAACAGCCAATGTCAGGTTCACAGGACCACGGTCCATAGGCTGCATGGAAATGTCGGAACCTCCCATAGGTTTTCTTTGAAGGGGTACTCCACTGGAAATTTTCTTTTAAATAAACTGGTGCCAGAAAGTTAAACATATTTGTAAACTACCTCTATTAAAAAATCTTAATCCTTCCAGTACTTAGCAGCTGCTGTATACTACAGAGGGAGTTATTTTCTTTTTGAATTTCCTTTCTGTCTGACCACAGTGCTCTCTGCTGACACCTCTGTTCATGTCAGGAAATGTCCAGAGCAAGATTTGCTCCTACTCTGGACAGTTCCTAAAATGGACAGAGGTGCCAGCAGAGAGCACTGTGGTCAGACAGGAAAAGAACTTCCCGTGGAGCATATAGCAGCTAATAAGTACTGGAAGGATTAAGATTTTTAAATAGAATACATTTACACATCTGTTTAACTTTCTGGCAATAGTTGATAAAAATAAAATAAATGTTTTCCAGCAGAGGACCCATTTAAGGTTGTTTCAGACATGGAGGTGCCATTAAAAACACATTCAAGGCAAAAGAAGGTCCAGCTCTGGAGGAGTAGTCCAAAATAGTTATATTTTATATTACAGCAGCATACAAAAAAAATGAATGACTTAAAAACATGGCTGTCCGGGCTCCAGGGTAGGGAATTAAACAAAGACTGCAGGTGTGGTGAGCTGAATACTTACCTGTGTTGGATTAAAAAAACATTGCATTTTTTTTTTTTTTTAAACTGCTGGAGCCAGATATTAGATAGAACTCTGTAGGCAAATATAAAATGCTATACTATACCTTCAATGCTTTTCGCTTTGTGACATTTCTCCTAGTCTCACCTAGTTTGTGGCATTTTTCTCACATGGACCTCTTTAGGTTTTTTATCTGGCTTAAAAAACATGTTTGTTGCATTTTTTGTTGCTTTTTGTGGCATTTTTTCACATTCTTCATTTGACATCCTTAAATCCGTCAATCAAAAAAATGACATGACTGATAAAACAAAGAACAAATGGCATGTTCTAAAACATAGTATTTTGGAGAAAAAAAGACATAAAGCACCAAAAATATATCTATGGAAATTTAACAAAAAATATTTGCTTGTCATGTGTATATATATATATATATATATATATATATATATATATGTATATATATATATATTTTTTTTTTTTTTTTTAAGGGCACCTACATACTATTTTTCTGGTCTTGAGCATTCTACAATATTTGGCTAAAAATCAGTGTAGATTTCAGAACAATACATTTAACTCCTTGAGGTTTTTTTTTTTCACACACAGCATTTTTGGGACGTTTCGGATCTATCAGGAATTAAAAATTGCTGCATAAACTTCCACAAGTGGTTAAAATCTACAAAATGGTCTGAAATTCATCATGATTTTTATTTAAATCATGTGCATAGGGTTTTGGATGCAGCTAATTTGGCCCTTAAAGGAAATCTGTCATTAGTGTCGTTCTCACTAAACTGTAGTGCGGGTGACACTGATTAACATGATACTTGCCACAAGCCGATCGGTGGCTCAGTTCCCCCGTTATCCTTCTTATTCCATTTATGCAAATGTCAGACTTGATGCACTGGTGGTGTTCACAAATCTGCAAGAGCAAGCTGATGTCATGGCTGCTACCTCCTCTTTCCTGCTAAAAAATATGCGAAAACCTCCTTTAGGGAGCGGCGCATGCAGGCTGACACACCGTATATACTCGAGTATAAGCCGAGTTTTTCAGCACGATTTTTCGTGCTGAAAACACCCCCCTCGGCTTATACTCGAGTGAACTCCCCCACCCGCAGTGGTCTTCAACCTGCGGACCTCCAGAGGTTTCAAAACTACAACTCTCAGCAAGCCCGGGCAGCCATCGGCTGTCCGGGCTTGCTGGGAGTTGTAGTTTTGAAACCTCCGGAGGTCCGCAGGTTGAAGACCACTGCGGCCTTCGACATCATCCAGCCCCCTCTCACCCCCCCTTTAGTTCTGTACAGTACTCACCTCCGCTCGGCGCTGGTCCGGTCCTGCAGGACTGTCCGGTGAGGAGGTGGTCCGGTGGGATAGTGGTTCCGGGCTGCTATCTTCACCGGGGAGACCTCTTCTAAGCGCTTCGGGCCCGGCCCCAGAATAGTCACGTTGCCTTGACAACGATGCAGAGGTGCGTTCATTGCCAACGTACTTCTGCGTCATTGTCAAGGCAACGCCTCTATTCCGGGCCAGAAGCGCGGAGAAGAGGCGCCCCCGGTGAAGATAGCAGCCCGGACCACCTCCTCACCGGACCACCTCCTCTCCGGACAGCCCTGCAGGACCGGACCAGTGCCGAGCGGAGGTGAGTACTCAGAACTAAAGGGGGTGAGAGGGGGCTGGATGATGTCGAAGGCCGCAGTGGTCTTCAACCTGCGGACCTCCGGAGGTTTCAAAACTACAACTCCCAGCAAGCCCGGACAGCCGATGGCTGCACGGGCTTGCTGGGAGTTGTAGTTTTGAAACCTCTGGAGGTCCGCAGGTTGAAGACCACTGAGGGCGAATGATGAGAAGAGGATGATGAAGGGGGGGGTGGGATGATGAAGGGGGGATGTGTGGGATGATGAAGGGGGGATGTGTGGGATGATAAGGGGATGATGAAGGGGGGATGTGTGGGATGATGAAGGGGGGATGTGTGGGATGATGAAGGGGGGATGTGTGGGATGATGACAAGGGGATGAGGAAGGGGGGATGTGCGGGATGATAAGGGGATGATGAAGGGGGGATGTGTGGGATGATGACAAGGGGATGATGAAGGGGGGATATGTGGGATGATAAGGGGATGATGAAGGGGGGATGTGTGGGATGATGACAAGGGGATGATGATGAGGATGTTAATGACGGGTCTGGATAATGACAGGGGGGGATGATGTATTTCCCACCCTAGGCTTATACTCGAGTCAATAACTTTTCCTGGGATTTTGGGTTGAAATTAGGGGTCTCGGCTTATACTCGGGTCGGCTTAGACTCGAGTATATATGGTAGGTTTATGAATAGTTATTAGCCGGGCAGAGTGAGGAAGAAGAAGCCATGACGTCAGTTTGCTCTTACAGACTTGTGAACACCGAATAGGAGGGATAACGGGGGGAACAGAGCTACCGATTGGCCCGTGGCAAGTATATTTTTAATCAGTGCCATGCACACTACAAGCCTGTACCAACTGTGGTGGCCCAGTACAGGAGTTTCACCCCTGTACCCTTGTTGTCCTGTCAGGCAGACTCCATTCAGTGACCCCTGGGCCTCCCCTGTACCCAGGGGCGGACATATCGCCTGTGCAGCCGGTTCAGCTGCACAGGGGCCCAGCGTGGGAGGGGGCCCGCCCTCACACGCTGGGCCGGTCCTACCATCGGACCCAGTGCACAGGGCCGCTATCAGGGGGTAAACCCATACACTTGTATGGGGCCCGGAGCTTCAGGGAGGCCCGGACGTCCCTGTACTTTTTTTTTTCCGGCTAGTCAGTGAGTGACTGCGACTGTCACTCACTGACTCCTGGCTGGGTACCCGTCAGAACTATGACCGGGCCTCATAGTCTGGGGGGCCCGCAGGACTATGAGGCCCGCTCTTTCTAGGGCGCGGGCCCCTTAAGAAGTACGGCAGGGCCGGACAGGCCAGGGGCTGATGGGAGTCGACGTGCCCCGCGCAGGCATGCACGTCTACTCCAGTCACCTGACCTGTCCCGGCGCGATCTCCAGTCCAGCAGCCTCCCGACGGATCCTCCCCATGCAGTGACACTGACAGGAGCAGCAGCTGCACCGAACCCCGGCAGGGTGAGTGAACGGGGGGGGGGGGGGGGGGTTGGATGGGGGCTATGTTGTTTGCAGACTACAATGGTGATGAGAGGTGCAGGGGAACTGGTGCTTGGGGTGTTATATGGGTGATGAGAGTGGGGGGGGGTTATGGGGGTAATGAGAGGTGCAGGGGGTGTTATGGGGGGATGAGAGGTGCAGGGGGGTGTTATGGGGGGATGAAAGGTGCATGGGGAGGTTATGGGGGTGATGAGAGGTGCAGGGGGTTATGCAGGGGGGTGTTATGGGGGTAATGAGATGTGCAGGGGGGTGTTATGGGGGGATGAGAGGTGCAGGGGGTGTTATGGAGGGATGAAAGGTGCATGGGGAGGTTATGGGGGTGATGAGAGGTGCAGGGGGGTTATGGGGGTGATGAGAGATGCAGGGGGGGTTATGGGGGTGATGAGAGATGAAGGAGGTGTTATGGGAGTGATGAGAGATGCAGGGGGTGTTATGGGGGTGATGAGGGGGGGGGTGTTATGGGGTGATGAGAGGTGCAGGGGGGTTATGGGTGTGATAAGAGGTGCAGGAGGGTGTTATGGGGGTGAAGAGAGGTGCAGGGGGGTGTTATGGGGGTGGTGAGAGATGCAGGGGGCATTATAATAGTGATGAGGAGAGGTGCGGGGGTTATAGTAGTGATGAGGAGAGGTGCGGGGGTTATAGTAGTGATGAGGAGAGGTGCGGGGATTATAGTAGTGATGAGGAGAGGTGTGTGGGGGGGTTATAGTAGTGATGAGGAGAGGTGTGTGGGGGGGTTATAGTAGTGATGAGGAGAGGTGTGTGGGGGGGTTATAGTAGTGATGAGAAGAGGTGTGTGGGGGGGTTATAGTAGTGATGAGGAGAGGTGCGGGGGGGTTATAGCAGTGATGAGGAGAGGTGCAGGGGTTATAGTAGTGATGAGGAGAGGTGTGGGGGGGTTAGAGTAGTGATGAGGAGAGGTGTGGGGGGGTTATAGTAGTGATGAGGAGAGGTGCGGGGGTGGTTATAGTAGTGTTGAGGAGAGGTTTGGCAGGGGTTATGGGGGTGATGAGGAATGATGAGGACACAGAGGATAAGAGGTATTATATTTAGTGGGTATAGTGTGTGGCAGGATTATATTTAGTGGGTACAGTGTATAGCAGTATTATATTCAGGGTACAGTGTGTGGCAGGATTATATTTAGTGGGTACAGTGTATAGCAGTATTATACTCAGGTTACAGTTTATAGCATTATTATATTCAGGGTACGGTGTGTGGCAGGATTATATTTAGTGGGCACAGTGTGTAGCAGTATTATATTCAGGGTACAGTGTATAGTATTATTATATTCAGGGTACAGTGTATGAGCAGTATTATATTCAGGGTACAGTGTGTGGCAGTATTATATTTAGTGGGTACAATGTGTGGCAGTATTATATTCGGAGTACAGTGTGTGGCAGTATTATATTCAGGTTACAGTGTGTAGCAGGATTATATTTAGTGGATACAGTGTATAGCAGTATTATATTTAGTGGGTACAGTGTACAGCAGTATTGTATTCAGGTTACAGTGTCTGGCAATATTATATTTAGGGTACAGTGTGGGGCAGTATTTTATTTAGGGTACAGTGTGTGACAGTATTTTATTTAGGGTACTGTGTGGGGCAGTATTATATTTAGTGGGTACAGTGAATAGCAGTATTATATTTAGTGGGTACAGTGTATGGCAGTATGCTATTCATGGTACAGTGTGTGGCAGTATTATATTCAGGGTACAGTGTGTGGCAGGATTATATTCAGGGTACAGTGTGTGGCAGTATTATATTTAGTGGGTACAGTGTATAGCAGTATTATATTCAGGGTACAGTGTGGGGCAGTATTTTATTTAGGTTACACTTTCTGGCAAGGTTATAATGATTACTGTCTTCATGCAGAGGATGAGGATCTGCTGACAGTGAGGAGCCAATGATGTCTGCATGTCAGACTCTGCAGAGAAGATGGAGCTGGGGGAAGACCTGGTCTCTGGACGAGATGAAGAAGAAAAGAAGACGTCACTCAGGTCACTGACATCATTGTGTGTTCTTATGACTGTCCCATCAGAGCTGTAGTCACTTGTAAGTTCTGCAGTGATGATGGGTAAAACTGTGTCCAATCTGTGTCTCTTCAGCTGTTACAAAACTACAACTCCCATTGCCTGAGGCTCTCCAGACATGATGGGAGTTTTAGCTTTCCAACAGCTGGAGAACCACTTCAACCGAGGTGATCGGTGGGGGTCTCAGGCCTTGAGTTGTGTAAGGGGCCCCGAAATTTCTGATGGCAGCCCTGCCAGTGCACATATGACAGGGAAACCAGTCTTGCCCAGTCACTAAACTGCTACTTACATCTGCCCATGGGGACTTCCTGGCTGAGGTGCGTGCAGTGAGTGACGTCATCGCAAGCACCTGGACGCTGACGTCCAGCGCAGAGCGTGCGATGATGTCACTTATAGCGCGCACCTCTGCCAGGAAGTCCCCATGGGCAAATGTATGTAGTGCAGGCCAGGTAAGAGTGTGTGGGTGAGTGAGAGTGTGTGTGTGTTTGTTTGTTGGGGTTATGCTACGCTACCTTATGTGGGGAATCTATGCTACCTAATGTGGGGAATATATGCTATGCTACCTAATGTGGGGAATCTATGCTACCTAATGTGGGGAATATATGCTATGCTACCTAATGTGGGGAATCTATGCTACCTAATGTGGGGAATATATGCTATGCTACCTAATGTGGGGAATCTTTGCTACACTACCTAATGTGGGGAATATATGCTACGCTACCTAATGTGGGGAATCTATGCCATGCTACCTAATGTGGGGAATATATGCTATGCTACGCTACCTAATGTGGGGCTACGCTACCTAATGTAGGGAATCTATGCTACGCTACCTAATGTGGGGAATATATGCTGCGCTACCTAATGTGGGGAATAAATGCTACGCTACCTAATGTGGGGAAATTATGCTACGTTACCTAATGTGGGGAAACTATGCAATGCTACCTAATGTGGGGAATATATGCTACATAATGTGGGAAAACTATGCTACCTAATGTGGGGAATCTATGCTACCTAATGTGGGGGAACTGCTGCCTATCTAATGCAGATTAATGTGAGTTGCAGTGCAATTTTATGGCATATTACTTTTTTTTTTTGGGGGGGGGGGGGGGGGGGGCCCAGGCACATTCTTTGCACAGGGGCCCTCTGTTGTCTGTGTCCGCCCCTGCCTGTACCTATGTACCGAGAATAGTGTTCAATGTCTATGATTATTCATGTAAAGTGTATATAGTGTTATGTACCGTTAAGTAATGTTGCTATACATTGCAACCAAGGAAGGTACCAGTTACCATGTGACCAATTGACCCCTCCTGAGTCTCCCCCTTATAAAACCTGGGTGGAGCTAGTTCAGTCTCTTAGTCTCTTGAGTGCTGAGTGCAGTGAGGTCATGTCCAGAGAGAGTGTCTGGTGTCCTGAGGAGGCCTAAAGCCAACCACGCAGCCACGCATCCACAAGTCCACTACCCCAAAGGTGAACGTCAAAACCTGGTAAGCTACAAACAGGGTGAAGTCTGTCTAGTCAGTCCCAGTCAAGTCAGTCAAGATTTATCTGTGTCAAGTCAGTGTGGACCTGCAGCAAATTGTCCAAATCCACTATAAGTCCCAGTGAGCCCTAAGATCTCTGAAGTCACTGGTCACCTCCTTGAGTCTGGCTAAGCTGTTAAGACTGTTACACCTGTCTAACTAGTAAAGCTGCCATTGTTCCATAACTCGGCGTCGGAGTAATTATTTGCACCTGTGCCTAGCCCAGGATCCAACAGTGTACTTTCGGGTGGTGAAGAGTTTAAACCATGCCCTGGCATCACGAACACAAGGGGTTAATGCCATCTGCCCCTAGGGTAATAACATCTGCCCTCCATCACAACCTCACCACACAACAGATTAGTGACACTGATGGCAGATTCTCTTTAAAGGGATACTCCGGCCCTAAGACATCTTATCCCCCCCTATCCAAAGGATAGGGGATAAGATGTCTGATTGCGGGGGTCCTACCACTGGGGACCTCTGGGATCTCGGCTGCATGCAGCACACACCTGTCTCAGCGGCATGAAAAGATGATCGCGCCGTGTCTGAAGACTCAAGACCACGGGGTTGGAGTATTGTGGCGTAATGACTCCGCCCCCTTGTGTTTGGGTACCCCGGTCCTGTGGTCGTGAGGCTTCAGATATGGAGCAATCATCACTTCGTGCAGCTGAGACAGGTGTGTGCTGCATGAGAGTTTGCGGGGGTCCCCAGCAGCGGACATCTTATCCACTATCCTTTGAATAGGGGAATAGGGGATAAGATGTCTTAGGGCCAGAGAACCCCTTTAAGGACACATGGATTTTTGGAAAACATTTTTAGCACCACAGTCAGAGAGTCAGAGAGAACTTCGATTGAGCTACATGTTTGAGAACTTGCTTTTTGCAAGATCATTTGTATTTTTACTACTTTTGCTAATAAAACTTTTGCATTTTGAGAGCCGCAACTTTTTATTTTTCAACAAAGCTTTCTTAAAGGAGTAGTCCAGTGGTGACCCAGTGGTGAACAACTTATCCCCTATCCTAAGGATAGGGGATAAGTTTGAGATTGCGGGGAGTCCGACCGCTGGGGCCCCCTGCGATCTCCTGTACGGAGCCCCGACAGCCCGCGGGAAGGGGGCGTGTCGACCTCCGCACGAAGCGGCGGCCGACACGCCCCCTCAATACAACTCTATGGCAGAGCCGAAGCGCTGCCTTCGGCAATCTCCGGCATTGCCATAGAGATGTATTGAGGGGGCGTGTCAGCCGCCGCTTCGTGCGGGGGTCGACACCCGCTATCTGGCGGAGAGCCTGGCCCCCGTACAGAGAGCTCGCAGGGGGCCCCAGCGGTGGGACCCCCCGCAATCTCAAACTTATCCCCTATCCTTAGGATAGGGGATAAGTTTTTCACCACTGGACTACCCCTTTAAGGGCTTGTTTTTGTGGGATAAGTTGCAGTTTTATTGGTACCATGCTGATGTATAAAAGACTTATTGATAACCTTATATCCCTTTTCAAAGCTAAAGAATTACCCATTTTATTTCTTAAAGAGTTAAGCTTATAGTACAGTTGGGAACTATATTCCGAAATAAATGCATTGCTGTCATTGGAGTTGACGGTCCTAGCAGTGGTTTATTCCACCTGCATCTGCTGCACACGGAGTGTCCGCCTGGAATTTCTCTGGGTGGATGTTCCGTAGGGTGCAAAGGGCCTTAGGGACCACTCAACTAACTACATAGCATCATTGCCATAAACGTAGAGCATTGTGCACCAACAGGTACAAACAGGACCATTTGTAGGAAATTACTACCATATTTTTCGCCCTATAGGACGCACCGGCATATAAGATGCACCCAATTTTAAAGGTGCAAAATCTAGAAAAAAAAGATTCTGCACCCAACAGTGATCTTCAACCTGCGGACCTCCAGATGTTGCAAAACTACAACTCCCGGCATGCTGGGAGTTGTAGTTTTGCAACATCTGGAGGTCCGCAGGTTGAAGACCACTTGTATAGGAGGTAATACTCACGTGTCCCCGCCGCTCCGGACCCGTCACCGCTCGTCACCGCTGCCCTGGATGTCGCTCCATCGCTGTTGCCGCGTCCCCGATGCTCCGGACATCTTCTTCCCTGGGACCCACGCTCTCCGTCGCCGTCATCACGTCGCTACGCACGCCACTCCTATTGGATAATGGGACGGCGTGCGCGACGACGTGATGACGTCGAAGGAGAGTGCCGGCCATGCAGGGGATCCCGGCACGGAGCAGACATCGAGGAGGCAGGTAAGGTCCCTCCCGGTGTCCTGTAAGCTGTTCGGGATGCCACGATTTCACCGCGGCGGTCCCAAACAGCCCGACTGAGCAGCCGGGTTACTGTCACTTTGGCTTCAGACGCGGCGGTCAGCTTTGATCGACGCGTCTGAAGGGTTAGCCGCGGGTCCCGGCTGTTGATGGCCGCCGGGACCGACCCGATAGGTGTGTATTCGCCGTATAAGACAACTTTCCCCCCCCCCCAGTTTTGGGGAAGAAAAAGTGCGTCTTATATGGCGAAAAATACGGTACTTGTTTTCTAAAGAAATTCTGTGTGCCTTTAGATTAGATAGACTTATCAACTAAGAACATACCTGTGTTGGAGTAATATTACTGATGTCCTCCAAAGCAAGCTTGGTCAATATGGTTGTCTTGCCAGCATTGTCCAACCCTAGTAATACTATTCTAATCACATTTTCATCCAGATCTTCTACTTTTCTTAATTCTTCTGCCAGTGACAACAAACCCTAAACACAGAGACCAAATGTGAAATGGTTGGAAAAATCATAATACGATGAAGTTCTTACACGTTGTCATATTATCTACACCTAGATTATTTATTATTTAAAATCAGATACTAAATCCCTTTTCCATAAAGCTTTTTTGTTTCCAAATCAAAGAGTTTTTATTTTTTATTTTAGACATGTTTTTTTGGGACATCCATCTTATCTAAACTGCTCCAGATCAAGTAGAACAAGTTCTACCTGATCTGGAAACATATGTGGTGACCCACGGTGACCGTTTTTTTTTTTTTAAATGAATTGGTGCCAGAAAGTTAAACAGATTTGTAAATTATATAAAAGAGTTGGAGAGGCTCTTGTCTGACTACCCACCAAATAAACCCGGGCTACCTAATTAGACACTTATACCCAAGGTGTCAGATTGTAGTTTGTCTGTAGAAATATATATATTAGGGCTCAGGGTTTGAGACAACTGGACAGGTTGTGTTTAAAGTAATATTTCAATTTATTGATTGTATATAATGTGACAATTGAATATTAGATAAAATGTAAATAGCAGCAACTGCGTCTCACAGGGCCCTTGTGTAGGCGCAGCACCAACTATTAAGAACTATAGCATATGTATAGTACAGTATATAAAATATAAAAATATACTTGTAAAAAATTATAAAAGATATAAAATAAGAATATAGAGACCACCATAAACATATATATAGAGAGGGATCTGGGTGGGAGAGTCTTAGTCCATCCTCTATGGTAAATAATCTCCTCTCATAAAAAAGTCCTGCTCATATAGACCGATTCTGGTATTGTGGTAACCAATGGCAACCATAAGGTTAGTAACCCGTAGCAACCGTTCTGATGAGTCCGGCTATTTAAGCACTTCAATGTTTAAGTAGAAGATAAACTTGATATTTATAGACAATATTCAACATGAACAGCTAGTGTGCAGTCACTGTTAATATACATGCATATTTGTATGATACTTTATATCTCACCGCTCCCGGACACTGATGCGCTGAACTTCACGGGGATGCTGCGATCTCCTCCTGATGAGCTGTGTAATCCTGCAGTGTATTAGCACTGAGTAGCTGTCTTGGTAAGCGGCAGCATCACCGGAGACTCGGCAGTCTCCCACAGTGGTGATGTTGGTAGATGTTGGGTTGCGGGTGGTGTTGTCGCAGCGGTTCTGCGGATGCGCACGTACATGTGCCGGAGGCGTCCTCGTGGCAGCGAGGCGCGGATGTCTCCTTCACCGGGTGTCGGGTGATTGACAGTTTATTGTCCGGTATCGGACTGCTATTGACTTAAGCAGGGCAAATATACTGGTGGTCTCAATAGGTATTGAGGGGACGCTGGACGCGTTTCAGAACTCTCTCAGTCCTTTCTTCAGCAGCAAAGAATAAGTGTCATTTGTAAATTACTTCTATTAAAAAATCTTAATCCTTTCAGTACTTTTTAGCAGCTGTTTGCTACAGAGGAAAATCTTTCTTTTTTGAAATTC
The DNA here is from genome assembly GCF_029499605.1 of Hyla sarda. Classification (NCBI taxonomy): domain Eukaryota; kingdom Metazoa; phylum Chordata; class Amphibia; order Anura; family Hylidae; genus Hyla; species Hyla sarda. The sequence continues at coordinate 325,896,409 of NC_079192.1, forward strand.
TTTTTTGTGTTGTCCACAGTGCTCTCTGCTGACACCTGATGCCCGTATCAGGAACTGTCCAGAGCAGGAGAAAATCCCCATAGCAAACCTATGCTACTCTGGACAGTTCCTGATGTCAGCAGAGAGCACTGTGGACAACACAAAATTAGAAATTCAAAAAGTAAAGAATTTCCTCTGTAGCATACAGCTGCTAAAAGGTACTAAAAGGATTAAGATTTTTTAATAGAAGTAATTTACAAATCTGTTTAACTTTCTGGCACCAGTTCATAAAAAAAAAAAGTTTTCCACCAGAGTACACCTTTAACCCCTAGTGTTCGTGACGCCAGGATGTGGTTGTATGGTGTTGGGCACCACCGACAACCAAACCAAAATGGCATAGGTTAAATAAGAGTCCAAAGCAGGTTTTGATGCAACTGGAACTTTACCAAAGAAGGCAGAATAACAGTCTTTACAAATAGCCAACTTCCACAGAGGTGACCGGGACACAGGGAATCTCTCGGGCTTGCTTGGACTTGTAGTGGTAATAATGATGATGCAGGCCACTGTGCTACTGTTATGACTTTGGGTGGGACAGTAGAGACGTGACTTGTAGACATAGAAAAATTACGGACTAGATGTGGCTGCCGACTTGTAGGCTTTGGCCTACATATGCTGGACTTGACTTGTACAGGACTTGTGCTTGCTGTAAGTGATTCTCCGGTGAAAAACTTTTTTTTTTTTTTTTAATCAACTTGTGCCAGAAAGTTAAACAGATTTGTAAATTACTTCTATTAAAAAATCTTAATCCTTCCTGTACTTATTAGCTGCTGAATACTATAGTGGAAATTATTTTCCGTTTGAAACACAGAGCTGTCTGCTGAATCACGAGCACAGTGCTCTCTACTGACATCTCTGTCCATTTTTAGGAACTGTCCAGGGTAAAAGGAAATCCTCATAGCAAACATATGCTGTTCTGGACAGTTCATAAAATGGACAGAGATGTCAGCAGAGAGCACTGTGCTCGTGATGTCAGCAGACAGTTAAGTGTTTCAAAAAGAAAAGAATTTCCACTGTAGTATTCAGCAGCTAATAAGTACAGGAAGGATTAAGATTATTTAATAGAAGTAATTTACAAATCTGTTTAACTTTCTGGCACCAGTTGATAAAAAAAAAATAAATTCTCACCAGAGTACTCCTTTAATGTCCAGAAAGTAAGAGAGAGGGAATGGAGACTACATACCCTTATATATCAGGGGGCTGGACTAAAGCCCATTGGTAGCTGGTTGCCTGTTTTTACCTGTGCCTGTGGAACTCTGGCTATCATGTGATCACATCTCACATGACAATGAAGTAAATATCCTAATAACCTTTGTACATAGCTTATATCCACTTGTACAATGCATACAATAAATGTAAATAATTAATATACAATAGAATACAATAATAATGACCTAGGGGGACCCTGCAGGAGAGCCCTGTGGACTTGAGGGACTCTACCTGAGGGGACTTTAGGACTGTACAGAACCATGTTCTGTACCCGGACACCACACATATATTTAAAGGAGCTCCTGTTGAAGAAGTAGTGAATACTACGAAACGGCATTGAGGAGGCAGAGGGTCCCCACTCGATACCACTATTCCCAATCCAGGTAAATATGCTATTTGAGCCATATGGTATGGTAACACTAATGTACATTGAGGTCTTATGATTGTGATAGCTATTGGACAGTGGAACTATTGTACCAGCTAATATAATTATATGGGATTGGTCAGTGCCTATTGTTTTGGGGTATATGTTTTTTTAAGGGTTAGGGGTCTGTCTATGTCTGTGATTGATTTTTTTTGTGTATTTATGAATTGAATAAAGATTAGCATTTTTTAGTATATGGTTGTTACTTTATTCAGGTAGCACTTGTAGGTTACATAATTGATTTGGTGTGGTACCTGTCAGTTAATTATTTATTCTTTCTGAAGGAAGAGTGTAGGTTAATAAATAATATATTTAAAGGAGTACTCCGGGATATGAAAACGTATCCCCTATTCTTAGGATAAGGGATAAGTTTCAGATCCCAGGGGGTGCGACCGCTAGGGCCCCCCAGCGATCTCCCATACAGGGCCCCAGAAGTTAGTGGCAAGGGGCATGTTTGACCACCGCATGACGTGGCGGCCGACACTCCCCCTCAATACATCTCTATGGGATAGCTGGAGCTCGGCATTTGGCTGTCTCCGGCTCTGCCATAGAGATGTATTGACGGGGCGTCTCGGCCGCCACGTCATGCGGTGGTCAAAACGCGCTATTTTCGGTTGCCCCGTATGGTAGATTGCGGGGGGCCCCAGCAGTTGGACCCCCCCCTCCCGCGATCTGAAACTTATGCTCTATCCTTAGGCTAGGGGATAAGTTTTTATATCCTGGAGTACTCCTTTAATATAAAATCAGGATTTAAACAATAGATACTTTGGTGACAATGCATTCCCTTTCATCGGAAAATCCCCCACACCCACTGTCTGTAAAATGGAAGTATATTGCTCCTACAATGTCTCTAAGGGGTAGATATAAAGCATTAACTCTTTGTTACACATATTGAAAACAATTAAGTTGAATATTCTGATTTAATATTCAAGTAATGGAGAGGTATGTACCTTTCCTTGGTGAGGATCGCACAGCGGCGCTAGCATCAGGCTATCTTGTCAATTATGCACAGGAACAGCAGTAGTAAAACCAAACAGGTTTATTGGTAGGTATAAAATGAAATAAAAACAGGTACAGAGACCACGCGTTTCGCAAGGATCCCCTTGCTTCGTCAGGTCCTGACGAAGCAAGGGGATCCTTGCGGAACGCGTTGTCTCTGTACCTGTTTTTATTTTATTTTATACCTACCAATAAACCTGTTTGGTTTTACTACTGCTGTTCCTGTGCATAATTGACAAGATAGCCTGATGCTAGCGCCGCTGTGCGATCCTCACCAAGGAAAGGTACATACCTCTCCATTACTTGAATCTGCACGACCACCATCACTGATGTTCGGGACCAGGACGCAAGGCTGCTACAAGGATCGTTTTTGAGTATACATACTCACACATGTGCTTCACAGTGTTGTGCCTGCTGCGCAACACTGAAAGGTGAGTGAGCAATCCCAACTGTGTTTTCTATATACCCTTGTGGTCATGTGGTCAGTACATATGATGAACCAGTGCTTCACCTGCAGTTATTTTCTACTAGCAAACACTTGGCCAGGACTTGGCATTTGAAGACTATGCATCTATCAGGCTTAACAAAGTTCTCAGATTTTCCCAATTTTTCTGACCTAAGTGGAGTTCCAAATCTGTTTTTAATTGTTTATTACATGATTTTAGTTTTCTTACTTTTTTTCATTGTACCCACTTATTCTTTTCCACGGATATTTGAATGAGATATGAGAAGTCACGTCATGGACTATCTATAGACTTTTTATGGTTGCTGTGGTTTGCAGCAGCTTTTTCATGCATTTAACTATAAATATACTGTGTGTGTGTGTATATATATATATATATATATATATATATATATCTTTTCATATTGTACTCAGACCCTTTTTTGTCCAGTGTTTGGCTAAATTCATTCACTCACTCACACATGTATATGTTTTTCACTCCACTTCATTTACTATTTGGCTTTTTTTATTTATTTTTCCACACCTTTATGTCTTTTATGCTTCATTATTCCCATACTATTCTTTTTTTTTCATTGCTTTTCATCGCATTGACTCATTTACAGATTTACACAACATTCCTAATGTTTGCATAATTCACTGGTGCATTACAGTGTCTTTCACTGAACTATTCAGTTATATGAATCATGCATCCACTTCCTTGTCACATTAACAGTCACTACCTGTAATTCATTACAGGTTATAAGTTATAAGTATACATATATATACAGTGATCCCTCAACTTACAATGGCCCCAACATACAATAGTTTCAACATACAATGGTCTTTTCTGGACTATTGTAACTTGAAACCAGACTCAACATACAATGCTATGGAATCTGCGAAACGTGTCAATGGCTGGAAGAACTGACCAATCAGATTGGACATTTACACCTGTACTACTGAAGTGCATGCACTGACTGTCTGGTAGCACCCCCTACAGTACAGGTAGGTACTACACTACTCTTTAGGTAAGGATGTCTCCATTTTGCGTGTACTGTACAGGACCCAGAAGAAGCTCCTGTCCTCTATATCGACCAGTCTTTCCCAACCACAGTGCCTCCAGCTGTTGCAAAACTACAACTCCCAGCATGCCTGGACAGCCTTTGGCTGTCCAGGCATGCTGGAAGTTGTAGTTTTACAACAGCTGGAGTCACCCTGGATGGTAAACACTGACATAGACAGTGATTACAGCTCCCAGCAGATCTTTCTTTCTTTTATATGTAAGGATTTGCTTTATCTGTATTAGTTATCTACTTATTTTTCTTTAATCCTTACTTTTCCCTATTTTTGGATGACATTTTGGGGCTTCAGAACCAATTACCAGGTTTCCATAGAGTTATGGTCTCAACATACAATGGTTTCAACATACAATGGTCATCCTGGAACCAATTAATATCCTAACTTGAGGGACCACTGTATATATATATATATATATATATATATATATATATATATATATATATCCTCTTTATTTTTTTATTTTGTTATTTATTCTTTCCATCTACATTATTTATAAATATGATCTAATTATATATTCACCATTGGTCATTCCACATGTTTAATTTTCCAATGTATTTATTTATTTCTGCTGGTACTCTCCATTCAATCCATATGCTTTTATGCTAGTACTGTATTAATTAATAGTTACCAACAGATGGCGCTCTTTCCCTTACTACCTACAGTGACTTTATTATTTAGTAAATTTTTTTAGTCATTGTCCCCATCGCTTGTGCGCGTCCGCTGCTCTATCCCCACACGGCTTGCTCCGGACGACGTAATCACGTGGGTGTTCGTTATGTGACTGTAGCAATCTGATTTATTTTGCATGTAAATGTAAGGATATCTGGGGGGGAGGCCACTCCTGGTTCCACGTGCTGAAAAGTGCATTGAAGTCGCACCATCACAGTCCCTACATCCATTTATCCTCCTTTAGGGTTTGTATAGCTTTATCATTTGTACTTGGCAGGTTATTATGCTTTCCATACATTTACACATGGCAATTTAAAGGGGTATTCCAGGAAAAACCTTTTTTTATTTTTTATATCAACTGGCTCCAGAAAGTTAAACAGATTTGTAAATTACTTCTATTAAAAAATCTTAATCCTTTCAATAATTATCAGCCGCTAAAGTTGAATTGTTTTCTGTCTGGCAACAGTGCTCTCTGCTGACATCTCTGCTTGTCTTGGGAACTGCACAGAGTAGAAGAGATTTGCTATGGGGATTTGCTTCTAAACTGGGCGGTTCCCGAGACAGGTGTCATCAGAGAGCACTTAGACAGAAAAGAACAACTCAACTTCAGCAGCTCATAAGTACAGAAAGGATTAAGATTTTTTTTAATAGAAGTGATTTACAAATCTGTTTAACTTTCTGGAGCCAGTTGATATATAAAAAAAAGTTTTTTCCTGGATAACCCCTTTAATGTATTAGTAGCTTTTTATCACTTTATTATTTTCCTGCTGATTTGTATATTTAAGGGAGATCTGTAGCATACATTTTTGTTTATAATCGCCTGTGCCCGGGCGGCAAAAAGTAACAAAACAAACTTTAACTCGCCTTCCGACATTCCCCCGTTGCGCCGTTATCGTTGTCTCGGTCCTCCGTCCTCCTTCCTGGGGACAGTGAGTCATACTGCGCTCAGCGTATTGCCGGCAGCAGCGATGTCCCGCCTCGGCCGGTGATAGTCATGTAAGGAGCCCAGGCAGAAGGGAGAAGGGGGGCCCAGGCTCCTTACATAGTAGAGCAATGGTCGGCACTATCTGAAAAGTGGTGGTGCACGAGGAAAGGAGTATTGTAATATAATAAAGGAGGTCCCAGCACTCACCGATGCAAGCAAATGGTATTTATTGTATATCCAAGTCACAGGACGCGTTTCGGCACTTAGCCTTCCTCTGCTGTCAGCAACTCCTTTATTATATTACAGGCTCCTTACATGACAGTGCGCTCAGCCTATCAGCCGAGGCGGGACATCGCTGCGGCCGGCAATACGCTGAGCGCAGTATGACTCAACCGCCACATTTCTACACCAGTTCAACACAAAATATTGAAAATCATACAGCTAGATGTAGGTGCCAATATTCAACACGTCAGATGGTGCTCTGCTTCATATTATTGGCAAGAAACAGTGGGGCAAAAAGTATTTAGTCAGTCATCAATTGTGCAAGTTCTCCCACTTAAAAAGATGAGAGGCCTGTAATTTTCATCATATGTATACCTCAACTATGAGAGACAGAATGAGAAAAAAAATCCGTAAAATCACATAGTCTGATTTTTAAAGAATTTATTTACAAATTATGGTGGAAAATAAGTATTTTGTCAATAACAAAAGTTCATCTCAATAATTTTTTATATACCCTTTGTCGGCAATGAGCTCAAACGATTCCTGTAAGTCTTCACAAGGTTTTCACACACTGTTGCTGGTATTTTGGCCCATTCCTCCATGCAGATCTTCTCTAGAGTAAGTGGGAGAACTTGCACAATTGGTGGCTGACTAAATACTTTTTTTGCCCCACTGTATATTACATATAGATATAAGTTGCGGCACTCACCATAGACCGTGAGTTTTTTCTTCTTTATTAATTGATTCATATACTCACATACATTATATCAGGGGGGAAAAGAACAATAGTGGGGGTGCACAACTAAATAGGAGGCTCTTATTCAGCTGTCCACCCCTACTTTTGTTTGTCTTCCCCCTGATATCATGTATGTAAGTATATAAATAAAACATGGTCTATGGTGAGTCCCGTGTAATTTATTTCTACTTGGAGTGTATTTTGTGACTAAACTCTATATGCCCTTAGTAGTTTATCTGTATTTATTATAATGTAGGTCATTGGGGATGTTTCTCTGTGTTACGCCTAGCGCTCCGGGCCCCCGCTCCTCCCCGGAGCGCTCACGGCGTCTTTCTCCCTGCAGCTCCCCGGTCAGTCCCGCTGACCGGGAGCGCTGCTCTGTCATGGCCGTTGGGGATGCGATTCGCACAGCGGGACGCGCCCGCTCGCGAATCGCATCCCAGGTCACTTACCCGTTCCCGTCCCCTGCTGTCATGTGCTGGCGCGCGCGGCTCCGCTCTCTAGGGCGCGCGCGCGCCAGCTCCCTGAGACTTAAAGGGCCAGTGCACCAATGATTGGTGCCTGGCCCAATTAGCTTAATTGGCTCCCACCTGCTCCCTGGCTATATCTGGTCTCCTCCCTTGCACTCCCTTGCCGGATCTTGTTGCCCTTGTGCCTAGTGAAAGCGTTTTGTGTGTTTAAAGCCTGTGTACCAGAACTTCTGCTATCTCCCCTGACTACGAACCTTGCCGCCTGCCCCCGACCTTCTGCTACGTCCGACTTTGCTTCTGCCTACTCCCTTGTACCTCGCCTATCTTCAGCAGTCAGAGAGGGGAGCCGTTGCTAGTGGATACGACCTGGTCACTACCGCCGCAGCAAGACCATCCCGCTTTGCGGCGGGCTCTGGTGAAAACCTGTAGTGGCTTAGAACCGGTCCACTAGCGCGGTCCTCGCCATCCCTCTCTGGCACAGAGGATCCACTACCTGCCAGCCGGCATCGTGACAGTAGATCCGGCCATGGATCCCGCTGAGGTTCCCCTGCCAGTTGTCTCTGACCTCCCTACGCTGGTCGCCCAGCAAGCTCGTCAGATCGCCCAACAAGATCACCAGCTGTCGTACTTGACCACCATGACACAGCAACTCCAGTCACAACTACAGCAAGTACAGTCACAGCTACAGCAGCAACAACCATCTCCTCCGCCAGCTCCTGCACCCCTTCCGCAGCGAGTGGCCACTCCTAGCCTCCGCCTGTCCTTGCCGGACAAATTTAATGGGGACTCTAAGTTTTGCCGTGGCTTTCTTTCGCAATGTTCCCTGCACTTGGAGATGATGTCGGACCAGTTTCCTACTGAAAGGTCTAAGGTGGCTTTCGTAGTCAGCCTTCTGTCTGGAAAAGCCCTGTCATGGGCCACACCGCTCTGGGACCGCAATGACCCCGTCACTGCCTCTGTACACTCCTTCTTCTCGGAAATTCGAAGTGTCTTTGAGGAACCTGCCCGAGCCTCTTCTGCTGAGACTGCCCTGCTGAACCTGGTCCAGGGTAATTCCTCCGTTGGCGAGTACGCCATACAATTCCGTACTCTTGCTTCTGAACTATCCTGGAATAATGAGGCTCTCTGCGCGACCTTTAAAAAAGGCCTATCCAGCAACATTAAAGATGTTCTGGCCGCACGAGAGACTCCTGCTAACCTGCATGAACTCATTCATCTAGCCACTCGCATTGACATGCGTTTTTCTGAGAGGCATCAAGAGCTCCGCCAGGAAAAAGACTTAGATCTCTGGGCACCTCTCCCACAGTCTCCACTGCAATCTGCGCCTAGGCCTCCCGCCGAGGAGGCCATGCAAGTGGATCGGTCTCGCCTGACCCTGGAAGAGAGGAATCGCCGTAAGGAAGAGAATCTTTGTCTGTACTGTGCCAGTACTGAACATTTTTTGGTGGATTGCCCAATCCGTCCTCCACGTCTGGGAAACGCACGCTCGCACCCAGCTCTCGTGGGTGTGGCGTCTCTTGATGCTAAGTCGGCTTCTCCACGTCTCACGGTGCCTGTTCGGATTTCTACTTCAGCCAGCTCTCCCCTCTCAGCCGTGGCGTGCCTGGACTCTGGAGCTTTTGGGAATTTTATTCGGGAGTCCTTAGTGAATAAATTCCGCATTCCGGTGACCCGTCTTGTCAAGCCACTCCACATTTCCGCGGTCAACGGAGCCAGGTTGGATTGCACCGTGCGTTACCGCACGGAGCCCCTCCTAATGTGCATCGGACCTCATCACGAGGAAATTGTATTTTTTGTCCTTCCTAATTGCACTTCCGAAATTCTCCTTGGACTACCCTGGCTTCAACACCATTCCCCAACCCTGGATTGGTCCACTGGGGAGATCAAGAGTTGGGGTCCCTCTTGTTCCAAGGACTGCCTTCAACCGGTTCCCAGTACTCCCTGCCGTGACCCTGTGGTTCCTCCTGTATCCGGTCCCCCTAAGGTCATTAAGGACTCTGCCTGCCACAGGAAATGCCTCTCCCCCCCTCCCAGTCCCATCAGGCAAGCCTCTGTGTCCCCTCATGGCCCTCGTCCTGGTGTCACACTGCCCCGTGCCAGGTCTCGCCCTCTGCCCTCTCTCCCCATTCCTACTCCTGCTGTTCTGCCTGCCGTTGAGGAATCCCTCCATCCTTTCCCGGTGTCCTCATCCCAGGGGAGGCAGTTACCGGACAAAGAGAAGGGGAGACCTAAGGGGGGGGGTACTGTTACGCCTAGCGCTCCGGGCCCCCGCTCCTCCCCGGAGCGCTCACGGCGTCTTTCTCCCTGCAGCTCCCCGGTCAGTCCCGCTGACCGGGAGCGCTGCTCTGTCATGGCCGTTGGGGATGCGATTCGCACAGCGGGACGCGCCCGCTCGCGAATCGCATCCCAGGTCACTTACCCGTTCCCGTCCCCTGCTGTCATGTGCTGGCGCGCGCGGCTCCGCTCTCTAGGGCGTGCGCGCGCCAGCTCCCTGAGACTTAAAGGGCCAGTGCACCAATGATTGGTGCCTGGCCCAATTAGCTTAATTGGCTCCCACCTGCTCCCTGGCTATATCTGGTCTCCTCCCTTGCACTCCCTTGCCGGATCTTGTTGCCCTTGTGCCTAGTGAAAGCGTTTTGTGTGTTTAAAGCCTGTGTACCAGAACTTCTGCTATCTCCCCTGACTACGAACCTTGCCGCCTGCCCCCGACCTTCTGCTACGTCCGACTTTGCTTCTGCCTACTCCCTTGTACCTCGCCTATCTTCAGCAGTCAGAGAGGGGAGCCGTTGCTAGTGGATACGACCTGGTCACTACCGCCGCAGCAAGACCATCCCGCTTTGCGGCGGGCTCTGGTGAAAACCTGTAGTGGCTTAGAACCGGTCCACTAGCGCGGTCCTCGCCATCCCTCTCTGGCACAGAGGATCCACTACCTGCCAGCCGGCATCGTGACACTCTGTTTTTGGATGCATGATATCCTTTTTTTTATGTATGTTTTATGACATATTTTTTCAATAAACATTTCAATATTATATATACCTCTATACAAGTCACTCTGGTTTCCTATGGGTAGGTGTCTGAGTTTGTGGTAAACTGTGTAAACTTACCTTAAATTGGTTTAAACTAAGTTTAGAGATTTTCAACAAGTATGGCTCAGTTCCAGACAGAGCCCAGGGTAACCACAATCGCTCAGCATATGTGTCTACCACAATGTGTTTGGGCACCCATATGTGAAAAGAAGGAAGACAAATAAGTGGATAAAATCCATAGATGTGTCTCAAAATAATATTGAAATCTATGGGATTCTTCATATTTATTGTACTGCAATACAGAAATATCAGTGGTTCTCTATAAATAGTTACTTTCTGTATGACGCAGTAAATCATATCATCAAGTTCTAATATCTCCGAAGCAATGAATACTGTACATGTAAGAAGGTTTGTGACATAATTGCTTGTGTATTAAATATAAAATAATCTAAAGATGAAGACAAATCTAACGAAAGGCATTGTGGGAAATTGTTTTAATTTGCAAGTTACAATAAGTGAAAAAGCTAAATATGTAAAAGTGGTCAACTAGAGCAGTGTTTCCCAACCCAGTCCTCAAGGCACACCAACAGTCCAGGACTTTAATTTTTCACTGTTCTATTCCAATGGAATAACTGAAAAAACCCGGAATGTTGGTGTGCCTTGAGGACTGGGTTGGGAAACACTAAACTAGAGGACCCTCGGAAACTCTTATGGTTTAATTCATACTTATAGAATTAGAGCAGGGGATTTCTATGGAACATGAAGATTTTATTACAATGAATCCAGGGCTGAAGTTAAAGTAACTGCACAGCAGCAATTCTTCTTACACCCAAACACATGAGCAGCACAAACTTCTACTGTGTCTTGTTTGTTTCCTTAAAGGAGTACTCTGCCCCTAGACATAGGATTGGGGATAAGATGTCTGATCGCGGGGGTTACGCCGCTGAAAACCCCCTCGATCTTGGCTGTTGCGAACTTTGCTCCATGCCCGATGACTGGAGATGCGGGGCGGAGGCTCGTGACGTCACAGTCACATCCCGCTCGTGACATCAAGGCCATGCCCCCTCAATGAAATCTATGGGAGGGGGAATGACGGCCGCCACGCCCCCTCCCATAGACTTGCAATAAGGGTGTGTGGCTGTGACGTCACATGTACGGTGCGGCTGTGATGTCACGAGCCTCTGGCGCCCCAGCGCTGCAGCATCTGATGCTCTAAACGAACGCCGGGTGCAGCAGGGAGATCGCAGGGGTCCCCAGCGGCTGGACCCCCGTGGTCAGATATCTTATCCCCTATCGGGATAGGGGATAAGATGTCAAAGGTGGAGTACCCCTTTAAATGTATTAAAACAGATGTCACGATGCCGGCTGGCAGGTAGTGGATCCTCTGTGCCAGAGAGGGATTGGCGTGGACCGTGCTAGTGGACCGGTTCTAAGCCACTACTGGTTTTCACCAGAGCCCGCCGCAAAGCGGGATGGTCTTGCTGCGGCGGTAGTGACCAGGTCGTATCCACTAGCAACGGCTCACCTCTCTGGCTGCTGAAGATAGGCGCGGTACAAGGGAGTAGGCAAAAGCAAGGTCGGACGGAGCAGAAGGTCGGGGCAGGCAGCAAGGATCGTAGTCAGGGGCAACGGCAGAAGGTCTGGAAACACAGGCAAGGAACACACAAGGAACGCTTTCACTGGCACTAAGGCAACAAGATCCGGCAAGGGAGTGCAGGGGAAGTGAGGTGATATAGGGAAGTGCACAGGTGAACACACTAATTGGGACCACTGCGCCAATCAGCGGCGCAGTGGCCCTTTAAATCGCAGAGACCCGGCGCGCGCGCGCCCTAGGGAGCGGGGCCGCGCGCGCCGGGACAGAACAGACGGAGAGCGAGTCAGGTAGGGGAGCCGGGGTGCGCATCGCGAGCGGGCGCTACCCGCATCGCGGATCGCATCCCGGCTGGCAGCGGAATCGCAGCGCCCCGGGTCAGAGGACGTGACCGGAGCGCTGCCGCGGGGAGAGTGAAGCGAGCGCTCCGGGGAGGAGCGGGGACCCGGAGCGCTCGGCGTAACAGTACCCCCCCCCTTGGGTCTCCCCCTCTTCTTAGAGCCTGAGAACCTGAGGAGCAGACTTTTGTCTAAGATGTTGTCCTCAGGTTCCCAGGATCTCTCTTCAGGACCACAACCCTCCCAGTCCACTAAAAAAAAATTTTTCCCTCTGACCTTTTTGGCAGCTAAAATCTCTTTGACCGAGAAGATGTCCGAGGAGCCGGAAACAGGAGTGGGAGGAACAGATTTGGGAGAAAAACGGTTGAGGATGAGTGGTTTGAGAAGAGAGACGTGAAAGGCATTAGGGATACGAAGAGAGGGAGGAAGAAGAAGTTTATAAGAGACAGGATTAATTTGACACAAAATTTTGAAAGGACCAAGATAGCGTGGTCCCAACTTGTAGCTAGGGACACGGAAGCGGACATATTTAGCGGAGAGCCATACCTTGTCTCCAGGGGAAAAAACGGGGGGAGCTCTTCTTTTCTTATCCGCGAACTTCTTCATGCGTGATGAAGCCTGTAAGAGAGAATTTTGGGTCTCTCTCCATATGATGGAAAGGTCACGAGAAATTTCATCCACAGCGGGCAGACCAGAGGGCAAGGGAGTAGGGAGGGGGGGAAGAGGGTGACGGCCGTACACCACGAAAAATGGGGATTTGGAGGAAGACTCAGAGACCCTGAAGTTATACGAGAATTCGGCCCATGGGAGGAGATCTGCCCAGTCATCCTGGCGGGAGGAAACAAAATGTCGCAAATAATCACCCAAGATCTGGTTAATCCTTTCTACTTGTCCATTGGACTGGGGATGATATGCAGAAGAAAAATTTAATTTAATCTTGAGTTGTTTACAGAGAGCCCTCCAGAATTTAGACACGAATTGGACGCCTCTATCCGAGACAATCTGCGTAGGCAACCCGTGAAGACGAAAAATGTGTACAAAAAATTGTTTAGCCAACTGAGGCGCAGAAGGAAGACCAGGAAGAGGGATGAAATGTGCCATTTTGGAGAATCGATCAACGACCACCCAAATAACAGTGTTGCCACGGGAAGGGGGTAAATCAGTAATAAAATCCATACCAATCAGAGACCAAGGCTGTTCGGGGACAGGCAGAGGATGAAGAAAACCAGCGGGCTTCTGGCGAGGAGTCTTATCCCGGGCACAGATAGTGCAGGCTCGCACAAAGTCCACAACATCCGTCTCCAGAGTCGGCCACCAATAGAAGCGGGAGATGAGTTGCACAGATTTCTTGATACCCGCATGACCTGCGAGATGGGAGGAGTGACCCCATTTGAGGATTCCGAGGGGTTGGCGAGGAGAAACAAAGGTCTTTCCTGGAGGAGTCTGCCTGATGGAGGCAGGAGAAGTGGAGATCAGGCAGTCAGGTGGAATGATGTGTTGCGGAGAGAGTTCAACTTCTGAGGCATCCGAGGAACGAGAGAGAGCATCGGCCCTAATGTTCTTATCGGCAGGACGAAAGTGAATCTCAAAATTAAATCGGGCAAAGAACAGAGACCACCGGGCCTGGCGAGGATTCAGCCGTTGGGCAGACTGGAGGTAGGAGAGGTTCTTGTGGTCGGTGTAGATAATAACAGGAGAACTTGATCCCTCCAGCAGATGCCTCCATTCCTCAAGTGCTAATTTAATGGCTAGAAGCTCTCGATCCCCGATGGAGTAGTTCCTCTCCGCTGGAGAGAAGGTCCTAGAGAAAAAACCACAAGTGACAGCATGCCCGGAAGAATTTTTTTGTAGAAGAACAGCTCCAGCTCCCACTGAGGAGGCATCAACCTCCAATAGGAAAGGTTTGGAAGGGTCAGGTCTGGAGAGGACGGGAGCCGAAGAAAAGGCAGACTTGAGTCGTTTAAAGGCGTCTTCTGCTTGAGGAGGCCAGGACTTGGGATCAGCATTTTTTTTGGTTAAAGCCACGATAGGAGCCACAATGGTAGAAAAATGTGGAATAAATTGCCTGTAATAATTGGCGAACCCCAAAAAGCGTTGGATAGCACGGAGTCCGGAGGGGCGTGGCCAATCTAAGACGGCAGAGAGTTTGTCTGGATCCATCTGTAGTCCCTGGCCAGAGACCAAATATCCTAGAAAAGGAAGAGATTGGCATTCAAACAGACATTTCTCAATTTTGGCATAGAGTTGGTTGTCACGAAGTCTCTGAAGAACCATACGGACATGCTGGCGGTGTTCTTCTAGATTGGCAGAAAAAATTAGGATATCGTCCAGATATACAACAACACAGGAGTATAACAGATCACGAAAAATTTCATTGACAAAGTCTTGGAAAACGGCAGGGGCGTTGCACAGTCCAAAGGGCATGACCAGATACTCAAAGTGTCCATCTCTGGTGTTAAATGCCGTTTTCCACTCGTCCCCCTCTCTGATGCGGATGAGGTTATAGGCGCCTCTTAAGTCCAATTTAGTGAAGATGTGGGCACCTTGGAGGCGATCAAAGAGTTCAGAGATGAGGGGTAAGGGGTAGCGGTTCTTAACCGTGATTTTATTAAGACCGCGGTAGTCAATGCAAGGACGTAGGGAGCCATCTTTTTTGGACACAAAGAAAAATCCGGCTCCGGCAGGAGAGGAGGATTTACGGATAAAGCCCTTTTTTAGATTCTCCTGGACGTATTCGGACATGGCAAGAGTCTCTGGGGCAGAGAGAGGATAAATTCTGCCCCGGGGTGGAGTAGTGCCCGGGAGGAGGTCGATAGGGCAATCATAAGGCCTGTGAGGAGGTAGAGTCTCAGCTTGTTTTTTGCAGAAAACATCCGCGAAGTCCATATAGGCCTTAGGGAGACCGGTTACTGGAGGAACCACAGAGTTATGGCAAGGGTTACTGGGAACCGGTTTTAGACAGTTCTTGGAACAAGAGGACCCCCAACTCTTGATCTCCCCAGTGGACCAATCCAGGGTAGGGGAATGAAGTTGAAGCCAGGGAAGTCCAAGGAGAATTTCCGAGGTGCAATTGGGGAGGACCAAAAGTTCAATCCTCTCATGATGAGATCCGATGCTCATAAGAAGGGGCTCCGTGCGGAAACGTATGGTACAGTCCAATCTTTCATTATTTACACAATTGATGTAGAGGGGTCTGGCGAGACTGGTCACCGGGATGTTGAACCTGTTGACGAGAGAGGCCAAAATAAAATTTCCTGCAGATCCAGAGTCCAAGAAGGCCACTGTAGAGAAGGAGAAGGCAGAGGCAGACATCCGCACAGGCACAGTAAGACGTGGAGAAGCAGAGTAGACATCAAGGACTGTCTCACTTTTGTGCGGAGTCAGCGTACGTCTTTCCAGGCGGGGAGGACGGATAGGACAATCCCTCAGGAAGTGTTCGGTACTAGCACAGTACAGGCAGAGGTTCTCCATACGGCGTCGTGTCCTCTCTTGAGGTGTCAGGCGAGACCGGTCGACCTGCATAGCCTCCACGGCGGGAGGCACAGGAACAGATTGCAGGGGACCAGAGGAGAGAGGAGCCGAGGAGAAGAAACGCCTCGTGCGAACAGAGTCCATATCTTGGCGGAGTTCCTGACGCCTTTCGGAAAAACGCATGTCAATGCGAGTGGCTAGGTGAATAAGTTCATGTAGATTAGCAGGAATTTCTCGTGCGGCCAGAACATCTTTAATGTTGCTGGATAGGCCTTTTTTGAAGGTCGCGCAGAGGGCCTCATTATTCCAGGACAATTCTGAAGCAAGAGTACGGAATTGTACGGCATACTCGCCAACGGAAGAATTACCCTGGACCAGGTTCAACAGGGCAGTCTCAGCAGCAGAGGCTCGGGCAGGTTCCTCAAAGACACTTCGGATTTCCGAGAAGAAGGAGTGTACAGAGGCAGTGACGGGGTCATTGCGGTCCCAGAGCGGTGTGGCCCATGACAGGGCTTTTCCGGACAGAAGGCTGACTACGAAAGCCACCTTAGACCTTTCAGTGGGAAACAGGTCCGACATCATCTCCAGATGCAGGGAACATTGGGAAAGAAAGCCACGGCAAAACTTAGAGTCCCCATCAAATTTATCCGGCAAGGATAAGCGTATCCCAGGAGCGGCCACTCGCTGCGGAGGAGGTGCAGGAGCTGGCGGAGGAGATGACTGCTGAAGCGGTGGTAGTAACTGTTGTAGCATAACGGTCAGTTGAGACAGCTGTTGGCCTTGTTGCGCTATCTGTTGTGACTGCTGGGCGACCACCGTGGTGAGGTCAGCGACAACTGGCAGAGGAACTTCAGCGGGATCCATGGCCGGATCTACTGTCACGATGCCGGCTGGCAGGTAGTGGATCCTCTGTGCCAGAGAGGGATTGGCGTGGACCGTGCTAGTGGACCGGTTCTAAGCCACTACTGGTTTTCACCAGAGCCCGCCGCAAAGCGGGATGGTCTTGCTGCGGCGGTAGTGACCAGGTCGTATCCACTAGCAACGGCTCACCTCTCTGGCTGCTGAAGATAGGCGCGGTACAAGGGAGTAGGCAAAAGCAAGGTCGGACGTAGCAGAAGGTCGGGGCAGGCAGCAAGGATCGTAGTCAGGGGCAACGGCAGAAGGTCTGGAAACACAGGCAAGGAACACACAAGGAACGCTTTCACTGGCACTAAGGCAACAAGATCCGGCAAGGGAGTGCAGGGGAAGTGAGGTGATATAGGGAAGTGCACAGGTGAACACACTAATTGGGACCACTGCGCCAATCAGCGGCGCAGTGGCCCTTTAAATCGCAGAGACCCGGCGCGCGCGCGCCCTAGGGAGCGGGGCCGCGCGCGCCGGGACAGAACAGACGGAGAGCGAGTCAGGTAGGGGAGCCGGGGTGCGCATCGCGAGCGGGCGCTACCCGCATCGCGGATCGCATCCCGGCTGGCAGCGGAATCGCAGCGCCCCGGGTCAGAGGACGTGACCGGAGCGCTGCCGCGGGGAGAGTGAAGCGAGCGCTCCGGGGAGGAGCGGGGACCCGGAGCGCTCGGCGTAACAACAGATTTCAGGCCAAAGCTGGGTGTATCATAGTGGCAGACCATGTGGCTACCATGGCACCCCTGGAAAGAGGAGTCCCTAACCTGATTGTCCCTCTCTTTTTATATTAGAAAGAAACTGTGCTGTCTCCAGGGAACTGCATTGTCAGCAAATTACGGGAGGGGGTATTGACCTAAGGGTCATGAAGAGCAAAGGGAAATAAACCCCAGACCATTTTGTCCTTAGGGGTAAAATTAGATGCCAGAATAGAAGGCCCATTTCAATATTTGTTATGGGGCCCACTTTCATCTATGTACGTCACTGTTCCAGGCTGTTTAGTGCACAGGATTATCATGCCAGGATTAAATTGTAGCAACCTTTCACCTGTGAGACAAAGGGCACATTTATATGCTGATAAACTCAGAGTTTTGTTACCATTCACTTCAGTGTGTCCGCAGAAAAATTTGCAATAGATTTGCAGATTAGCGGTGGACCCATGGAAGTGAATGGTAGTGGGACCTGCAGGGGATCTACTGCGAACCTGCTGTGAGTTATCATCATGTAAACATATCCAAATAGGGTTGATATTTTCAGCCGTTGAGTGTAAATAAGGATTGTCCTGTCCAGTAACAGTAGTAAGACCTCATAAAAGTGAGGGGCAAGCAGATCTGTTGGTTCTACTTGTCACCTACAAGTGCAATGTAGGAGTATCACAATAGAGTTCCCCCTGCAGTAACATCACCCTAGATGCGTCTCCTTCCTCTCTCTCCTACATGCATTAACGCTCCTTCACCAAATCTCCAATGAGCCAGAACACTCCTGCTGTACCCTAGGTCGCACCTTCCCTGGCTCGCCTATAAACAACACCATTATTTTACCAACTTTGCCTTTTGCTGCCCATGTTGAAACATACTGTACTGTGAGGAGTGATATTTGGGACTCCTTTACTAATAATGGCCCATTTTTACCATTACAATGTGACCTGAGCTATATTCCACATTATATCTTTTGAGGGATAAGATTGACAAGACTGACTTGTTGCATTTACCTACACTTTTTTGTACAGTTGGTAATTTCCAAATTTTGAATCCCCAAAGAGCAATTAGGGATTAACATAAACTACTACATAGACCCCTACTTCATAGTGACCTGTTATTCCTGTCACTTGTATTATGTGAATGTAGGCAAAATATATTAGGATTGATAAGAGTTATTGATAACTTATCATCATGTAGGTATCTAATGCAACAATCAGGGTCTATAATAGCTATGTATTTTACTTCTACAAATATATATCTTATATACAAATGCATAGGCACTCACCTTTTGTACTTCAACCATAATGCTACATTCTTTGCCAAGTGCAATACTGTAAAGAAGGTTGTCTGAGCTATGAAAACTCTTCCCAGTTCACAGTGTTTGTTGCATTCTGGCAGGTGGATTTCCTCATATGGTTAGAGCGATGGACAGCACACATCTAGTGGGAGGGGTACAGAAGGATTAAGAAGCTGTTTTTGTCTCAGCATTAAATAATTACCTGTGTAATCCCACTGCCATCTGCTTGGACTTCAGGGTTGGTTAGATGTGAACCAGTCTAAGCCTCAGAGGCCATACCTGACCTGTAGGCTCAGCACACTGGCACCTGCTGCCTCTGCTGGCTACTAAGATTTTTTTCGACTCCAAAATATACAAAACAGAAAAATATATAAATTAGAATTATATCAGCAGTTCTCTTTTATTCTCAGGTTGTGTAAAAATTTTATATTTTGAAAGCTGAGTTATGTAAAAATGCTCAAGCTAAAGAATAATTTCATGCATAAGTACAAGTTAGCTTAAAGGGGAACTCCGCCCCTAAACATCTTATCCCCTTTCCAAAGTATAGGGGATAAGATGTCTGATCGTGGGGGTCCCGCTACTGGGATTTCGCTCCATGCCGGATGATTGGCGATGCAGGGTGGAGGCTTGTGACATCACAGCCACACACCGCTCCTGACCTCATGGCCACGCCTCGTGGCCATGATGTCACGAGCCTTCGGCGCTGCACCCGATGCTTTAAACAAATGCCGGGTGCAGCAGGGAGATCGCGGGGGACCCCAGCGCCAGGACCACCACGATCTGACATCTTATCCCCTATTCTTTGAATAGGGGATAAGATGTCTAGGGGCGGAGTACCCCTTCAAGTGTGAAAGTTAGCAACATGTAACTTTCTAAAAGTTAGGCCTGTTTCACATGATACAGATGCATTATTGTAACTGCCACCAGTCCCTGAAGTTTGTCATTTCGGGTCATCAGGCCTGGGGTCTATTCAGACTTGCAGATGAGAAATTTAAGGAAGCAGTGCTATGCTGATACATGCATGTGACTGGGTTATGTGGTGTCATTTTAAAGCATTTAGTTCCTTCTTATTTTGATGTATTGTGTCTCTTTTGGTAGCATTAGTTACAAAATCTACATGTGTTTCCCAATGTTTGTAGCAATTTAAGGGGTGCAAAATAATTGGCTCCACAGCATATGGTAAATTCTGATTATTGAGGTTTGTTTCACTTAAGACACTACAATTACTGTTGGGATCACTGACATTTTCTTGCCGGTTATTCTAATGGAAGATTTGCTTTTGAGTACAATGAGAAACATGAAGCATTATTATAGTGTCTTGTCCCACAGCAGTAACACTTTTGCTACTTGAACTCTATTTAGGTGGTTGGAGTGCCTGTCTCTATTTTAGGTCTGAGTCTGATAAAAAAAAAAAAAAAAAATTATTGTGTTTCTCTGTTTACAATTGTAAGAGCTGGTGAATAGCCGCATGTCTCCTGCAGCCAATCAGTGAAGCCATCCTCTGAGATAGGGAAAAAAAATCCCAACTGTCAATTAGTCACATGTTCTCTACAGCCAATAAGATCAACCAACCTGTTGCCCCCTACCCGTCTGGGATAGGGAAGAAGAAATTCCCAACAGTCATTTAGTCCGGCTCCTGTGTCGCTCTCCTCTTACCTCACTTAGATCCCAATTCAACATTCTACCCTCATACCTTCAATGGGGGTCAACACTGAGTAACCTGTTCCAGACTTAGCCGAAGTCCTCTATTGGATCCCACTGCCGAGATAGATGCACAACTCAAGTGGCGCTGTAGGGACAAATAGCATTGCTGACGGTCCCTATAGCTTTTGGATTAAGGTAGAGGTTATCCTCTGTTCTGCACTTATCTCTGTGACAGACTAGCAACTGAGGTCCCTCTGTCTGTTACAGGGATGGACAGGTAAAATTTCAACGGTTATCCAAAATCTTGGCATTTGAGGATTTAATTCCTGGTGCCCTGATACAGATGACTGCTTCATTGGAGTCATAGTAAGTGGAGTTCACACAGTACTACAGCCACCATCATCACCACAGATCCACAATACCACCACACTCTTGGTGTCACAAACAAAATCACTGCCAGCCCAGTATCCCACATGTTATAGTGACTGTTCATTATTCAACCTTAGTACCTCAGCTTACATACAACTTCGGCCTCACCACAAACCTTGGCGCCTCATCACAGTAGAATAAGGGCTAGCAAGTATTTTAGGGAAATGTGGGAAAAATGTTACATTTAATGCAGTTAGGGTATGGATGGAGCTGATGGGGCCAGATCAGCAGCCTACCTGGATGGGAGATGTTGTGTGCAGGTCTCTACTAGAAGTGGATTTTTTTTGGTCTTACAATACAAATGTGATGTGCTCTATGAAAAATGTTGTAGAGTAAAACTGCAGAACATGGGCAGTGGTTCATATGGCCACCAAGAGCAAGCAACAGGCTGTACAGTCATACACATTGTCATACACATTGGGGACATACACAATGATGGATGGGTCAGAGTTGTCACAAAGATTGGTTTTAGTGGGCGGAGGCTAGGGCAGTTGTGTAAGGCTGGGTAAAGGAGGGCAGTCAAGGATTGGAAAAGCCGAGGAAAGGCACCAGCTAGTATGTTTGAGACATTTTGTCTCCCCATAAGTTAATAGTGTTTTAAGATAAGTAATAATAAAGAGCGGCATAAGACACAAGTCTCACAGGACCATCTGTATCTATTTATTTGGTTAGGGCGGTCAACCTGTGCCTTATGGTAGTTGACCCTACTGAAGAGTACACTTCAATAACTCTAGGAAGGAGATTTATCAAGCTCCGTAGTAGGTTTTATTTGCTTGAAAAATTGCTTAAAGATGTTAGCTTATTCCAAAGCACATTTCTGAAATGTGCTCACATAGTATATTGAAATTTTTTTTTACTTTGCAGTGGTCATGTATTTATCAAATACGATAGTCGCTATTTATGAAGAAAAAAACTTGCATCTCCATTTAAAAGTCTCATATGTATTCCAGGTCCAACCTGGCTTACAGAAAGTGCATACGTCTGCAGAAAAGGACATTAACACCCACTTTACCAACTGTTCTTGTTCTGCATCATGAAACAAAGCTGCTACATTTAATGTTAATTATAGAAAAAATTAATTATATAACTATATAACTATAATTTTTAAAGTTGAAAATACACACTGCACACCTTGTTCATTTTAGGACACGTATATGCTGGCATACATGGGGCATTATATTGAGGGGCACATAACAGGGGGGCACATGAGGGGGGCAATATATGTGAGGGGCACAGCCCATGGGGTATTATATGAGAGAGGCACATGACAAGGGGCCCCCTGTCATGTGTCCCTCACATATAATGCCCCCCTGTCATGTGCCCCTCACATATAATGCCCCGTCATGTGCCCCTCACCTATAATGCCCCCTTTCATGTGCCCCCCCATTTATAAGGCCCCCTGCCATGTTTCCCTCACAATAAATGTCCCCTTTTTTGTACCACTAAGTTTTCATAAGGCACTGTGTACCATACAGTGCCCCTGTGGTGTTTTCTACAGCTTTCTTACTTGCACTGTGCATGGGTGTTTAATGCAATTAACGCAAGACTCTGCCCACCAATGTCGCAAAATGCGTCCTCAAACGAAAAAGCCTACAGATATTCATGGTGCGGCATAGTATGTTTTAAATATTTTTTTATTTCTGAGGAGGGTGGATGGGTTGTTGTGGGATAGTTGGAGTGCAGCTATTTAGTGCCAGGCCGGCCAGTCAGAGTGTCACCCGGTGCGGTATGCCCACCCTCTCCCTGTCACTCTCTAGCAACACTACTGGTAATAATGGGTAGATAAAGCCCTTTGGCCATTAACATAAGGGAAAACTTTTATGCTTTAAAAAATGCTTTTGAAAGCGGGTTTCCTGGTTACTCGGTTGCTTATGTGCGATTTATTTATCAAGGTCGTGCGACTATTTGATAAATAGGTCACATGTAGGCAAAAGTAAGTAAAAAACAAATAATTGTCATATAAAAGCCAATACGTTTGAAAAAAAACCCCCATAAATCTCCTTCCAGATGCTTTGTGGGTGGTACTGCAAATGGGCATACAGCGTGTGCAGCATTATAGGATGGCTTCAGGTATATTGCGTGTCTCCAGGGTCCTTCCTATTCTTTTCTGTACGAAGGAGAATGTAGGAAAGGGCTGTAAGCTAAACAGTAATCTCTCAGGCTAATGCACATGTTCCAACTTGTCTATACTGCAGTGGTGGCCAGAGTAAAGGGTACCAGCAAAGAACTAAAGTACTGAACATTATAATATATTAATATAAAAAAACAAAACCGAACAACTTTATACACAATGCATTTCTTTTTTATTTTTATTTCTTTTTTTTATTTTTATATTTTATATGTTATTATCTGTACACAAATGGAAAAAAAATCACTGGCAATAAACAAAGCGATGAATTTGTAAAGAAACAGAAACAGCTTTTTGAATCAGCTGCTATATAGGCTGCTTTCACACTATACATTTGCTCCGTTTCAAAGACCCGTTATAATGTCCCGTTAGGAAAACCCTTAAAAACTGCCGTTACAAAAACCCATTCAAGTCTATGGGATTTTGTGATTATCTGTTATCACCCGTTATAGCCCGTTATGAATAATGGACATTATTTGTGACAGGAGAAAAAACGTTACATGCACTAATTTTTCTCCCGTCACAAATAATGTCCGTTATTCATAACGGGCTATAACGGTCGATAACAGATAATCAAAAAATCCCATAGAGATGAATGGGATTTTGTAACGGCCGTTTAACGGCCATTCTTTAGGGTTTTCCTAACGGGACATTGTAACGGCTCTTTAAAACGGAGCAACATATAGTGTGAAAGCAGCCTTACATGATTCTTATATAAAATATCATTGTTATAAATACATATCAGGCGTCTATAATCTGGTGTTTTTTTTTTTTATGATGTTCTGCAAAAGCATAATTTCATTACATTGACCAGTACTATAGCAGAACTCCACTGGGTAGGAAAATAAACAGCAGCAAGTACACAGCAAAATACGCCAATTTTTGAATTTATTTTGTCATTTTTGTTGCCCTTAACAAAAATCCCAGCACAGCTTTCATTCTTTCATTTCTACAAGGATCTGCCTGCACTAAATATTTGTATAACAAGTCTGGAGCATCTGGTTGTCGATGTAATCCTAAATATTCAGGAGAAATAACAGAAAAATTGCACAATGTAGAGGTCTTAGAATAGACATTGTAGAACTGTAATTTCATAGGAATACCATTTACTAAAACAGACAAAATAGCCAACACATCAGAGCTCTCAATAGTTTCTATAGGGAACATGGTCAGTTATCCTGTTCTAAAGTTTTGGTCTATGTATCTCTCCAATGCTCCACAATTAAGCTTTACTTCCATATTGGTTTGCCTTGTAGTAAGCCTTCCACAGTCTCACCGTCCTGTCCCATGAAACGGAAGCGTACTAAAAAGACAGGAACCGGTATTAACATTTATTTCTCTTGCTTGTGGCTAACTTAATACCACATGAAATATATCAATGAGCCTTTACAGTACCTGCTTCATCTCTGGAATATGCACTATGCAACGGATTAGATCAGTGTGCCCTACATTACACTGGACCTGAAGAAGAGTGTCTGGATCATACACCCTGGAAGGTATAACATTGTAGATTTATAGAAATGGTGACGAATGACCAAACAACATATAAACATAATAGATCAAATATATGAAAGTTGCAGTTTAGTCCTATTGTAAGGCTGGGTTTACAGATATTATTTTGGTCACTTTTTGAGCCAAAAGCAGGAGTGGGTCCAAAACACTGAAAAAGGTGCAAATATCTCTTTAATATCTCTTGATCAAAATACTCAACAAATACTGACCAAAGCACTAAAAGTGAACCCATTAACAAAAAAAAAAATCATAATCAGAATATACTGTATAACATAAAATCCCATAAATACATTAACCAAAAAAGTGTTATTAGAATATATACTGCTCAAAAAATAAAGGTAACACTAAGATAACACATCCTAGATCTGAATGAATGAACTAATCACATGAAATACTTTCGTCTTTACATAGTTGAATGTGCTGACAACAAAATCACACAAAAATTATCAATGGAAATCAAATTTATCAACCCATGGAGGTCTGGATATTGAGTCACACTCAAAATCAAAGTGGGAAAACCACACTACAGGCTGATCCAACTTTGATGTAATGTACTTAAAACAAGTCCAAATGAGGCTCAGTAGTGTGTGTGGCCTCCACGTGCCCGTATGACCTCCCTACAATGCCTGGGCATGCTCCTGATGAGGTGGCTCCTGAGGGATGTCCTCCCAGACTTGGACTAAGCATCCGCCAACTCCTGGACAGTCTGTGGGGCAACGTGGTGTTGGTGGATGGAGCGAGACATGATGTCCCAGATGTGCTCAATCGGATTCAGGTCTGGGGAACGGGCTGGCCACTGCATAGCATCAATGCCTTCCTCTTACAGGAATTGCTGACACACTCCAGCCACATGAGGTCTAGCATTGTCTTGCATTAGGAGGAACCCAGGGCCAACCAAACCAGCATATGGTCTCACAAGGGATCTGAGAATCTCATCTTGGTACCTAATGGCAGTCAGGCTACCTCTGGCAAGCACATGGAGGTCTGTGTGGCCCCCCAAAGAAATGCCACCTCACATCATTAATGACCCATCGCAAAACCGGTCATGCTGGAGGATGTTGAAAGCAGAAGAATGTTCTCCACGGCGTCTCCAGACTCTGTCACGTCTGTCACATGCGCTCAGTGTGAACCTGCTTTCATCTGTTAAGAGCACAGGGCGCCAGTGGTGAATTTGCCAATCTTGGTGTTCTCTGGCAAATGCCAAACATCCTGCATGGTGTTGGGCTGTAAGCACAACCCCCACCTGTGGACATCGGGCCCTCATACCACCCTCATGGAGTCTGTTTCTGACCACTTGAGTGGACACATGCACATTTGTGGCCTGCTGGAGGTCATTTTGCAGGGATCTGGCAGTGCACCTATTTGCACAAAGACGGAGGTAGCGGTCCTGCTGCTGGGTTTTTGCACTCCTATGGCCTCCTCCACGTCTCATGATGTACTGGCCTGTCTCCTGGTAGCGCCTCCATGCTCTAGACACTATGCTGACAGACACAGCAAACCTTCTTGCCTCAGCTTGCATTGATGTGCCATCCTGGATGAGCTTCACTACCTGAGCCACTTGTGTTGGTTGTTGACTCCGTCTCATGCTACTACTAGAGTGAAAGCACCGCCAGCATTCAAAAGTGACCAAAACATCAACCAGCAAGCATAGGAACAGATAAGTGGTCTGTGGTCACCACATGCAAAACCACTCCTTTATTGGGGGTGTCTTGCTAATTGCCCATAATTTCCACCTGTTGTCTGTTCCATTTGCACAACAGCATGTGAAATTGATTGTCAATCAGTGTCGCTTCCTGAGTGGACAGTGTGATTTCTTGGAGTTACATTGTGTTGTTTAAGTGTTCCTTTTATTTTTTTGAGCAGTGTATAATCTATGTATTAAAAAGAAGAAAATCATACATCATGAAAAGAGCGACATCACCGGACATCTGCACTATAATATGTAGTAAACAATGCCAAGGGCAAGAGTATACAAGCAAAGACATTCAAAATGCCAAAAAACGTACACATAATAACTGAGTACAATGGCAAATATACCTTATTTATTATAGAACTAAAGTGCTAGTGCCAGATCATTGTCTGAAGTTCCATGTGCTAGTGCCAGATCATTGTATGAAGTGCCATGTGCCAGTACAAAAAAAATGTATTCGAGCCCTATGTCATAGGGTTAGTATAGTTAGAGCAGGGTCCGGAATGATGCCACTCTAATGTGTGTCTCGGCCCGTACACGTTCACAGTGCATGGTCTTGTGCCCCAATGCCACATAAAAGCCCAGTTACAATATGCCCAACAACATGTTGACACCCCTTACAGCTTCTCGCATTCTGCAATTTGACGTCATGAGGCCAAAGTAGAGATTTATGGTCACAACCAAAAGTGATATGTTTTGATAAGGGGTCAACAAGACTTATTGTGAGAAAATACCATCCCCAATGTGAAGCATGGTTGTGGCTCACTGATGTTTTTGGGGTATGTGAACTTTAAAGGATGAAAAACCTGTGAAAATTGATGGCAAGAAGAATGCAGCATGTTATAGAAAATACTGGCAAACAATCTGCATTCTTCTGCATAAAAGTGTGCATGGGATTTTCTTGGACTTTCCTGCACGACAATGACCTTTAGCACAAGGCCAAGTTGAGTTCTAGTGGTTACAGAAGAAAAAAGGTGAAGGTTCTGGAGTGGCCATCACAATCTTCTGACCTTAATATTATTGAGCCACTCAGGTTCATGCAAGTTGATCAAAGAATCTGCATAATCTGGAGACTTTATGCCAAGACAAATGGGCAGCTTTATCACCTTCAACACTTAGGCCATGTTCCCACATCGGAATTACCGTCCTGGAAACGGGATTCTGCTGTGATGTGCACACTGCGTAATTTCTGTGCCAGATGTGTCTGGCACCGAAATTCCTTTTTCCGTGTCCGCACAAAGAATGAACACGTTCATTCTTTGTTCGGAGTCCGTGTGGAATGCATAGCAGTCTGTGCATTCCTAGTGCCGGCATATTATGCACCTCGCTGTTTGCGGAATGTCTGCACAGAGATTCTCCGTGTGGACATTCTGTCGTGTGAACATGGCCTTATGGACCTCATAGACAACAAGTACAAAAGACTACATGCTGTCATTGATGCTAAAGGTGCAATACACAGCATTGAGAACTAGGGGTATGCAGACTTTTGAACAGGGGTCATATTTTTATTTGTAGCCAAGTTTTATTTTCTGATTGTGCCCTTCTGTTATAACCTATAGATGAATATGAATCCCATAAGGAATAAATGTGTTTTGTCAGATTACTCATATATTACCAATTCTCCAAGGGTTTGCAAACTTTTGTGCACAACTGTAAAAACTCCCCATTTCCTCCAAGCGCATACAGTAAAGCAAAATTGGCTGGTCATCCCACTGTACACTGCGCACGTATGTCAAATATGACTCCCCCTTTTCCTTCTCCGCCCCTCACCACGGTGCATTCAAAACTGGCCGCTGCCGTATCCCATTCAGTTGAATGAGCTGAACTAAGTGATTATTATCCCATGTATTATAAGACCCATTGGCCCTTATTTACTAAGAGTGGAGTGTAGGTTCCTTTGTGGGTTTTAATTCCCTACAATTTATTTTCCACGGTATTTACTAAGCTTTCCCTACATTTCCCACTTTCCCTACAGTTTCCACTTTATTTTTTACACATGCTCTGATCTGTCTGGTTTTCCTCAGCTGAAATCCACAACATTTTCTGTGGAAACTTTAGTAAATATGTTGGGATTTTGTGAAAATGTCGGGAACACGCCCCTTTTCTGTGACCCCGCACCATTTTCCCGATGACCACGCCCCTTTTTCGGGTTTTCTTAGCAAAATGGAGAGTTAGTTAGGCGCAGACAGAATTTCAGGTGCATATTCTGGCGCAGACAGAATTTCAGACGCAATGCGCCCAAAACTGGCGCACAACCCGACAAAACATGTCGGGTTTGCAATAGTAAATGAGGGCCAATGCGTATAAAATGTTTTTTTTTTTTTATAAATAGGTGAATAAAAAAATAACAACTCGAGAAGGTTAGAAGAAAATTGCCATCTTACCTTATAGTGTCGTGTACTCCTGCAGCAATGCACCCATTCATTTGATCAATACAAATACACATGACCACTCCCTTGGTGTGCAGGACCCTCTCACATAGTGCACCCTCTTCACTCTGCAGATGTTAGAGATGGTGGTTACAGATGAGGTAAATGGTTGAATTAGAAATGAAATATCTATTAGAATATAATAAAAGGAATGGAAGCACAAAATCCATGTACAGTGTGCATGCTATGGATTTACCTGCTTCATGAAAATGAATAGGAAATCTACTGTGAAACTCAATATTTTCCACTAAATAAACATCTATATCAGATGAACTGTCCTCTTCTGCACCTGTTTTTGCTCCAGTGTACTGTATAGTTTAGTGTTATATTAGTGAATTCTAGTGGTTCCTACCCAGATTCGAATAGTCCCATCTTCGGAACCCGTAATCCACTTGTCCTTGAGATTATGCCAAACAACAGAGGTGACTTCTGCCTCATGCCCTCTCAGAATATTCACAAGGATCATCTCAGAACTCACTGCTCCAAATTGGCGGATATATATATTTCCATCGCTGGAAGAATAAGCAAACTCCTTCCTACAACGTATTAGACAAAACAATTACATTTTTTTTACAATTAGACTTTTTTTTTATTTTTTATTTCCACACATAGAAAGCAACCATTGGTGAACTTAATTCACATTTTTGTTTTATTTGTGCCAGATTTTGTGAAAAAGTCCCCGATTTCCAAATTAATTTCACCTTGCTTATGCCACGTACACCATTCTATTTAATGATAATATGCACCAAAATATTCTTGCCATCAAATATACCACCTGAAAGGTGGTGCAGACATAGAGTAGACAGTGTAACATGCACCAGATTTTTTAAAATCAGGAGCCAGTGTTAAAAAATCTGACACAATCTTAGACTGCTTAGTCAAGTAAGTCTAAGTAAGGCTTAGGCAGTTTTTTTTTTTTTTTTAAATCCCCCTCCCCAATGTCTATATGGAAAGGTGTGAGCTGTTGCCATCATTACTCAGTAGTTAGCTTTCAATTCACAAATCTTGATCAGTTCGGGGCACCACAGCATTTTTTTATGTTGCCAGAGGTTACTTTGGGCAGGAATGCCAATGTAAAGAATCCAATAGTTCCAATACAAGCTGATACAACACAAACAGGTGAGTGCTAGGTGGAAACGACACGGGGTGTTCTGGAGAATGACGTTGTTCTCACTTGTGCTATGCAATGATAGCATAAAAGATGTCGTACCTTGTGGTCTCATGGCAGGAGTCAGTCACATATGGTACGCTGCAGTGGCTACGGATATGTACAATAGATATATAGATATATCCTAAGCCACTGCAGTGTACCGTAAGTGACAGACAGTCTGGACTTCCACCACAAGACCTGTACACTATCATTGCTTACCACAAGCAAGAACAATGGCATTGTCAGGATTCGGCAGGCTGGAGATGGATCCTCTGTGCCAGAGAGGGATTGGCGTGGACCGTGTCGGTGGACTGGTTCTAAGTTGCTACTGGTTTTCACCAGAGCCCGCCGCAAAGCGGGATGGTCTTGCAGCGGCGGTAGCAACCAGGTCGTATCCACCGGCAACGGCTCAACCTCTCTGACTGCTGAGATAGGCGCGGTACAAGGGATTAGACAAGAGCAGAGTCGGACGTAGCAGAAGGTCAGGGCAGGCAGCAAGGATCGTAGTCAGGGGCAACGGCAAGAGGTCTGGAACACTGGCTAGGGATACACAAGGAACGCTTTCACTGGCACAATGGCAACAAGATCCGGCAAGGAAGTGCAGGGGAAGTGAGGTAATATAGGGAAGTGCACAGGTGAACATACTAATTAAAAGCCATGCGCCAATCAGTGACGCACCGGCCCTTTAAATCGCAAAGAACCGGCGCGCGCCCTAGGGAGCAGGGCCGCGCGCGCCGGGACAGCACAGACGGGGAGCGGGTCTGGTAAGCGTGTCGGGATGCGCATCGCGAGCGGGCGCGTCCCGCATCGCGAATCGCATCCCGGCTAGGGACATTATCGCAGCGCACCCGGTCAGCGGGTCTGATCGGGGCGCTGCGAGTAGGAGAACGCTGTGAGCGCTCCGGGGAATGCCGGCGTAACAGGCATTCTCTGCCTTGGCATGCCAGCGAAAGCTCCGCTACTAATACGAGCATCAACTATAGAGACAGAAAATGATTTTGCTGCACGAGCGAATCAACTCTGCCCGAGACTACAGTATCCACTGCTGATTTACAATGATGACTGTATAGAACCCACAATGGAGGTGGTAACACACCAATCCAATAGTATTAATACATCCACTCTCTTCCCAAGATCCACAAAGAGGTTTTTCCTCCTCCTATGAGGCCCATATTGGTGGGAATATCTTATCTCAATGAGAGATTATGTGCCTGGACAGATACTTTGTTACAGCCACTAGTAGTAACCATTCCAGGATTCTTGAGAGACACTAAAGATGTGTTAGTAGGTTTTCATCAAATACCATGGCAGAATAATTTTTCCTGGATTACTGCGGATGTTACCGCATTATATTCAGTAATCCCACACGATAAGGCTATCATCGCTCTTAGATGATTTTTGAATGTTAACTCTCAATATCACAGTGATCTGCAGCAATACCTAATTTTATGCGTTGAGTATGCAAAACCAAAGCATGCAAAACCAATAAAAGGTTGGAATATTAGGTGGCGATATGAGGACGGGATATGGGGACGGGATATGAGGACAGGATATGAGGACGGGATAGGAGGACAGGATTTGAGGTTAGGATGTGAGGATGAGATATGAGGACGGGATAGGAGGACGGGATAGGAGGAAGGGATAGGAGGACGGGATAGGAGGACGGGATAGGAGGACAGGATAGAAGGACAGGATTTGAGGTTAGGATGTGAGGATGAGATATAGGGACAGGATATGAGATTAGGATATGAGAAAGGGATATGAGGACAAAAGCTTCCTCCTTTGTTGCTTTTCCTCCTCCACAAGGATAAGGTAGGAAAAAACAGGCAATGCTGGGTACTCAGCAAATTTTTGATAAATAATATGAATATAATTATCATACCATATAACTTAGAGAACTGTTACTTTGATTATTGTTGTTATTTACTTAAGACGCCTAGAATATAGGAATGTTACAGTAACCTCAGTTATATAAGAATCTAGTGAGCTGCACCTATCCTTTCATCAAGTAGTATAATGTACCTAGTATGTACCTCTTTGGACAAAAACACATGTCCATTATAACACCGTCACAAGCTGTTTCTTTTTGTTCATCCCAGTGATCCATCTCTGGTCTGGAGAATGTCTCAATGAGGGTGCATGTAAGTAGATCCCATACACACAGTCTTCTGTCCCATCCACCACTCAGCTACTGAAAAATTTACAATCTGGTCACAATGGCATTTATCATATGCAAAAAAACAAAAGCAAAGATTTTTTTTTTAAAGGTCATTCTTTTTTTTAAAGGTCAATTTCTCTGGCCAGACCTTTTTCTTATAAAACAAGTGAAGGGCAGCTCATGAGCACAACCAACAGAGACACCGAGGTTAACCACTATGGCACCAATACCCAATGTGCCCATAAAACGCTAACTTATAAAAAGAGGTTTGTGGTCCTTGAGGCATCATTAGGTTCTTAAATTGAAACAAAAACCTCCATTACATTGCAATATGCTCCTATGGAGCGACAGTCTGGTGTTAGTGCGTTGCTGTGCACCTCTCACCGATCTGCTTTCAGGGTGTGAAGATGTTACAATGTTCCCCATCGCTCTCACACTTTTTTTTTATTTTTTTTAAATCAGATAATTTTTATTAAAGGTTTTTCAAGCATTTTAAAACAACATACAAACAGTAAAACACAAAGAAACCTTCTGTCCCTACCCCTTTGCAGCACAAAACACACTTGTAGTTAACCAAAGGTTTTAGGAAACTTCTGTCCCGATGATCAGTCTCCCTCGCACCACACACTCAGAACCACAACAAGCGTTACCTACAGGTGCTCCAGCAAAACCACCAAAAGAGGGTAGAAAGAAAGATGTGAGTAGGAGAAAAAATAGAGCCACATTCACAGAACTCCAGCTTGTAGGCCAATCATAATACGGCAACGACAGACCAAGGATGTACAATCATCTAGGAGTCAGTCAACGGGGGGTCAAAGTGGGTTACCCAGGGTCCTCAGATACCATCAAACTTCCTGACAACTTTACGCTTAATATATATCCCTTTCTCCAAGTGCACTATCTGCGCTATTCTTATGATAAGATCAGCTACTCGCGGAGGAGACGGTCTGATCCAGAACTGCGCTATAAGTTTCCTGGCCTGATATAACACACGCAAAATTCCCACTTCTCTCATGGAGGGTTCCCGATCGCATCCAATAAGACCCAGTAAGCACACCTTAGGTGTTATATTCAATGTTACCCCGTAAACAGTCGTAATAAGCCATATCACATCATTCCAATATGTATGTAAGACAGGGCATGCCCACATCATATGTAACAAATGAGCCTCCAACGCGCCACACCTGGGGCAAGCAGAGTCAGACCGAACACCAATGTTATGTAAGAACAGTGGGGTTTTATACAATCCCTCTCACACTTACCCCCGGTGGTTCTGCACTCTGTGTGTGGCCACTGTCACCCAACCACTCCCCGTGAGAGCGACAAGGAACATTGCTACATCTTCACGCCCTGACAGCATGCACTATACTTTCTCTCCACAAGAGTGTGTGTCCATAGGAGCATATTGCAAATATAATGGAACTTTTTGGTTTAATTAAAGAACCCAATGGTGCCGAGAGGACCACAAACCTACTTTTATACATTTGCATTTTTTGGGCACATTGGTTCTTGGTGCCATAGTGGTTAGGCAGTGGACATACTGCCGTGTGTATGTTGCCATTAAAAACAAAAGGAGGCTGCTTCAATGGAATTTCCGAGCAAAAATTTTCAGCTGGATTCCACTCAGAAATTCAACTATGTGAATGGAGCCTTATGGGTTGTATTCAGTCCGCGTGCCTAGGGCAGCAAGAGCTGTAAATACAATTTTGTTATAGAGGATGGCCTCCAACCAGATTGAGCCCGCACAGAGGGCCACCCTTTCCCCCTGTGGATTAGGGATGATTTGTTAAAAACTAGAGTAACTCTTTAACTCAGAGTAATTTAAAGCCTTATAATATATCCATATATTACTGATTTATGAGTAGCATTTATTAAGACCGATACTTCATGTTATTTTTAAGAATTAAGTATTTGGTATAGAACAATCAGGTTATGGCAGTTAGCATAATACCTCTCTCTATATAAAGTATTTAGCAGTATAAAATTAAGCATGTTAAAAACCCCTGTTGTGCTCACTGAGATATACCCACCAAATAGACAGTGGAGTAACCATTTCCTTTTCCAACCACGATCAGAGATGTGACTGCTTTTACATGACCAGCTAAGACCTTCTTGCAGGTGAAACCTAACCCACACAACAAAAAGCAATATTAACATACACCTTTTTGGAGACCAAACCGTATAAATATACATATAAAACACAATAATGGACATATTGGGCCTCGTATACTATAATAGTTACTGTGGTATATAAGGTGTTTGACAGAAGGAGAAAGCTCCCTTACTATGGCAGCTGGGAATCTAATATAGGCCCCTAGGCCTGCCATAAGCATCTTCCTATTAGGCCACAGCAAGGCATGTTCTCATAGTTTGCCTGTAAGGCTGGGTTCACACTGTGGGATTTCTGGGTAGAATTTCTGTCGGAGATCGAGCCGGCGGCGCTAGGACTGAGCAGACCGCATTGCTGCTCAGAAATGCATTGCCATCTATGGGGATGGCAATGTAGTCTGCTCGGTCCTAGTGCCGTCAGCTCGATCTGTGGCAGAAATTCTGCCCAGAAATTCCACAGTGTGAACCTAGCCTAAGGGTCTATTCACACGGCAGAATTTTCGCTTGCGGAATTCCACCTCAAATTAAAGCCCATAGACTTCTATGGGATTCCGCACTCCCAATCACACTTCTGAATTTCCATTTGCAGAATTCTGAAAGTGTAAATTTTACCATATAAATAGACCCTTAGTGTAACAGAGACTTTTCCAATGCACATTTATTTTTTATGTCCCCAAATCTCAAAGAATCAGCCTTACTTAGTGTCAGATACACATAACTAGTACTGCTGTTAGAAACTAGTAGGCTGAAACGGCAACAGAATCAATGTGTATCCATGTGTATTTTGCTGCAGATTTTTCCATGACTGTAACCAGTTAAATAGCAATGGGTGAAATCTGTATCAAATCTGGGAAAAATCTGTGACAGACTAAAATATACTTGGCTTTTATCTTTGTCTTTATCCTACCAGAGGATTCTCAGTACAATGTCATCCTCACCTGCTAGATGCTTGTTTATTAGCCCACCACTTTCTTCCAATATAGGAGAGTTCCCTGTCATTGGAATCTGAGGCAAAAAATAAAAAATAATGTATAACTGCAAAATGTAAACGTTTCAGAACAAGAGACTATATTGTTATGTTATATGGAAGTACACTGTTTAAAAAATAATAAAGAGAACACTAAGATAACACATCCTAGATTTGAATGAATGAACTAATCGTATAAAATACTTTCATCTTTACATAGTTGAATGTGCTGACAACAAAATCACACAAAAATTATCAATGGAAATCAAATTTATCAACCCATGGAGGTCTGGATATGGAGTCACACTCAAAATCAAAGTGGAAAACCACACTACAGGCTGATCCAACTTTGATGTAATGTCCTTAAAACAAGTCCAAATGAGGCTCAGTAGGGCGTGTGACCTCCATGTGCCCGTATGACCTCCCTACAATGCCTGGGTATGCTCCTGATGAGGTGGCGGATGGTCTCCTGAGGGATGTCCTCCCAGACATGGACTTAAGCATCCGCCAACTCCTGGACAGTCTGTGGTGCAACGTGGCGTTAGTGGATGGAGCGAGACATGATGACCCAGATGTGCTCAATCGGATTCAGATCTGGGGAACGGGTTGGCCAGTCCATAGCATCAATGCCTTCCTCTTGCAGGAACTGCTGACACACTCCAGCCACATGAGGTCTAGCATTGTCTTGCATTAGGAGGAACCCAGGGCCAACCACACCAGCATATGGTCTCACAAGGGGTCTGAGGATCTCATCTCAGTACCTAATGGCAGTCAGGCTACCTCTGGCAAGCACATGGAGGGCTGTGTGGCCCCCCAAAGAAATGCCACCCCACACCATTACTGACCCACCGCCAAACCGTTCATGCTGGAGGATGTTGCAGGCAGCAGAACGTTCTCCACTGCATCTCCAAACTCTGTCACACATGCTCAGTGTGAACCTGCTTTCATTTGTGAAGAGCACAGGGCGCTAGAGGTGAATTTGCCAATATTGGTGTTCTCTGGCAGATGCCAAAAATCCTGCACGGTGTTGGGATGTAAGCACAACCCCCACCTGTGGATGTTGGGCCCTCATACAACCCTCATGGAGTCTGTTTCTAAATGTTTGAGTGGACATATGCACATTTGTGGCCTGCTGGAGGTCATTTTGCAGTTCTGGCAGTGCTCCTTCTTACACAAAGGCAGAGGTAGCGGTCCTGCTGCTGGTCCTTTAACTGAATTGTCTGCTTCTGCCTCCATTCACTGTCTATGCCGATGCTGCTGCTTCTTTCAAGCACCTGATCTGCAGGGGTTTTGGGTGTCAGACCCTCACCGATCAGATATCAATGGCCTAGCCTCAAGATAGGGCATCAATGAAAAAGTCTAAGAAACCCTATTTAATTTATTCTGAATAAGATTTGAGTTATGGCAGTGCTCACCATATGTAAGCTCTTTTGGTCTATAAGCAGCCTAGAAGAATCCAATGATCACCATTAGAGTTGAACGAGACAAGCCCCCCAAACCCAGATTCAATCAGAACTTTGGGGATTTTGCGGCTTGCCAAACTTTGGCTTTCACTCACCTGGCAATGTCGTGGCTGAGCTGTGCTCGCAGCTCACAGCTGTGAGTACAGCTCAACCCAGCAAGGAAGGCATTAATGTGCTAGTTAACTCATGGAGGGATGGGGGGGGAGGGGTTTTTACATTATACAGCTATCTATATGGCTGTATGATGTATATATTGTAGAGAGTGATTATTCCCATCTCGTCACTAGTCTGGGCCTCTTCTTGTGGAGCTTCGGCCCTCTCGTGACATCATCCCCAGAGGCAGGGCAAGCTATAAGATAGTAAGTATCACTATTTTCACTGTATACATCATACAGCCATATAAATGGTTGTATAATGTATACACTCCCCTCCCCCAACTTCATTTACAATGCTGGGTGCGGGCGGTGGGGGTTGTGATGTCACGACCATGCCCATCGTGACGTCACACCATGCCCCCTCAATGCAAGTCTATGGGAGGGGGTGTGACAGCGTCACACCCCCTCCCATAGACTTGTATTGAGGGGGCATAACGTGATGTCACAAGGGGCGTGGTCATGGCGTCACGACCACCACCACCCGCTCCAAGTGTTCGGAACAAAATTTTCCAAGTGCTGGAGCAGAGGGGTACCCCTTAAGTTGCGCCGCCATTTCACGAACCAAACTCTTTCCCAAAGTTCGCCGACCTCGGCAAACCAAACTTTTGGAAAGCTCATTCAACCCTAATGACCTAACTGAAGTAAGTTTTAGAGGGTGAGGGTGCTAAATTTAACCTTATTTTGCATGAGTTTCAGTTAAATTTATACTTCAAAGTGATCCGATTTAC
The DNA here is from genome assembly GCF_029499605.1 of Hyla sarda. Lineage (NCBI taxonomy): Eukaryota > Metazoa > Chordata > Amphibia > Anura > Hylidae > Hyla > Hyla sarda. The sequence continues at coordinate 325,933,504 of NC_079192.1, forward strand.
CTTCAGACGATGCTGTTCATCATCTTCTTCTTGAAATGGACCTGAGACAGAATCATCAAACTCCCATAGGTAAATGTCCCCACATTCTGTAGCCATAACCAACATATCCATTTCATCACTGAACAATGATCTAAGAAATATAGCAGGTTAGTACAGTGATCAATGCTTTGTATATATATTCATAGTATTCCTATACAATTCTTTGCCTGAACATTATGACTGCTCAATATTGTTAGAGCTCTCTTAAGTCATCCTGTCCCTGGATTCTTTATATTAGCAATTAATCTTCAAGAGATATTATTTCTTTCTTTCTCCTCACTCTCTTTCAGTTTGCGTTCTGTATGTGGTCTACTCTGCACCTATACTGAGGTATAAATGTTCACATTACATCCGATAAGCCTGCTGTTAACCCCTTAAAGTGTACCTGTCATCAACAAAAACTTTTTATATAATGTAGATAATACAATTATACAGTCATGGCCGTAAATGTTGGCACCCCTGAAATTTTTCAAGAAAATGAAGTATTTCTCACAGAAAAGGATTGCAGTAACACATGTTTTGCTATACACATGTTTATTTCCTTTGTGTGTATTGAAACTAAACCAAAAAAGGGAGGAAAAAAATATAACTGGGCATAATGTCTCACCAAACTCCAAAAATGGTCTGGACAAAAATTATTGGTACCCTTAACTTAAAGGGGTACTCCGCTGCTCAGTGTTTGGAACAAACTGTTCCAAACACTAGAGCCCGCACCGGGAGCTCGTGATGCCATAGCCCCACCCCCTCATGACGTCACATCCCGCCCCCTCAATGCAAGTCTATGGGAGGGGGTGTGACAGCTGCCACACCCCCTCCCATAGACTTGCATTGAGGGGGCGGGGCGTGACATCTTGAGGGGGCAGGGCTATGACATCACGAGCCCCCGGCTCCAGCGTTCGGCACAGTTTGTTCCAAATGCTGAGCAGCAAAGTACCCCTTTAATATTTGGCGGCCACTTCAGAACTCTCCAGCGCTTTTTTGCCATCCATTTCTTGGTGCTTTTTGAGGTATGTTTGGGGTCATTGTCCTGCTGGAAGACCCAAGATCTCGGACGCAAATCCAGCTTTCTGACACTGGGCTGTACAGTGTGACCCAAAATCCGTTGGTAATCCTCAGATTTCATGATGCCTTGCACACATTCAAGGCACCCAGTGCCAGAGGCAGCAAAACAACCCCAAAGCGTCGAGATATGAGGATGGGAAAGGAGGACGGGAAAGGAGGACGGGAAAGGAGGACGGGAAAGGAGGACGGGAAAGGAGGACGGGATAGGAGGACGGGATAGGAGGACGGGATAGGAGGACGTGATAGGAGGACGTGATAGGAGGACGTGATAGGAGGACGGGATAGGAGGACGGGATAGGAGGACGGGATAGGAGGACGGGATAGGAGGACAGGATAGGAGGTCGGGATATGATGACGGGATAGGAGGTCAGGATATGAAAACAATATATGAGGACGGGATATGAAGTCAAATACTTCCTCCTTTGTTTATTTTCCTCCCCAACAAGGATTAAGAAGGAAAAACCGGGCAACGCCGGGTACTCAGCTAATATATATATATATAAAACTCAACGTGTGTGTGTGTGTGTATGTATGTATGTGTGTATATTCCACAAAAACTTTCAAATGGCTAAAGATATTAACATGAAACTTGGCACACATGTTACTTATATGTCAACAACAAACATAGGATAGGTAATTTAACCCTTACTCACCCCATGTGCCAGGGGCGGAGCTTATGTTTAAAGTCCCATGCAAGTCAATGGGAAATATGTTACCGCATAACTTCCAAACGGCTGGAGATATTTCGATAATAATTTGTCACATGTTACTTATATGTCAACTTAAAATATAGGATAGTTAATTTAACCCTTAACTACCCCCATTTGTGAGGGTTGGGGTTTTTGTTTAAAGTCCCATGCAAATCAATGGGAAATGTATTTTCCCATATAATTTCCGTACGGCTGGAGCTATTTCAATACCTGGTACACATATTACGGGTCGGGATATGAGGTCGGGATAGGAGGTCGAGATAGGAGGTCGAGATAGGAGGTCGGGATAGGAGGTCGGGATAGGAGGTCGGGATAGGAGGTCGGGATAGGAGGACGGGATCGGAGGACGGGATAGGAGGTCAAGATAGGAGGTCGAGATATGAGGACGGGAAAGGAGGTCGGGATAGGAGGACGGGATAGGAGGACGGGATTGGAGGTTGAGATAGGAGGATGGGATAGGAGGTCGAGATAGGAGGTCAGGATAGGAGGACAGGATAGGAAATTGAGATATGAGGTTGAGATAGGAGAACGGGATAGGAGGTCGGGATAGGAGGTCGGGATAGGAGGTCAGGATAGGAGGTCGAGATAGAAGGTCGGAATAGGAGGTAGGGATAGGAGCTTGAGATTTGAGGACGGGATAGGAGGTCGGGATAGGAGGTTGAGATAGGAGGTCGGGATAGGAGGACGAGATAGGAGGTCGAGATAGGAGGACGGGATAGGAGGACAGGATAGGAGGACGGATAGGAGGTCAGGATAGGAGGTGGGGATAGAAGGACGGGACAGGAGGTCGGACAGGAGGTCGAGATAGGAGGTCGAGATAGGAGGTCGAGATAGGAGGTCGAGATAGGAGGACGGGATAGGAGGTCGGGATGTGGGGTTGGGATATGACAACAATATGTGAGGATGGGATATGAAGTCAAAAGCTTCCTCCTTTGTTTATTTTCCTCCCCAACAAGGATTAGGAAGGAAAAACCAGGCAACGCCGGGTACTCCGCTAGTATATATATAAAACTCAACGTGTGTGTGTATATGTATGTGCGTATGTTCCAGCATCACGTCCAAACGGCTAAAGATATTGACATGAAACTTGGCACACATGTTATTTATATGTCAACAACAAACATAGGATAGGTGATTTAACCCTTACCCACCCCGATTTGCCAGGGGCGGGGTTTATGTTTAAAGTCCCATACAAGTCAATGGGAAATATATGTTACTGCATAACTTCCAAACGGCTGGAGATATTTCCATAATATTTGGTCACATGTTACTTATATGTCCACTTAAAATATAGGATAGTTAATTTAACCCTTAACTACCCCCATTTGTGAGGGTCAAGGCTTTTGTTTAACCCCTTAAGGACTCAGGGTTTTTCCGTTTTTGCACTTTCGTTTTTTCCTCCTTACCTTTTAAAAATCATAACCCTTTCAATTTTCCACGTAAAAATCCATATTATGGCTTATTTTTTGCGTCACCAATTCTACTTTGCAGAGACATCAGTCATTTTACCCAAAAATTCATGACAAAACGGAAAAAAAAATCATTGTGCGACAAAATCGAAGAAAAAATGCCATTTTGTAACTTTTGGGGGCTTCCGTTTCTACGCAGTGCATATTTCGGTAAAAATGACACCTTATAATTATTCTGTAGGTCCATACGGTTAAAATGATACCCTACTTATATAGGTTTGATTTTGTCGTACTTCTGGAAAAAATCATAAATACATGCAGGAAAATTTATATGTGTCACGATTCGGCTTACAGGTTGTGGATCCACTGTGTCAGCGAGGGATTGGCGTGGACCGTGCTGGTGGACCGGTTCTAAGAGGCTACTGGTGTTCACCAGAGCCCGCCGCAAAGCGGGATGGTCTTGCTGCGGCAGTAGCAACCAGGTCGTATCCACTAGCAACGGCTCAACCTCGCTGACTGCTGAGAAGGCGTGGGACAGAAGGACTAGGCAGAGGCAAGGTCAGACGTAGCAGAAGGTCGGGGCAGGCGGCAAGGTTCGTAGTCAAGATGGATAGCAAGAGTTCAGGTAACACAGGCTTGGACAACACTAAACGCTTTCACTGGCACAAGGCAACAAGATCCGGCAAGGGAGTGCAGGGGCAGTGAGCAGATATAGCCAGGGAGCAGGTGGAAGCCAATTAAGCTAATTGGGCCAGGCACCAATCATTGGTGCACTGGCCCTTTAAGTCTCAGAGAGCTGGCGCGCGCGCGCCCTAGAGAGCGGAGCCGCGCGCGCCAGCACATGACAGCAGGGGACCGGGACGGGTAAGTGACTTGGGATGCGATTCGCGAGCGGGCGCGTCCCGCTGTGCGAATCGCATCCCCGACGGCCATGTCAGTACAGCGCTCCCGGTCAGCGGGAGTGACCGGGGCGCTGCAGGGAGAGAGACGCCGTGAGCGCTCCGGGGAGGAGCAGGGACCCGGAGCGCTCGGCGTAACAGTACCCCCCCCTTAGGTCTCCCCCTTTTTTTGTCCGACAACTGCTTAACCTGGGACGAGGACACCGGGAGTGAATGGAGGGTTTCCTCAAAGGCAGGCAGTACAGCAGGAGTGGGAATGGGGAGGGAGGGCAGAGGGTGAAGCTTGGCACGGGGCAGGGTGACTCAAGGACGGGGGCCATGAGGAGGCACTGAGGCTTGCCTGACGGGACTGGGAGGGGGGGAGAGGCATCTCTTGTGGCAAGCAGAGTCCCAGTTCTTGATCTCCCCGGTGGTCCAGTCAAGGGTGGGAGAATGAAGCTGGAGCCATGGCAGACCGAGGAGGACCTCAGAGGTGCAGTTGGGGAGGACGAAAAATTCAATCCTTTCGTGGTGGGGTCCAATGCACATTAAGAGGGGTTTTGTGCGGTAACGCACGGTGCAATCCAATCTAACTCCGTTGACCGCGGAAATGTAGAGCGGCTTGACGAGACGGGTCACCGGGATGCAGAACTTATTCACCAAAGACTCCAAAATGAAATTCCCAGAGGCACCAGAGTCCAAGCAGGCTACGGCTGAGAGGAAGGAGTTGGCTGAAGGAGAAATCCGCACGGGCACCGTGAGACGTGGAGAAGCAGACTTTGAACCAAGAGATGCCACACCCACGTGAGCTGGGTGCGTGCGTGCGTTTCCCAGACGTGGAGGACGAATAGGGCAATCCACCAAGAAATGCTCGGTACTGGCACAGTACAGACAAAGATTTTCTTCCCTACGGCGATTCCTCTCTTCCTGGGTCAGGCGAGACCGATCCACTTGCATGGCCTCCTCGGCGGGAGGCCCAGGCGTAGATTGCAAAGGATGCTGTGGGAGAGGTGCCCAGAGATCTAAGTCTTTTTCCTGGCGGAGCTCCTGATGTCTCTCAGAAAAACACATGTCAATGCGGGTGGCCAAATGGATAAGTTCTTGCAGGTTGGCAGGAATCTCTTGTGCGGCCAGCACATCCTTGATGCTACTGGATAGGCCTTTTTTAAAGGTCGCGCAGAGAGCCTCGTTATTCCATGATAATTCGGAAGCAAGAGTACGAAATTGGATGGCGTACTCGCCCACTGAAGAATTACCCTGGACCAGGTTCAGCAGGGCAGTCTCGGCAGAAGAAGCTCGGGCTGGTTCCTCGAAGACACTACGGACTTCAGCGAAGAAGGACTGGACTGTGGCTGTGGCAGGATCATTGCGGTCCCAGAGCGGTGTGGCCCAAGACAAGGCCTTTCCTGAAAGAAGACTCACTACGAACGCCACCTTAGACCGTTCTGTAGGAAACAAGTCTGACAACATCTCATATGCAGGGAACATTGAGACAAAAATCCACGGCAGAGTCTAGAGTCCCCATCAAATTTGTCCGGCAGGGACAAGCGGAGGCTAGGAGCGGCCACTCGCTGCGGAGGAGGTGCAGGAGCTGGCGGAGGAGATGGTTGCTGCTGTAGCAGAGGCAGAAGTTGCTGTAACATGGCGGTCAACTGCGACAGCTGCTGTCCTTGTTGGGCAATCTGCTGCGATTGCTGAGCGACCACCGTGGGAAGGTCAGCGAGACTTGACAGCGGCACCTCAGCGGGATCCATGGCCGGATCTACTGTCGCGATTCGGCTTACAGGTTGTGGATCCACTGTGTCAGCGAGGGATTGGCGTGGACCGTGCTGGTGGACCGGTTCTAAGAGGCTACTGGTGTTCACCAGAGCCCGCCGCAAAGCGGGATGGTCTTGCTGCGGCAGTAGCAACCAGGTCGTATCCACTAGCAACGGCTCAACCTCGCTGACTGCTGAGAAGGCGTGGGACAGAAGGACTAGGCAGAGGCAAGGTCAGACATAGCAGAAGGTCGGGGCAGGCGGCAAGGTTCGTAGTCAAGATGGATAGCAAGAGTTCAGGTAACACAGGCTTGGACAACACTAAACGCTTTCACTGGCACAAGGCAACAAGATCCGGCAAGGGAGTGCAGGGGCAGTGAGCAGATATAGCCAGGGAGCAGGTGGAAGCCAATTAAGCTAATTGGGCCAGGCACCAATCATTGGTGCACTGGCCCTTTAAGTCTCAGAGAGCTGGCGCGCGCGCCCTAGAGAGCGGAGCCGCGCGCGCCAGCACATGACAGCAGGGGACCGGGACGGGTAAGTGACTTGGGATGCGATTCGCGAGCGGGCGCGTCCCGCTGTGCGAATCGCATCCCCGACGGCCATGTCAGTACAGCGCTCCCGGTCAGCGGGAGTGACCGGGGCGCTGCAGGGAGAGAGACGCCGTGAGCGCTCCGGGGAGGAGCAGGGACCCGGAGCGCTCGGCGTAACAATATGTTTAAAAATGTCCTCTTCTGACCCCTATAACTTTTTATTTTTCCTTGTACACGGCGGTATGAGGACTCATTTTTTGCGCCGTGATCTGAAGTTTTTATTGGTACAATTTTTGTTTTGATCAGACTTTTTGATAACTTTTTATCCATTTTTTAATGGTATAAAAAGTGACCAAAATACGCTTTTTTGGACTTTGGAATTTTTTTGCGCGTACGCCATTGACCGTGTGTTTTAATTAAGGATATATTTTTATAGTTCGGACATTTACGCACACGGCGATACCACATATGTTTATTTTTATTTACACTGTTTTATTTTTTTATGGGAAAAGGGGGGTGATTCAAACTTTTATTAGGGAAGGGGTTAAATGACCTTTAGTAACACTTTTTTTTAACTTTTTTTTTTACAGTGTTATAGGTCCTATAGGGACCTATAACACTGCACACACTGATCTCTCATCCTGATCACAGGTATTAACACGCCTGTGATCAGTGTTATCGGCGCTTGACTGCTCCTGCCTGCATCTCAGGCACGGAGCAGTCATTCGTCGATCGGACACCGAGGAGGCAGGTAAGGGCCCTCCCTGTGTCTTGCAAGCTGTTCGGGAAGCAGCGATTTCACCGCGGCGGTCCCGAACAGCCCGACTGACTAGCCGGGATACTTTCACTTTCGCTTTAGAAGCGGCGGTCAGCTTTGACCGCCACTTCTAAAGGGTTAATACCGAACATCGCCGCGATTGGCGTTGATGAGTCACAGCGCGACCCCGCTTCATATCGCGGGAGCCGGCGCAGGACGTAAATATACTTCCTGCGTCGTTAAAGGGTTAAAGTCCCATGGAAATCAATGGGAAATGTATGTTCCCACATAACTTCTGTACAGCTGGAGATATTTCAATACCTGGTACACATATTACAGGTCGGGATAGGAGATTGGGATAGGAGGTCAGGATAGGAAGTCGAGATAGGAGGTTGGGATAGATGGATTGGATAGGAGGACGGGATAGGAGGTAGGGATTGGAGGTTGGGATTGGAGGTCGGGAGAGGAGGTCGGGATAGGAGGTCGGGATAGGAGGTCGAGATAAGGATAGGAGGTCGGGATAGGAGGTAGGGATAGGAGGTGGAGATAGGATGACGGGATAGGAGGACGGGATAGGAAGACTGGATAGGAGGTCAGAATAGGAGGTCGGGATAGGAGGTCGAGATAGGAGGACAGGATAGGAGGACGGGATAGGAGGTCAAGATAGAAGGTCGAGATAGGAGGTCAAAATAGGAGGACGGGATAGGAGATCAGGATAGGAGGTCGAGATAGGAGGATGGGATAGGAGGACGGGATAGGAGGTCGGGATAGGAGGACGGGATAGAAGGACGGGAAAGGAGGTTAAGATAGGAGGTCGAGATAGGAGGTCAAAATAGGAGGACGGGAAAGGAGGACGGGATAGGAGGTCGGGATAGGAGGTCGAGATAGGAGGATGGGATAGGAGGTCGGGATAGGAGGACAGGATGGGATGGGATTGAAGGACGAGATAGGAGGTCGAGATAGGAGGACGGGATAGGAGGACGCGATAGGAGGTCGAAATAGGAGGACGGGATAGGAGGATGGGAAAGGAGGTCAAGATAGGAGGTCGAGATAGGAGGTCAAAATAGGAGGACGGGATAGGAGGACAGGATAGGAGGTCGGGATAGGAGGTCGAGATAGGAGGACGGGATAGGACGGGATGGGAGGACGGTCGGGATAGGAGGACAGGATAGGAGGTCAGGATAGGAGGACGGGATAGTTGGTTGGGATATGACAACAATATATGAGGACAGGATATGAAGTCAAAAGCTTCCTCCTTTGTTTAGTTTCCTTCCCAACAAGGATTAAGAAGGAAAAACCGGGCAACGCCGGGTACTCAGCTAATATATATATATATAAAACTCAACGTGTGTGTGTGTGTATGTATGTATGTGTGTATATTCCACAAAAACTTTCAAACGGCTAAAGATATAAACATGAAACTTGGCACACATGTTACTTATATGTCAACAACAAACATAGGATAGGTGATTTAACCCTTACTCACCCCCATTTGCCAGGGGCCGGGTTTATGTTTAAAGTCCCATGCAAGTCAATGGGAAATATATGTTACTGCATAACTTCCAAACGGCTGGAGATATTTCGATAATACTTGGTCACATGTTACTTATATATCCACTTAAAATATAGGATAGTTAATTTAACCCTTAACTACCCCCATTTGTCAGGGTCAGGGTTTTTGTTTAAAGTCCCATGCAAATCAATGGGAAATGTATGTTCCCACATAACTTCTGTACGGCTGGAGATATTTCAATAACTGGTACACATATTATGGGTCGGGATAGGAGGTCGACATAGGAGGTCGAGATAGGAGGTTGGGATAGGAAGACGGGATAGGAGGACGGAATAGCAGGTCGGGATAGAAGGACGGGATAGGACGACGCGATAGGAGGACCGGGATAGGAGGACCGGGATAGGTCGGGATAGGAGGTCAAGATAGGAGGTCGGGATAGGAGGTCGAGATAGGAGGTCGAGATAGGAGGACGATATAGGAGGACGGTATAGGAGGACGGTATAGGAGGATGGCATAGGAGGACAGGATAGGAGGACGGGATAGGAGGTCGGGATAGGAGGACGGGATAGGAGGACACGGGATAGGAGGTCGAGATAGGAGGACGGGATAGGAGGATGGGATAGGAGGACTGGATAGGAGGTCGAGATAGGAGGTCGGGATAGGAGGTCGGGATAGGAGGTCGGGATAGGAGGTAGAGATAGGAGGACGGTATAGGAGGACGGGATAGGAGGTCGGGATAGGAGGACGGGATAGGAGGACAGGATAGGAGGTCGTGATAGGAGGTCGTGATAGGAGGACGGGATAGGAGGTCGTGATAGGAGGACGGGATAGGAGGTCGGAATAGGAGGTCGGGATAGGAGGACGGGATAGGAGAACGGGAAAGGAGGACGGGAAAGGAGGTCGAGATATGAGGACGGGAAAGGAGGACGGGATAGGAGGACGGGATAGGAGGACGGGATAGGAGGACGGGATAGGAGGACGGGATAGGAGGACGGGATAGGAGGACGGGATAGATGGACGGGATAGATGGACGGGAAAGGAGGACGGGAAAGGAGGTCGAGATAGGAGGATGGGAAAGGAGGACGGGAAAGGAGGTCGAGATATGAGGACGGGATAGGAGGACGGGATAGGAGGATGGGATAGGAGGACAGGATGGGAGGTCGGGATAGGAGGTCGGGATATGATGACGGGATAGGAGGTCGGGATATGACAACAATATATGAGGACGGGATATGAAGACAAAAGCTTCCTCCTTTGTTTATTTTCCTCTCCAAGGATTAGGAAGGAAAAACCGGGAAACGCCGGGTACTCAGCTAGTTTCATATAAATGTTGACAGTTCCTGCTGACACTGATACTCCCTGAGCCTGCAGGACAGCTTGAGTACCTTTGGAACTTGTTTGGGGCTTTTTATCCACCATCCAGACTATGCTGTGTTGACACCTTTCATCAATTTTTCTCTTCGGTCCACGCCCAGGGAGATTAGCTACAGTGCCAGGGATTGCAAATTTCTTGATAATGTTGCACACTGTGGACAAAGGCAAATCTAGATCTCTGGAGATGGACTTGTAACCTTGAGATTGTTGATATTTTTCCACAATTTTAATTCTCAAGTTCTCAGACAGTTCTCTTCTCCTCTTTCTGTTGTCCATGCTTAGTGTGGCACACACAGACACACAATGCAAAGACTAAGTGAACTACTCTCCTTTTTATCTGCTTTCAGATGTGATGTTTATATTGCCCACACCTGTTAATTGCCCCAGGTGACTTTAAAGGAGCATCACATGCTTGAAACAATCTTATTTATCCACAATTGTGAAAGGGTGCCAATAATTTTGGCCAGACCATTTTTTGGAGTTTGGTGTGACATTATGTCCAATGAGCTTTTTTTCTACCCTTTTTTTTTGTTTAGCTCCAATACACACAAAGGGAAAACATGTGTTACTGCAATACTTTTCTGTGAAAAGTATTTCATTTTCTTGAAAAATTTCAGGGGTGCCAACATTTACGGCCATGACTGTATGTATATTTTAAATGTACATTGGTTAAAAAATTTGTATATTTATAGGTGAAAAAATGCTGTCTCTGCAGCTATTGCATGTGATTCTCTGTGAGGAGTCCAAATACAGGAAGTGAGGACAGGACAAGGAGGGCTCTGTGCAGACTCCAGGCTTGTCAATCATCGTCATGTGTGAGCCCGTAGCATGTCATAGAGTCTCACTACACAGAGCCCTGCTTGTCCTCACTGCACAGAGCCCTCATTGTCCTCAGTGTATAGAGCCCTGCTTGTCCTTACAGCACAGAGCCCTGCTTGTCCTTACAGCACAGAGCCCTCCTTGTTCTCAGTACACAGAGCCCTGCTTGTCCTCAGTGCACAGAGCCCTGCTTGTCCTCAGTGCACAGAGCCCTGCTTGTCCTCAGTGCACAGAGATCTGCTTGTCCTCAGTGCCCAGAGCCCTGCTTGTCCTCAGTGCCCAGAGCCCTGCTTGTCCTCAGTGCCCAGAGCCCTGCTTGTCCTCAGTGCCCAGAGCCCTGCTTGTCCTCAGTGCACAGAGCCCTGCTTGTCCTCAGTGCACAGAGCCCTGCTTGTCCTCAGTGCACAGAGCCCTGCTTGTCCTCAGTGCACAGAGCCCTGCTTGTCCTCAGTGCACAGAGCCCTGCTTGTCCTCAGTGCACAGAGCCCTGCTTGTCCTCAGTGCACAGAGCCCTGCTTGTCCTCAGTGCACAGAGCCCTGCTTGTCCTCAGTGCACAGAGCCCTGCTTGTCCTCAGTGCACAGAGCCCTGCTTGTTCTTAGTGCACAGAGCCCTGCTTGTCCCCAGTGTACACTGCCCTGCTTGTCCTCAGTGCACAGAGCCCTGCTTGTCCTCAGTGCACAGAGCCCTGCTTGTCCTCAGTGCACAGAGCCCTGCTTGTCCTCAGTGCACAGGGCCCTGCTTGTCCTCACTGCACAGGGCCCTGCTTGTCCTCACTGCACAGAGCCCTGCTTGTCCTTACAGCACAGAGCCCTGCTTGTCCTCAGCGTACAGAGTGCTGCTTGTCCTTACTGCACAGAGCCCTGCTTGTCCTCACTGCACAGAGCCCTGCTTGTCCTCACTGCACAGAGCCCTGTGTGGTGTCTCGGTACCGCATCCTATACGGTACCTGTATATAGGTCCCCATAGCCAGAGTCCCTAGGACGTCGGGGTCCTTCTTATTTAGTCCACCCCTTGTCACCTCTCATCTAGATATTAGTTATCTTACAGTTTACTCAGGATTTATATAAACATAATTGTACAAATGTATATAAGTGGTTAATTACCTGTACGAAGCGTAACAGGACCTGCGGGTCACGTGATCAGGTAAACTATGGTTTTTGCTTAAGGACCTTTGGAGGTCCCTGTGACGTGTTGCGCCCACAATTCCTTGTAACAGTGAGGGACAGATATTTAGACCAATTGAAATGGCCCCGCCCCTGCCCATATAAGGGAGTGGCGGCCATAGCTCGCTCTCTTGCTCCCGGGCTTTCATGAGAGAAGGATCTTCGCTGCTGTCATCAGTGAGTTTAGGCCTGAGCCATGCGCAACGGCTGATCATTACAAAACCGTGAGTGTATCAATCCCTAAGCACTCTGCAAGATCACCGGACCTTATCTATCCCCTAAATCCGGTCGGATCTTCGCAATTAACCCTAAATCTAGTGACTGCTAAAACAAGTCAAGGTCCGCAACAATTGCCAGTCACTGAAGTGTATAGAGACTGTATTGATGAGACTGTTACTGTTCATTGGATGAATCACAAGCCTTTAAGTAAAGTTTGGAAAGAGATATGTGAACAAGTTCCTCTAAAGAAGACGCTGGTACCCGGATATGAAAGTAAACTTCTTTATTAGCTAATAAAGAAGTTTACTTTCATCTCCAGGTACCAGCGCCTTCTTTAGAGGAACTTGTTCACATATCTCTTTCCATTGTTATCCACCGGACTGACTGACGTCACACCGGGAAGTTCCTCGTGGCAGCGGTTCCATTCGATTTCCGGCATATGGACGCTACTGTAGGTGTTGTGCTCCGAGCGCAACACCTAGGGGTAAGAACCCATCTTTGCGTTATCTCCTTCATTTTATATAAACGGTCCTCACTAGGGGCGCACCTCTTGTTGTTTTTTCTCGTTGATATTTAAGTAAAGTTTACCCAAGTTCAAGTTCAACTATCTTGTGGACCTTCAGTCATTATTCATATGCACCTGTCGTTACTGGGAAGGGCGGCGATAGGCCGGAGAATTATCTCAGCATACTAGCCCTCAGCCTTAACCTTAACCCCTGATATACTTAAGAAATACCCTGACTACATTACCCTTACCCCAGAGGCCTACCACAAAGCCTTTTTGGCGTCGCACGAACAGGATTCGGGTGTGTGCCTACTACAGTCGCCACTAGTGAAAGTGTACTCCCCCCCAGAAAACGAACTTTATTCATGTACTGTGATTTATACTCCGGAGTAAGGGGTTGCGTGCACGGTGCTGTGTGGAGGAAGTGCGCATGTAAAGTAAGGGGGAGGCGAACAGCGCAGTGGAGTTACAAGCTGTGAAAGGAAGAACTGAAGTTAGCGCGGGGCCCACCTGCGCACGTGATCCAGAGACCCCGCCCACCGAAGCTCTCGATGCCGCAGCGGCCATTTTGTTGGAGTCTAGTGCCGGAAACCAACAAAGAGAGATAGTTCAGCGCGGGAAAAGGCGCAGAGTGCGACAATGGGTTGGAAGCTGTAAGGTGCCGGAACAGTACGGAACTCTGAGACACCAGATTGCCGAATTGAAGTCCTATATAGAGTCACTTCAGCTGCCGATCAACGCACTCAAATTTCAACTAAAAGCTATTGAGTTTCAAGTCACCGCTCTCAAATTTCAGATCTACGCTCTCAAGTTCCAGATTAGAGAACAACTGCGTATCTCCTCGGGACCTAGGAATTCAAGATCTATTTAAAGGGAACCAATCATCAGATTTTACCCTATATAACGCTTGGTAAAGCGTTATATAGGGTAAAATCTTTATTTTCACCATTCCCGGGGGACGCTCCTGCCCCCAGGGATGGTGAAGATATGAAGTTATAAACTAGTCACCGCCGCCGCTGTAAGTAGTCACCTGGGCGAGGAGCTCTTCTCACCAACTCCCGTTCTTCGGACGGCAGCGACGCCCCCTCCGCTTGATTGATAGGCCCCGTCATCACTTTGCTCCGTCTGTTCAGTGAGCGGAACAATGACGCGGCCCATCAATCAAGCGGAGGGGCGTCGCTGCCGGCAGAAGAACGGGAGTAGATGAGAAGAGCTCCCCGCCCAGGTGACTACTTACGGCGGTGGCGGTGACTACTTTATAACTTCATATCTTCACCATCCCTGGGGGCAGCAGCATCCCCCGGGAATGGCGAAAATAAAGATTTTACCCTATATAACGCTTTGCCAAGCGTTATATAGGGTAAAATCTGATGATTGGTTCCCTTTAAAGGGCCAGCATACAAAATACAGAGATATCAAAACCTGCAGCCCCACAGTCCCCGTCTGAACAGCAAGGGGGCGATGCTCCAGTGGCCTCACCAATGGGGTCTCCACCCCAAGTCAGAAGGGTGTTGCCACCTTCACCAACACCTTCAACCTCACAAAGACGTACTCTACCTGTGATTCCAGCAAGACCTCCATCACCGGCGGAGCAGGACCCAGCAAGTCCACCTCCAGTCTCTCCCTATGTGTTGGGAGCCCCTGTTGCTGCACCTGTCTTCTTGGGGAATCCTGTGCTTCCCACCTACAATGGTGACCCTTTTACATTGAGAGACTTTAAAGAAAAGTTTTACAGCCTCTTCGGATATTATGCATTACCCCCTCACCAACAGATACAGCTGCTTCTGGGACAGCTCCAGGGACCCGCCTTGGAGGAACTTCGCACCTGGGCGGCGGCTGATAAAGCCACAGTGGGACAGATTTTTGAAGGATTTTCTCAAGTGTTTGAATCTCATTCTCCCTCGGAGGTACGCCTCAGACTATATGAACGACTTCAGAAGCCGGGTGAGACTCCCAGAGCATATGCAGTAGCTTTACAGAGCGCTATAGAGGCGGTACAGAAGTTGAACGGCATAACTCATAAGGATGCCTATCCTCTCCCCCATATTGAAGAATCCTTGACTGCATTGGGGTCTGCCGCCTACTTTTCCACACTGGATCTGACAAGCGGGTACAGGCTGGTGCCAATGGCGGAAGAGGATCGAGAGAAGACCGCATTTGTGACCCCCATGGGTCTCTTCGAGTTCAAAAGTATGCCCTTTGGACTGTGCAATGCACCGGCTACTTTCCAACGCTTAATGGAGCGATGCATGGGGCATCTTAACTTCCAGAGTGTTCTGTTGTATTTAGATGACGTCATCGTCTATTCCCGGACATATCAGGAACACCTGGATCACTTGAAAGAAGTTTTCCAAGTCCTTATCCAACATGGACTCAAGGTTAAACCTTCCAAATGTCACTTGCTAAAGCTACAAGTACACTATCTGGGACATGTCGTCAGTGCTCAAGGAGTCCAACCTGATCCAGACAAAGTGAGTGCTGTGAAAGAGTGGCCTACACCCAGGACAATATGGGATGTCCGAAGTTTCCTGGGATTTGCTGGTTATTACTGACGCTTCATCCCCCATTTTGCTCAAATTGCTGGACCCTTAACTGAGTTACTGAGAGGGACTGCCCGGGACAATTATAATGGGAGGCTCCCCATACAGTGGGCTGAAGAACAAGAAGATGCCTTTCGAGTCCTGAAGTACCTCCTCACGGAACCCCCCATTTTGGCATATCCCGACTACAGCCTGCCATTCCGTTTATACACAGACGCTAGCTTCGAAGGTCTGGGAGCAGTCTTATCTCAGGTGCAAGATGGCATGGAAAGGGTGATTGCCTATGCCAGACGACATTTCCGAGGTGCTGAAAAGAATGACGCCAATTATAGCTCCTTTAAACTGGAGCTCCTGGCCTTGGTCTGGGCCATTACTGAGAAGTTTAAAGACTATCTGGCTGCTACTCCCTTCACGGTCTACACCGATAACAACCCCTTGGCCCATTTGAACACTGCTGAGTTGGGAGCTCTTGAACAACGCTGGGCCTCTCGGTTGGCTAACTCTGATTTCAATATTAAGTACCGCAGCGGAAAAGCCAATGTTAATGCGGATGTACTTTCTCGCATGGCCCCGGGAGAAGCACCTCCTGCTGAAGATGTGTGGGAAGATGTGGAAATGCCTCCCTTATACCGAAGGTTCGTGAGCCAGAGTGCTCTAACTGCCCAGGCGGGTGACAGACCTGAATCTCCCAAAGTTCCTGAAGATTTGTCTACATGGAAGACACTTCAGGATGAAAGCCGGGTTATCGGGGACCTCCTAGACTATTGCCTCCACAAGAAAGTGCCCACTCGGGTGCACAAGCCCCAAGGGGACTTTGAATTGAAGCGACTGTGGCAACAGAGGAATTGCCTGTTCCTGCACAAGGGGTTGGTCTACCGAAATTCCCTGGACCCAGTCTCCGGGGACCGCATACAACAGATTGTGGTTCCCAGAAGAGATGCAGCCATGGTCCTGAATGCCTATCATGATCAATCTGGACACTTCGGGGTCCATAAGACAGAGGCCACCGTCCAAAGGAAATTTTACTGGATTGGGATGCGGGGAGACATCGAGAAATGGTGTGCCGAGTGTTCCTTGTGCAATGTTATCAAGAATCCCCGAATTGACGCAAGAGCCCCCTTACATCCCATCTGTACAGAGAGGCCGAACCAGATTGTTGCCTTGGATCATGTGAAGCTGGCCCCCACTCGATCTGGCTACTGTCATGCTCTAACCATGGTGGATCATTATTCCAAGTGGGTGGTCGTGGTCCCTGTCAAGGATCTTACCGCCAAGACTGCTGCTCTGCTCTTCTATCGTCATTGGATCCAACCTCTGGGGTGTCCCAAATCGGTCCTCACGGATTGGGGAACCGCCTGTGAAGCCCAGTTGTTCCAAGAACTTTGCCGGTTGTATGACTGCAAGAAGCTCTGGACGACGGCCTACCATCCCCAAGGGAATGGGCACTGCGAGAGGATCAATCAAGTGTTCATCCAAATGCTCAGAGCTGCTTCTGTCTCAAAGCACGAAGAGTGGCTTCAGCTGTTGCCTGAACTCCTAGAAATTTACAACACTGTCCACTGCTCTACGGGGTATACGCCTTTTTTCCTGATGATGGGCCGACACGGTCAATTGCCAAAGGATCGGACCTTCGGGCTGCAGGCACCTTTCAACAATTCCCCTCAGGTTTCCCAAGGTTGGGTGTCAGAGCATCAATGAAGAATTGAGGAAGCCAAAAACATTGTTGAGAAGAAAATGGGTGAAGTTCATGAGCGCCAGCAGAAAGATTATAATCGACATGCTTCGGCACAGCCCTTGCAGCTTGGAGATAAGGTGTGGCTCCGAAAATTCCCTAGAACCCATAAATTGGACTCATTGTGGGAAAAGGAACCATACACCATTACTGCAGTCCCTTACCCTGAAACGGACGTATATGAGGTACAGAAAGAAGGGTTCGAGCCACAGGTGGTCCACAGGAATAGAATAAATGTGTGCCTGAAAGAAGATATGCTTGGCTCACAAGGCCGGTGAGAGAATACGTGCCAGGAGAAGAAATTCATCCCACTATGGATGTTCCTTTGTTCCCATCTCAGCAGCCTACCATGTATTGGGGTATACTGTTGCCAGCTCCATCCAGCCAGCTGCCACTGGTTGCTCCACCCAGTCAGTTGCCAGCAGCCGTCCCACCTAGCCAATTGCCAACAGCTGTTGCTCCCTGTCATCCACCATTGGTTGCTACGCCAAACATCAGTCCTGCTCCTGTGACCGCTCCAAGTCTTAATGCACCTACTCCACCTGTCTTCAGAGAACCGCCCAGTCCAACCGAAGATATTGCTTCTGTTTCCAGCCCTCCAGCTGGTCCCTCGGGGACTGAAGTTCTTGAAGAATCCCCAAGTGAAGGAACTCCTGACGACTCGGAGGTGGTGTTGCGGCGGTCTCAAAGGACTACACAGGGCAAACTACCCATAAGGTACCAAGACTCACATTTAGTACCTGCACACATAGTACCTTTGATAACCCACTTCAATGCGCTGCCCATAACTTTTCAGTACTCTAGATTACTGACTTAAATGAACTACCTCACGTTTCTCTAATACATACACCAAAATAAATATCTCACTTAAGAAAGCACTTTAGGGATTGTAGCCTATTGAAGTTCAATTCCTGCCACTGTTAGGTACACTTCTTCTCCTTCTTTGCGTGTGTGAGATGCTCTACCTGGCCAGTAGGTGCTCTTGCGAGCTAACAAATGAAACACGTAATTCTTAAAGTAACCTAGGTAGGTTATGTGAAGTGCTCTAGGGGTAAGTAGCGTGTAGCCGATAGACCCTAGCAGCCAGCCTTACTGTGACCTAGCTTCCGGCTAGCCAGTATAACCTTATGTGTACTAACAGGTAAGTCATTGTTGGCAAAAAGAATAAAATCTGTGAGATAAGAAAATTGTTTAGTCAGCTTGAAACTAAAGGTATAAAGAGCTGTACTAATGTCTATTTAGCCTCATAAAAATGTGTAGAGAGCTAATAAAATGTCTTAGGAGCTAGCAACTTCATGTCAGATAGCTGCCTAATTGTCTAGTAAACTTTTAAAATGTAGAGTAAGCTTAATAAAAATGTCTAAGAAGTTAGAGACTAAAGGTTAGATAGCTTAATTAATGTCTAGATAGTATTAATGTCTAGATAGTCCCAATGTCTAGATAGATTTCTATTGTCTAGTCCAGATACTAGTAGGAGTATCAGAGAATGTAAATGTGTTCAATGTTTACCTAGGATGTATAGCTAATTCATAGATCATCCTGTTCTAGTCCTAGTCCCTCTGTCTTAGGGGACAGGTGTCGAGGTCGACTTATCTTAAGTAAGGGGGTTTGTGGTTTCCCGGGACCGCATCCTATACGGTACCTGTATATAGGTCCCCATAGCCAGAGTCCCTAGGACGTCGGGGTCCTTCTTATTTAGTCCACCCCTTGTCACCTCTCATCTAGATATTAGTTATCTTACAGTTTACTGAGGATTTATATAAACATAATTGTACAAATGTATATAAGTGGTTAATTACCTGTACGGAGCGTAACAGGACCTGCGGGTCACGTGATCAGGTAAACTATGTTTTTGCTTGAGGACCTTTGGAGGTCCCTGTGACGTATTGCGCCCACAATTCCTTGTAACAGTGAGGGACAGATATTCGGACCAATTGAAACGGCCCCGCCCCTGCCCATATAAGGGAGTGGCGGCCATAGCTCGCTCTCTTGTTCCCGGGCTTTTATGAGAGAAGGATCTGCGCTGCTGTCATCAGTGAGTTTATTCCTGAGCCTTGCGGCAACGGCTGATCATTACAAAACCGTGAGTGTATCAATCCCTAAGCACTCTGCAAGATCACCGGACCTTATCTATCCCCTAAATCCATATGGATTTTCGCAATTAACCCTAAATCTAGAGACTTATAAAACAAGTCAAGGTCCGCAACAACTGCCAGTCACTGAAGTGTATAGAGACTGTATTGATGAGACTGTTACTGTTCATTGGATGTATCGCAAGCCTTTAAGTAAAGTTTATCCAAGTTCAAGTTCAACTATCTTGTGGACCTTCAGTCATTATTCATATGCACCTGTCGTTACTGGGAAGGGCGGCGATAGGCCGGAGAATTATCTCAGCATACTAGCCCTCAGCCTGGCATCACGAACTATAGGGTTAACCTTAACCCCTGATATACTTAAGCAATACCCTGACTACATTACCCCTACCCCAGGGGCCTACCACACCTGCTTGTCCTCAGTGTACAGAGCCCTGCTTGTCATCAGTGTACAGAGCCCTGCTTGTCCTCAGTGTACAGAGCCCTGCTTGTCCTCAGTGTACAGAGCCCTGCTTGTCATCAGTGTACAGAGCCCTGCTTGTCCTCAGTGTACAGAGCCCTGCTTGTCCTCAGTAGCCCTACTTGTCCTCAGTGCACAGAGTCCTGCTTGTCCTTACAGCACAGAGTCCTGCTTGTCCATCCTCACTTCCTGTATTTGGACTCCTTATAGCGACAAAAATATACATTTTTTTAACCAATGTATATTACAAATATACATACAGTTTAATGGTATTATCTACGTTATATAAAAAGTTTTTGTTGATGACAGGTACACTTTAAAAAGGTTGCTCCACAATAAAATAATACAATTCTCTGTTAGATAATATGAAACATTTTTCTATTGAATTCATTTATAAAATATGACTACATATTATTTTAGCCTGGGTCACATATAGTATTTTAGTCAATATTTTTAGGCAAACTATTGTGAAAAGATTTGTACCTTTTTCTGTATTTTGCACCCCCTCCTACTGATCAAATACTGACCACAATGATCTCCAAAATAAGAACCAAATACTGATCAAAATCCCACATGTTAACCCCTGTCTTACATACTTGGTATAATCTTTGCCCACCACTTAATATGTTCAGTACTGGTAAGAACAGTACATTCCCCCTGGAGCACTTTCTCTTGACATCCATAGCTGCTATTAACCCAACAGTACAGTATTTTTGTGTTGTATGGGGTAATAGAAGACCATGCCTGTCCCTCTTATATGCCTTCCTAATAGGGCAGTAAAGCTTATAGAGCGAAATACACCTTTAAAACCTCTCAGTCTATTGAGTGGTATTACATATATGGCACCTCTATTACCAGGATTCAAGTCCGTCAGGAATGTCTGGGAACTGAGTTCCTGCACTTTTTCCACAGCAGGAACACCGTTCCCATTAGCAGGAGTTCTGCAGGAAAAGCTCTTGAGTGAAAATCTTGGGTGAGTTCCTGCACTTTTTTCCCCAGGACTTGACCCCTGACTATTACTATTTATAAAACAATACTCAGATATTAAACTCTTACTTTGTATATCCACAGGACTTTGTCTGGCTGGTCAGTGGTCTCTGGTTATTGAATATTATGCCCTTTCTTAATATCCCTGCTGTTCCTGGTCGCTGCATCCTGGATTGAGGCCTCCTGATCAGCTCTGTCATCTGTTTCTGTAGGAGACATCGGAGTCCTCTTCTCTCTGGTCTGGAGTCTTCCATGTCGTATGACTCTTTGCTATAGGAAGCACACATATAATACAAAATACAATATAGGAACATACAGTATATAGCATGTAAAATATATATATCACTACTACTTTACTAGTACTAACATATAGTATCATTTATAGGGGTGGTTATTCATATCCTTTATTTATAGTCCACAAACTGTCCTAATGGTTTACATTCCACATTTATAGTAGTAACCATATTATTATATTTATATATTAAAACTGCGCTAAGAGCCTCCATTTTGTTGACCAAGTGTGCTGCTGCCATTTTCTTTTTTTACATGTTTTGTACTTGCCACAGCAGCAAGCACCCGTGTATTGAGTGGCTCCCTCTGTAGCCATGCATCCCCTCCCCTATTTCACAGGGGGTGGTTTGGATTGATAGTGGATAGTGGTTTGGATTGATGCCCAGCAGAGGTAAGTGAGTGTTAGGGTCCCATCTGATATGGGCCACCTCCGCGTGGTGGATGGGGGGACACGTTTTGATCAAAAAGTGTGCTTAGAGCCTCCATTTTGTTGACCAAGTGTGCTGCTGCCATTTTCTCTTTTTACATGTTTTGTACTTGCCACAGCAGCATGCAAAACATGGGTATAGGTGCTGGGTATAGGTGCTGGCTACATTTTTGTGTTTTTAAAAAATATTATATAGGGTTTCCTACTTTCAGGAAGTCCACAAAAATTCACTATAAAGACTTAACTAAAGACAAATGAACACAGTTTAGGAAAATTTGATCAAACCATGGCTTACTTAATAAGACTTAGGAATCCTTATTAACATTTTTGTCAAGCTTTCTTAAAGGTGTATTCTGGATTTTTTTTTTTTGTGCTACGGGGCTTGTAATGTTAGTGTAGTTCATAATTTAGTGTCTATACCTGTGTTTGATGGCTTGTCTCCCAATTCTTATGTGATCTTTGCCCCAATATTCATTTTTAGCAGCATTCCAAATAAGTGTTGCAGTGCGGCTCAAGACATTACATCACTAGTCAGGTGTTGAAAGAGAGCATGTCTGTGCTTCAATGAGTAGATCGACCGCTGGGTGGAAGGGAGATCATTCTCCACAGGGCTGCAGGGAATTGTTGTTTCAAGCACGGATTGTATGAAAGGGAGCCTGGCTGTCCTGCAAAGGGTGGGGTAACTGATGTGTGGAAGGGAAAAAAGTGACTGCACAATTACAAATAAGGGAGCGTGGGCCTTGTAGTTGGACGAAAAGAACTCTAACAGGAAAAAGACATTTCACAAAAAGAAAGCAGCAGCGTAATGGTGGGCTCCCATTTAGCTCCAACACAAGCATGGATCCTTCCTAAGCATGTCTATTACTGTCTAGCAGGTAAGTACTGTTTTATACCAAATTTCATTAATATGTGTTCATTAGTTTTTAAGTTATAGCTGATTTTTCAAGGACTCCAGTAAGTAGGATACCTTGTATGTGCATGAACATACTGTCCAACCAGAGGATTATCTGCTAAACCCAGTTCTGTAACACATATGAGCCAAGCCACTATAGGACACAATGGCCCTGATTTACTATTGTAAAAGATCTGTTTTGTCAGGTTGTGTGCCAGAATTTGGCACATTGCGCCACAAATTGTGTCTGCGCCAGAATTTGCGCCAAAAA
This sequence comes from Hyla sarda, assembly GCF_029499605.1. Lineage (NCBI taxonomy): Eukaryota > Metazoa > Chordata > Amphibia > Anura > Hylidae > Hyla > Hyla sarda. The sequence goes on from NC_079192.1 coordinate 325,955,937, forward strand.
TTTAAAAGCCTGACCAACTCTCCATTTAACTCAGAAAACCAGAAAAAGGGGTGTTGCCGCTGGGAAAAGGGGGCATGGCCGCCTAGAAGGGGCGTGTCCCCAACATTTTCAAAAAAATCTCAACATTTTTACTAAGGTTTCCACAGAAAATGGTGTGGATTTGAGCTCTAGAAAACCCCACAGCAGTTGTAAACAAAGCAAAACATATGGAAAAGTGCAAAATATACAGAAACATTAGTAAATACTGTGGAAAAATACTTGTAGGGAATTAAAACTTACAAAGAAAACTCCACTCTTAGTAAATCAGCACCAATGGGTCCAAAAAAGATAATCTCACCTAGAGATACTATTATACTGTTGCCTGTCAAGTTTGGGTTAATACACAAAAAAATTATTTTTCTTTCTGGTTATAAGATTTGAGTGGACAGATAACATTATTATTTCATTGCATATGATGAAAATAAAGGTGGACATGTATTGGAGAGTTGTGGTGGACTCTCAGAATCATATTTCTGGTGAACTTAGTGTTCTTAAATCCAACTCTGAATTTAAGCTGGAGTAGCATGATGAGAGTACTCTGCAAGTTCATAAACATATACCGTATTTTTCGCCCTATAGGACGCACCGGCGTATAAGATGCACCCTATTTTTAGGTGCAAAATCAAAAAAATTAAAGATTTTGAACCCAATAGTGGTCTTCAACCTGCGGACCTCCAGATGTTGCTAAACTATAACTCCCAGCATGACCGGACAGCCAACGGATGTCCGGGCATGCTGGGAGTTGTTGTTTTGCAACATCTGGAGGTCTGCAGGTTGAAGACCACTGGTATAGGAGGTAATACTCACGTGTCCCCGCCGCTCCGGACCCGTCACCGCTGCCCTGGATGTCGCTCAATGGCTGTTGCCGTGTCCCCGTCGCTCCGGAACGTCTCTGCTGCCGGCCAGGTAACCTCGCTCTCCGTCGCCGTCATCACATCGTTACGCACGCCGACGCACGTACATGACGACGTGATGACGACGAAGGAGAGCGCCGGCCATGCAGGGGATCCCGGCACGGGGCAGACACCGAGGAGGCAGGTAAGGTCCCTCCCGGTGTCCTGTAAGCACTAACCCGGCTATTCAGTCGGACTGTTCGGGACCGCCGCGGTGAAATCGCGGCGGTCCCAAACAGCCCGACTGAACAGCCGAGTTAGTGTCACTTTCCCTTCAGACGCGGCGGTCAGTTTTGATCGCCACGTCTGAAGGGTTAATACAGGGCATCACCGCGATCGGTCATGTCCTATATTAGCCGCGGGTCCCGGCCGTTGATGGCCGCAGGGACCGCCGCGATAGGGGTGTATTCGCCGTATAAGACGCACCAACTTTTCCCCCCCAGTTTTGGGGAAGAAAAAGTGCGTCTTATACGGCGAAAAATACGGTAACACTTTCCCAGAACAAAAATATCGATGCAGTTGGAATTTTTCAATGTATACCTGTATGTAAAGGGAGACAAATCATTTCTTTTCCATTTATCCACAATGCCATTGCTGTCACCGATGAAAAGAAGCAGTAATTTTTTTCCAGCTGAAAATAAATAAATAAATGAAATTAAGAAAATTAAGTGAGTTTATCTGGCTGGATATCTTCCATTCAGTATAATAGAAAGTGACGGTGCATGCATAATCAACACTCCATATAGAACAAGGATCCATGGGGTGATCGAATGATGTGTTATCCAGTCGATATGCCTAAGGCTCTGTTCGTTTACCAATGTGCTATTTGCCAGGAATACATAACTGGAAGAGTTTTTGGTCTCTATGTTTTAACAGAAAGCTGTGACATATATATATATATATATATATATATATATATATATATTGACACACATCTCTAATAGGCTCCCTTTATAGGGTCATCAAATTGTGCAGAAAGAACACCCTTTCCTTGTACAGATGGGAAAGGTATTTTGTGAAAGATGTGTAAAAAGAACTTTAAAAAAGTATGTGAATAGCAGACCCCAATAACACCACTGAGGGACAAGGACAGACAACCCATCACACAGTTTGTAAGGTTGAAAAAAGACAAGAGTCCATCAAGTTTAACCTAAAGCCTTACTGTGTTGATCCAGAGGAAGGCAAAAAACCCCATGAGGCTGATGCCAATTTCTCCATGAAAGAGGAGAAATTCCTTGCCGACCCCAAAATGGCGATCAGAATAAATCCTTGGATAATATTATTACTCTCTGGAAAAACATCCAGGCTCCCTTGAACTTGTTTAGGGAGTCAGACATCACAACATCATGTGGCAGAGAGTTCCACAGTCTCACTGCTCTTACAGTAAAGACTCTGTGTCTGTGATGATGATGAAACCTTCTTTCCTTTAGACGTAGAGGATGCCCCATTGTCATGATTACTCACCTAGGTGGCATTATTATTGCCACACACATGAAAAGCAAGGCAACACTAATGCCCGTTTTATGCGAATTGGAAAAAAAGTGCATACTTACTGTATGAGAGGCATTCCAGGGGATGCTTGGCATGCAAAATGGTGACACATCCCGCCTTTTGGTACTTCCACATAATAACTTGGTTCCTTGTTGAACCTAAACATGAAAATTTATCATTATACTTTCTATGTTTAGATATTGAAAAAAAATCTACACCCATAGTTCAGATTACTGGTGTTGTCTGGTGTTAATGCACTTCCCTGAATACAAATTGGCATCAAATTGTGTTTTAGAAAAGTATACTACATATTAGTATTTGTCCTTCATGTGAAAAACCAGGGATGTCCCAAGTGATGTAATGTTTTATCTACATTCAAACAATATACGCTGTTCATCCATTCTATCAAAACCATCTGCCTAGTGTGTACATTCTCCATGGGCCACAAAAACAACTCTGACCCGTCAATGCAGGTGCACGGTGCCAGTACCCGTGTCCCAGCTACAAAAGGAAACCCTTGCCAAATGTTTAAATCTGTATTTGAGTATTATAAGTTAATGTGTATAGTTATTGTTTTGTATGGCACACTGCCATATAAGGAGGTATTACAAATGTTTGCATTTTTGTCACACCAATGGTAGATTACTTTGTAAAAGATAAGTGGATTATTGGTCACATGACATTCCCCACCGCAGTCAGTTTCTATGTAAATGCTCCTGGAAAGGCTGATTGAGGAGTTTTCTAGTCCAACCCATCTCTTCCCAAAGGGCTGGACCCAAAACCACTTTAGTATGGCTCTAGCCAGAGAAGTGTGAAGAAGCCTCTTAGCTCTGCTCCTGCTAAGCAGATCTGTGAAGTCAGATAGCCTGGCTTGGGCCAGAGTATGCACCAAGCAAGAGTGTACCTCATAGGTCAGTAAAGTTCAGGCCTAGTCATTGGTCTGTTTGAGCTAAGCCCTGCTGCAAGCAAGATAACCAAGACTGCACCAAAGCATCAAGTACTACTCTAGTTGCTAAAATTTAGAACCTGAGACAGAGCTGGGTCTTGTGCCCAGTGCTCAAGGCATAGAAGATTTCACCGAAGGGCATCTTTCTTCAAATATCCTGAAAAAAAGAAAATCTACTAGCCAGAAGTGGAAAAGCAGCTGAGCAAAGACCCTTCTGTAAACTCTCTCTTTGTCAGAGTTAGTGCTACGTGGCTAAACACGTCACAAAATTTTTCAGTGTACAGCCTGCACATAAGGTATCGTACTGTAACTAAAGTTTTTAAGTATTTGCTCCACAGTCTATTTGGACTGATTGTAACACAATCAAAAAGTGTCAAAAGCACATTAGTGACTCTTAGTCAGAATGTTTGCCATCAAAGCTTTCTTGAGGGGAACATTGACAAACCTTCCACATATCTACTTAAGAAACTGAATCCAAAGTAGCAGCAGCACACAAGGTATAAGGTGCAAAAAGTTTGTGGTTTATTGCATCAGTGTAGACAGAGCAACGTTTCTGCGACCTCTTTGTCGCCTTTCTCAAGCTCCGAGCTTGAGAAAGGCGACGAAGACGTCGCAGAAACTTTGCTCTGTCTACACTGATGCAATAAACCACAAACTTTTTTGCACCTTATACCTTGTGTGCTGCTGCTACTTTGGATTTACTTATGGAATCCCTGAACCAAGGCTCCTACACAGCGTGCACCAGCTACCTGGATTACTTCATTGGTTGTGCTGCTCTCCTGGGAAGCTTACTTAAAAAACTGTATCTTTACAACCCAGTGCTAAAGTGACTTATTACTTGGATTTTGCACAATTAAGTAAAGTCAACTTTGTTTGCAAGCTACCAAAATGTCTGAATTTCTTTTTTAATGCACTCAAAGAAGATGGATGATCCAGTCTTGAAGAAATTATCAAGGATGAAAACACTCGACACAGGATGGATGAAAACACTCAATATAGTTGTGTTGTGGTGCACTTGTGCTGTGGTTGGCAGCATGCAGTAACTGCTCCTGTAATGCTGCTGTTACCCTACATTCTTTTAAATACTTGCTTGTTTTAGCGATTACTTCCTTGTTGGCAAATAGCAAAAACAGCAAGCATTAACCCCTTAATGACCAAGCCCATTTTCACCTTAAGGAACAGGTCAATTTTATTTTTGCGTTTTCGTTTTTTTCTCCTCGCCTTCTAAAATCCATAACTCCTTTATATTTCCATGTACAGACCCATATAAGGGCTTGCTTTTTGCGTGACCAATTGTACTTTGTATATGAAACCTCTAATTTTACCATAAAATGTACGGCAAACCCAAAAATAATTTTTTTTAGGGAGGAAATTTAAATGAAAACGAAAATTTTGCACATTTTGGAGGGTTTTGTTTTCATACTGTACACTTTACGGTAAAAATGATAGGTGTTCTTTATTCTGTGGGTCAATACAATTAAAATGATACCCATGGCTAGATACTTTTATATTTTTGTACCGCTTAAAAAAAATCGAACACTTTTTGTACAAAATCAGTAATGTAAAATCGCCCTATTTTGACCACCTATACCTTTTTCATTTTTCCGTATATAGGGCGGTATGAGGGCTCATTTTTTGCGCCATCATCTTTACTTTTTTTAGATACCACATTTGCATATATAAAACTTTTAGATAATTTTTTATAATTTTTTTTGGAATAAAATGTGACAAAAAAGCAGCATTTGTGGACTTTTTAAATTTTTTTTACGTTTACGCCATTCACCGTACGGGATCATTAACATTATATTTTGATAGTTCGGACATTTACACACGTGGCGATACCAAATATGTTTATTTAAAAAAAAATTATGCTTTTTGGGGGTAAAATGGGAAAAACTGACAATTTTCATTTTTATTGGGGGAGGGGATTTTTCACTTTTTTTGACTTTTTATTTTTACATTTTTCAACTTTTTTTTAAACAATTTTTATTTCCCCATAGGGGACTATCTATAGCAATCGTTTGATTGCTGATACTGTGCAGTGCTATGCATAGGACACAGCACTACTTAGTATTATCGGTGATCTTCTGCTCTGGTCTGCTCAATCGCAGACCAGAGCAGAAGACCCCGGGAGACAGCCGGAGCCAGGTGAGGGGACCTCAGGCCGCCATGCTGGATGATCGGATCCCTGCGGCAGCGCTGCGGGCGATCTGATAATCCAATCAAAGTGCCGCAATGCTGCAGATGCCGTGATCTGTATTGATCACGGCATTGGAGGGGTTAATGGCAGACATCCGCGCGATCGCGGATGTCGGCCATTACTGGCGGGTCCCCGGCTGCTGCTAGCAGCCGGAACCTGCTGTGTATGACGCGAGCACCCTTCCGCTGCTCGCGGTCATACACAGGACGTAAATTTACGTCCTGGTGCGGGAAGTCCCGCCAAACCAGGACGTACATTTCCGTCCGGGTCATTAAGGGGTTAAAGAATTGGGGTTACATTATATAGTGAAGTTTTTCCCTTTAGATCAGCTCACCAATCACATGACTTGTCTCAGGAAGGCATGCCAATCGTTTTATTTGTGGACTGTCATCACCGCTTTGGAAAGTATCCAAAAAATTTGAAATCTAAGAGACAAAATATGTGAATGTTAGTATCTGGATGTCCATAGAACTATGTGAGAATTATTGCTTTATTTAAACATGAACTTGCATTACGCGTATATAACAATCAAGTTTACGTGACTGTCTTACTTACAATATCCCCAGATCGTGGGTCCAGAACTAGTGGGTGACCATTACCGCTGGTTATCCACACTGTTTTTAAATAAGGAACGTAACACATTCCAGTGATTTCACCGGTGAACTGTTGAAGCCTCTGGATCAGCTGTCCATCTTGTGACCATACACCAACTGTTCGATCAAAAGATCCTGTCAAAAACCTGCCAAAAATTATACAAACAACAAAATGGTAAAATCTGGCATATTTAATCTTTAATATTCTTATAGATTTCTAAAAAAAACTTGTGGTGTCCCAGTACCGCATTCTATACGGTACTTGTTTATTTATGGGTCCCCATAGCCAGAGTCTCTAGGACGTAGGGATTCCTATTAGTCAGTCTACCCCTAGTCGCCTCTATTCTAGTATATAATTAGTAATTTATGCATAGGTTAATGTAAATAGCATAATATATGTAAATAAATGGTTAATTACTTGTTTCTATGGCATCGCAGGGCCTTCGGGTCATGTGATGCGTGCCAGGCCTCACTTTGGTATTTCTAGCCTCGCTCTGGTTTTATTACGTGTATAGGAAGTCAGATGATCACCCAGAAGCCTGTGTGACGGTGAGTGACAGCTGACCTTGGACCTATCAAATTAGGCTCCGCCCCTTGTCCATATAAGGGACGCGGCAGCCATTTTAGTTCTCTTGCTCCTGTGCTCTTGATGAGAGAAGACCTGTACAGCAGTAATCACAGTGAGTAAGGCCTGAGCCTTGCGGCAACAGCAGAACAATTATAGTTATAGAGTGTATCAATCCCCAAACACTCTGCGGGACTATCGGACCTAATCTACCCCTAAATCCGGACGGATCCACGCACCAATTACCTTGATTCTATTAACCTGCAAAAGACGCAAGGTCCACAGCAACTGTCAGTCATTGAAGTCTATACAAGTGTATTACAGAGACTGTTACTGTATTCTGAATGTACCGCAAGTTCAAGAGTAAAGTTTACTTCAGTTCAAGTTTAACTCCAGTGTGGACCTTCGGTCATTATCCTCATACACCTGTCGTTTCTGGGAAGGGCGGTGATAGGCCGAAGCTATACCTCAATAATACCAGCCCTCAGCCTGGCGTCACGAGTGACAGGGTTAATATTAACCCCTCATATACCATTACCATACCACAACTACCATACACCCCCCAAGGGCTACCACAAACTGCTAGGTAATATTTATTATCAGCTGCAATGGCTGATATTGCCTTCTATAATAGACCATGTGATCATAAGCAAACAAACAAACAATTCTTTGTTGGACACATATTTCCTCCTAAAAAGGGGATATAGGCCAATGAATGATGATAAAGGGCTGCATAGATGATCCAGTGATTGTTTGTTTGGCGCTGCCTGCAAGATAGTTGATCCATGTAAAGATGACCATCTGACCACTTTCTAGCGCAAATCTGTGGAACTTATCAGACACTTATCCTCTATCCACAAGATAGGAGAGAAGTGTCTGATCGCGGGGGTATGACTTATGAGGCAAGTAGGACGAGTCCTGTACAGGAGATAATGGGGGACCCCAGCGGTCAGACCCCTTTGTGATCTGACACTTATCCCCTATCCTCTGGGCAGAGTATCATGTAACAAATCTGATCTTGTCAGGTGTCCTGGGGTACATAAAGAGCATGATATACAGTCATGGCCGTAAATGTTGGCACCCCTGAATTTTGTTCAAGAAAATGAAGTATATGTCACAGAAAAGGATTCAGTAACACATGTTTTGCTATACACATGTTTTTTCCCTTTGTGTATTGGAACTAAACCAAAAAAGGGAGGAAGAAAAGCATAATGTCACACCAAACTCCAAAAATGGGGTGGACAAAATTATTGCCACCCTTTCAAAATTGTGGATAAATAAGATGGTTTCAAGCATGTGATGCTCCTTTAAACTCATCTAGGGCAAGTAACAGGTGTGGGCAATATAAAAATCACTCCTGAAAGCAGATAAAAAGGAGAGAAGTTCACTTAGTCTTTGCATTGTGTGTCTGTGTGTGCCACACTAAGCATGGACAACAGAAAGAGAAGAAGATAACTGTCTAAGGACTTGAGAACAAAAATTGTGGAGAAATTTCAACAATCTCAAGGTTACAAGTCCATCTCCAGAGATCTAGATTGGCCTTTGTCCACAGTGGGCAACACTATCAAGAACTTTGCAACCCATGGCACTGTAGCTAATCTCCCTGGGTGTGGATGGAAGAGAAAAATTGATGAAAGGTTTCAACGCAGGATAGTCCAGATGGTGAATAAGCAGCCCCAAACAAGTTCCAAAGATATTCAAGCTGTCCTGCAGGCTCAGGGAGCATCAGTGTCAGCACAAACTATCTGTCGACATTTAAATGAAATCAAACGCTATGGCAGGAGACCCAGGAGGACCCCACTGCTCGTACAGAGACATAAAAAGGCAAGACTACATTTTGCAAAAATGAACTTGAGTATGCCAAAATCCTTCTGGGAAAACGTCTTGTGGACATATGAGACCAAGATAGAGCTTTTTAGTAAAGCACATCATTCTACTGTTTACCGAAAACAGAATGAGGCCTACAAAGAAAAGAACACAGTACCTACAGTGAAATATGGTGGAGGTTCAATGATGGGGTTGTTTTGCTACCTCTGCCACTGGGTGCCTTGAATGTGTACAAAACATCATGATATCTGAGGATTACCAACGGATTTTGGGTCTCACTGTACACAGTGTCAGAAAGCTGGGTTTGCATCCGAGATCTTGGGTCTTTCAGCAGGACAATAACCCCAAACATATGTCAAAAAGCCCCAAGAAATGGATGGCAACAAAGCGCTGGAGAGTTCTGAAGTGGCCAGCAATGAGTCCAGACCTAAATCCCATTGAACACCTGTGGAGAGATCTTAAAATTGCTGTTGGGAAAAAGCGCCCTTCCAATAAGAGAGACCTGGATCAGTTTGCAAAGGAAGAGTGGCCCAACATTCCGGCTGAGAGGTGTAAGAAGCTTATTGATGGTTATAGGAAGCGACTGATTTCAGTTATTTTTTCCAAAGGGTGTGCAACCAAATATTAAGTTATGGGTGCCAATAATTTTTTCCAGCACATTTTTGGAAATTGGTGTGACATTATGTCCAATTTGCTTTTCTTTCTCCCTTTTTTGGTTTAGTTCCAATACACAGAAAGGGAATAAACATGTGTATAGCAAAACGTGTTACTGCAATCCTTTTCTGTGAGAAATACTTCATTTTCTTGAAAAATTTCAGGGGTGCCAACATTTACAGCCATGACTGTATGTTCTTTAACTGTGCATCGCTTCATACTTCATTGACTACTGCCTTACGAACCTGAGTTCAAGTTAAGTCTTCTTCATCCAATTTAACTTTCATATTTAAATAACAAGCCCAAAGAGAAAATAGTGGCACTTTCACAACATCCTGATGTTTCAGTGACAATGGTATCACCTTTAAGAGATGACAATGTGCTAGTAGAGGCAACAGCCAATGCATCCATCTCTGCAGTTCCACACATGTAAAGTGGATTAAGAGAGGATAGCTGAGAGTGTAAAGAGAGTTGGAGAGGTTCCAATATACATCTCAAAATATTAAAATTTTAAGAGTGAGAAAGATTGGCTCAGGTAGGGAATCCAAAGTTAGAAGGTGATGCCCCTTTGATAGCTCTAGTAATACAGGTTTTGCTATATTAACACTAAAGTCTGACACCTTCCCAAGTTCCTGCAGGAGGGCAAAAACAGTAACTAGCTCAGTAATAGGATTTTCTCAGAACAATAGTAGATTGTCTGCAAAAAGGGCTGTTTTCACATGATTTTTTCCTACTGCAATCCCTGTTACTCCGGGGTCCTTAAAAATAACTTGTAAGAGAGAGCTAAATGGGCAAATTAAATAAAAGGGGGTACAATGGACACCCCTGTCTCGTTCCCTTTTTTAAATTAAAAGAAGGGAATTTACAAGGCAATAGTCCAATCACTTGGATTTACCACATGTGACACCAGTCAAGGTGTAGAAACATCTAAGAGAAATAGGCGACCCCAGAGATAAATTTAAAGTTTCATAGCAAAGAGTCTGAATACTTATGTCCCTGCAAAAATAATTTTTTTCACCTTTTTAATAAATAAGCATCGATCTCTAAATTTCTGTTTCCACATTGTCATTATGGGGTATTGAGTGCAGAATAATGGGAGAAAGATGTTTTTTTTTCTTTTCGCACAAGGACACAATATATATATTCACTAAAATGTGAAAAAAGTAAAAGGGTCTGAAAACTTTCCAAATGCATTGTGAATAGACTGAGCTTTATACAGATACATGTTGTCCCTTTGGACATTTAGTGATAAATATAACTGGAATGCATATCACTGGGTTGGACATCTTCCAAAGTCCACTGTATATAAGTTGCCACATCCATCAGGTCTAATTATGTTACAGTGGTTTCACATCATTCAACATCACAGGAGACAGGAGTACACATTACACTTACAAAACCACAAAGAGAAACCACTGGGCTATTCTAAATACCATGAATACCACATGGCGCTTCTTTACTACTGCTGACTGCAGCCTGTGAACTATCAACAATTCAACGACAAGATTCTGTTTATTGCTGTTATCTACCTATGAATGGGACTAATGAAAAAAGCATACACTTCTTTTCCCACACTTCCATATGAATTCTTAATAAATATTTTTGCATAATTCCTACGGAGCAGATTTATGGTAAATGTCTTCAGTCTACTACACCTTTATCAGATCTGATTGCCAAGTAAAACAGACTTAAAGTATTAGTGCACACCATATACACACACACAAGGTTCTCGCATTTCGACAAGAACTGCTATGTTCTTTTTTGGATCTGTTTTACTTAGCATTCAGACAGTCTCATAAATGTCGAGTAGGCTGAAAATGTATACCATAAATCTGAATACAAAATAAAATCTTTTTTATTGTGTTGTAAACTAAGCAATTCTATCATAAATTCTTATAGGATATCCAAAGGTATAGCTCCAAAGATGGTCCCAAAGGCAGGATATGTGTTTAAAATTCCTGGCAACTTCTGAGCACGAGACTTTCCCTTAGATTATCGTCATCTGAAGACGGATTTGGTGCATTTTAAACACATATCCTGTTGGACCACCATTGGAGGTACATTTAAAATGTTTCTTTTATTGAAAAATGATATTGTATTTAATGGCATAACAATTCAGCATTACTGGCAGTTGTCAGGATCCGGGTAGGTAGCGGGAAGAACACGGGAGTGCATCCTCTGTGTCAGTGAGGTGATGGCGTGGGCCGTACCAGGGGAACGGAATCTAAAGGGTTACTGGTATTCACCAGAGCCCGCCGCAAAGCGGGATGGACTTGCTGCGGCAGGTAACCCCCAGGTCGTTCCACCCGATAGCGACTCAAGCGCATTGACTGCTGAGACAGGCACGGTACACAAGGACTAGGCAAAGGCAAGGTCGGACGTAGCAGAAGGTCTGGGCAGGCGGCAACGGTTCGTAGTCAGGGGCAACGGCAAAGGGTCTGGATACACAGGCAATAGGCACACGGGAACGCTTTCACTGGCACTAGGGCAACAAGATCCGGCAAGGACAGGAAGGGGGTTTTTATGTGTAGGGAGTGATTTGAAACTGATTGTGCTAGGCACCAATTAATGGTGTACTGGCCCTTTAAATCTGAGAGACCCGGCGCACGCGTGCCCTAGAGAGCGGGGCCGCGCGCGCCGGGACTGAGCAGGAGGATGGGGCAGGTGAGAAGATCGGGATGCGACCCGCGGGCAGGCACGTCCCGCTGCGCGAATCGCATCCCAGCCGGGGGACACAGAGCAGTGCTCCCGGTCAGCGTGTCTGACCAGGGCGCTGCAAGGATGAACAGGACGCAGCGAGTGCTCCGGGGGAGGAGCAGGACCCGGAGCGCTCGGCGTTACAGTACCCCCCCCCTTAGGTCTCCCCCTCTTTTTGGAACCAAAAAATTTGTGGATAAGCTCCTTGTCCAAAATATTGGCCTCTGGCTCCCAGGACCTCTCTTCCGGACCACAATTCTCCCAATCAATTAAAAAAAAATCTTTTACCTCGAACAACCTTGGAGGCGAGGATCTCCTTGACAGAGAAGACAAACAGGAGCAGGAACAGTGACCTTGGGAGAAAAGCGGTTAAGTATGAGAGGTTTGAGAAGAGAAACATGGAAAGAGTTAGGAATGTGAAGAGAAGAAGGAAGATGGAGCTTGTAGGAAACGGAATTGATTTGGTTCTTGATCTTAAAAGGCCCAAGGTAACGAGGACCCAGCTTGTAGCTAGGGACCCGGAACCGAATGTATTTGGCAGAGAGCCATACTTTGTCACCAGGGGCAAAGACAGGAGGAGTTCTTCTCTTCTTATCCGCATGTCTCTTCATGCGAGACGAGGCCAGTGAGAGCGACTTTTGAGTCTCCCTCCAGATAGATGAGAAGTCCTGAGTTAATTAATCTACGGCAGGAACTCCAGATGAAGTGGGAATGGGCAGGGGGGCCGAGGATGACGGCCATACACTACAAAGAATGGAGATTTAGCGGAAGACTCAGAATTCTTGAAATTGTACGAAAATTCAGCCCAGGGCAGCAGGTCAACCCAATCATCTTGGCGGGAGGAGACAAAATTTTGCAGATAGTCACCAAGAATTTGGTTCACTCTCCCCACTTGTCCATTGGATTGAGGGTGATAGGCGGACGAGAAATTCAATTTGATCTTTAACTGAGTGCAGAGTGCTTTCCAAAATTTTGAGATAAATTGAACGTCTCTATCAGAGATGATATGCGTGGGAAGCCCGTGGAGGCGAAAAATGTGCAGAAAAAATTGCTTCGCCAACTGTGGCTCAGAAGGAAGACCAGAAAGCGGGACAAAGTGAGCCATTTTGGAAAAACAATCAACGACCACCCAAATGACGGTGTTGCCATGAGATGAAGGAAGATCCGTGATGACTATGTGGGACCATGGCTGTTCAGGCACCGGCAGGGGGTGGAGAAGACCCACAGGCTTCTGGCGTGGAGTTTTATCACGTGCACATACTGTACAGGCCCGTACAAAGTCAGTCATATCGTTTTCCATGGAAGACCACCAGTAGTGTCTGAAAATGAACTGTATGTGTTACGCCGAGCGCTCCGGGTCCCTGCTCCTCCCCGGAGCGCTCGCGGCGTTCCTCTCTCTGCAGCGCCCCGGTCAGACCCGCTGACCAGGAGCGCTGCACTGACACTGCCGGCGGGGATGCGATTCGCATAGCGGGACGCGCCCGCTCGCGAATCGCATCCCAAGTCACTCACCTGTCCCGGTCCCCGGCTGTCTCGTCCTGGCGTGCGCGGCTCCGCTCCTTAGGGCGCGCGTGCGCCAGCTCTCTAAGATTTAAAGGGCCAGTGCACCAATGATTGGTGCCTGGCCCAATCAGTCTAATTATCCTCCACCTGCTCCCTGTCTATTTAACCTCACTTCCCCTTCACTTCCTTGCCGGATCGTGTTGCCTTGTGCCAGAGAAAGCGTTTATAGTGTTTGCCTTACCAGTGTTCTTAACCTCTTGCTATCGCCATTGACTACGAACCTTGCCGCCTGCCCCGACCTTCTGCTACGTCTGACCTTGCCTCTGTCTAGTTCTTCTGTCCCACGCCTTCTCAGCAGTCAGCGAGGTTGAGCCGTTGCCGGTGGATACGACCTGGTTGCTACCGCCGCAGCAAGACCATCCCGCTTTGCGGCGGGCTCTGGTGAATACCAGCAGCAACCTAGAACCGGTCCACCGACACTGTCCACGCCAATCCCTCGCTGACACAGAGGATCCACATCCAGCCTGCCAAATCCTAACAGTATGGATTTTTTAATTCCGGCGTGACCAGTCAGATGGGAGGAATGACCCCATTTGAGAGTCTTGAGGCGAAGACGTGGAGGAACATAAGTTTTTCCTGGAGGAACTGGCACCAGAGAAGCAGGAGCAGAAGAGATCAGGCACTCAGGAGGTAGGATGTGCTGAGGAAGGGTCTCGACTTCGGAGGCATCGGTGGAACGAGATAAGGCATCTGCCCCTATATTCTTATCTGCAGGACGAAAATGAATTTGAAAGTTGAAGGCTTCAGAGGATCAGAAAGAAAGGCTTCAGAGGATCAGGTCTGGACAAGACTGGAGCAGAGGAGAAGGCAGCTTTGAGATGGTTAAAGGCTTCCTCCTCCTGTGGCGGCCAGGATTTCGGATTAGCATTTTTCTTAGTCAATGCTACAATAGGAGCAACAACGGTGGAGAAGTGGGGAATGAATTGACGATAATAATTAGCTAATCCGAGAAATCTTTGGATGGCTCGCAGGCTAGTGGGACGTGGCCAGTCCATTACCGCAGATAGCTTATCAGGGTCCATTTGAAGACCCTGTCCAGAGACCAGGTATCCCAGGAAAGGAAGACAACTGCATTCAAAAAGGCATTTTTCTAATTTGGCGTAAAGATGGTTTACACGAAGGCGCTGGAGCATTTGACGGACATGGAGACGGTGTTCCTCAAGGTTGGAGGAAAAAATTAGGATGTCATCAAGGTAGACAACTACACAGGTATACAATAAGTCCCGAAAGATTTCGTTGACAAAAGCCTGAAAGACTGCAGGGGCATTGCAAAGTCCAAATGGCATGACAAGATATTCGAAGTGGCCATCTCTAGTGTTAAAAGCAGTTTTCCACTCATCTCCCTCACGTATTCTGATGAGGTTATAGGCGCCCCTGAGGTCAAGTTTTGTAAAAACATTTGCTCCGTGCAGACGGTCAAACAGCTCAGAGATGAGAGGCAGAGGGTAGCGGTTCTTTACAGTGATTTTGTTAAGACCGCGTTAATCAATGCAGGGCCGTAGGGATCCATCCTTTTTGGCAACGAAAAAGAAGCCCGCTCCTGCGGGAGATGAAGATTTTCAGATAAAACCCTTTTAAAGGTTTTCTTGTATATATTCAGACATGGCCTGCGTTTCAGGAGAGGATAGTGGGAAAATCCTGCCACGGGGTGGAGTAGTGCCAGGAAGCAAGTCAATAGGACAGTCAAAAGGTCTGTGTGGCGGTAAGACCTCAGCTTGTTTTTTGGAAAAAACTTCAGAATAGTCCTGATAGGCTTTAGGAAGACCTGGCAAAGGCGTGGCAAAGGAGACTTGACAGGTGGGAACAGAATTGAGACATTGTTTGTGGCAAGAAGGTCCCCAATTTTTAATATCCCCAGTGGCCCAGTCGAGGATAGGTGCATGACGCTGGAGCCAGGGCAGACCGAGAAGAATTTCAGAGGTGCAGTTGGGTAATACGAAAAATTCAATACTCTCCTGATGGAGATCTCCAGTGCTCATGAGCAGAGGTTCTGTGCGATAACGCATGGTGCAGACCAGTCTTTCTCCATTCACAGAAGAAATAAAAAGAGGTTTGACGAGACTGTTAACAGGGATATTGAATTTATTGATGAAGGAGGCTTCAATGAAATTTCCTGCAGAACCAGAGTCCAAAAAGGCCACAGCGGAGAAAGAAGTATTAATATTTGCGGATAGGGAAATCCGCACAGGTATAGTCAGACATGGAGAGGAGGAATTCACACCTAGTAACGCCTCTCCCGCGTTAACTAGGTGTGTGCATGCGTTTCCCTGACGCGGAGGACGAATAGGACAATCCTTTAGGAAATGTTCGGTACTGGCACAGTACAGGCACAAATTTCCATTTCTGCGGCGAGTCCTCTCTTCTTGAGTCAGGCATGACCGATCCACTTGCATAGCCTCCTCGGCGGAAGGCACAGGAGTAGGTTGCAGTGGACTCTGTAAGAGAGGTGTCAAGCGAGGAAATCGTCTGGTGCGAACAAGATCATTTTCTTGGCGGAGCTCCTGGCGTCTTTCAGTGAAACGCATATCAATGCGGGTGGCCAACTGGATAAGTTCCGACAGGTTAGCAGGAATCTCTCGTGCGGCCAGAACATCTTTGATTTGGCTGGATAAACCTTTCTTGAAGGTCGTGCAGAGAGCCTCGTTGTTCCAGGCGAGTTCAGAAGCGAGGGTACGGAACTGTATGGCATATTCGCCCAGTGAAGAGTTCCCTTGGACAAGATTCAGTAGAGCCGTCTCGGCTGAGGAGGACCGGGCTGGCTCCTCAAAGACACTGCGTACTTCAGAGAAGAAGGACTGGATAGTAGCAGTGGCAGGATCGTTGCGGTCCCAAAGTGGTGTGGCCCAGGACAAGGCCTATCCAGACAGCAGGCTGACCACAAACGCCACCTTAGACCGTTCTGTGGGAAACTGTTCCGAAATCATCTCCAGGTGTAGTGAACACTGGGTCAGGAAGCCACGGCACAACTTAGAATTCCTGTCAAATTTGTCCGTTAGAGACAGGCGAACTCTGGACGTGGCAGCGTCAGCTCACTGTGGAGGAGATGCTGGAGCTGGCGGTGGAGATGGTTGCTGCTGTGGAAGCAGAAGCTGCTGAAGCATGGCAGTCAACTGAGACAGCTGTTGTCCTTGTTGGGCGACCTGCTGGGATTGCTGGGCGACCACGGAGGTGAGGTCAGCGAGACTTGGAAGCGGCACCTCAACGGGATCCATGGCCGGATCTACTGTCAGGATCCGGGTAGGTAGCGGGAAGAACACAGGAGTGCATCCTCTGTGTTAGTGTGGTGATGGCGTGGGCCGTACCAGGGGAACGGAATCTAAGGGGTTACTGGTATTCACCAGAGCCCGCCGCAAAGCGGGATGGACTCGCTGCGGCAGGTAACCCCCAGGTCATTCCACCCGATAGCGACTCAACCTCACTGACTGCTGAGACAGGCCCGGTACACACGGACTAGGCAAAGGCAAGGTCGGACGTAGCAGAAGGTCTGGGCAGGCGGCAACGGTTCGTAGTAAGGGGCAATGGCAAAGGGTCTGGATACACAAGCAATAGGCACACGGGAACGCTTTCACTGGCACTAGGGCAACAAGATCCGGCAAGGACAAGAAGGGGAAGGGGGTTTTTATGTGTAGGGAGTGATTTCAAACTGATTGGGCCAGACACCAATTAATGGTGCACTGGCCCTTTAAATCTGAGAGACCCGGCACGCGCGCGCGCACCCTAGAGAGCGGGGCCGCGCACGCCGGGACTGAGCAGGAGGACGGGGCAGATGAGAAGATCGGGATGCGACCAGCGGACAGGCACGCCCCACCGCGCGGATCGCATCCCCGCCGGGGGACACAGAGCAGTGCTCCCGGTCATCGAGGCTGACCGGGGTGCTGCCAAGATGAACAGGACGCCATGAGTCATGCTCTCTTTAGTGCTGAGAATTTGAAGGTGTGTGCAGCCTTAGCCAGTCAGACACTGAACCTCTCTCTCTGCTGTTCAGAGCAGGAGGGTGGATGCTGCTCTCAGAATAGCCAGATAAGATAACAGGGGCCACAGGAGCTATGCATATCAGGCAGGATGGTTTACCTGGAGCATATCCAGGAAGTGTGGTGGCTTTGGACATGTTGGTTATTGTCAAACTGATAGTTTCTCAAACTAGTCATGCATGATCAATAAAACTGGATAAAGGATCTTACTGAGAACATGCTGAGAATATTCTGAGAATATTATTTGCTGAAATATTCTTTCACCTAACTATTGACCTAAAGTTTCAAACACAAAATACTTATTTTCAGATGATGATCATTGGTTGGCTAGAATTAGTTTTGGTTGAAACAATCTGGTTTCATTAACTTTGATCTAATGTATATGGAATCTTTAGACCTTGTGTATGGCTCTATACTGACTCTAAGTGGTAATACAGCACCCAAAGCCCATACTATATCTCTCTCTGAGTATCTCTGATAAAAAAACAGGAATTTTTGCTAGATTTTTGCTAGATTCTATATAAATATCTAAAAAAATAATAATCATATACAACAGTTGGGAGGTAAATTCCCATAAAGGGGAACTCTGATGGAACATACATGGAACACAAATGTTTTCAAATCCACTGGTGCCAGAAAGTTCAACAGATTTGTAAATTACTTCTATTTAAAAACGTAATCCTTCCAGTACTTATCAGCTGTTGTATGCTGCAGAGAAAGTTGTATTGTTCTTTTCAGTCTGACCACAGTGCTCTCTGCTGACACCTCTGTCTGTGTCAAGAACTGTCCAGAGTAAAAGCAAATCCCCAAAGCAAACCTCCCTGCTCTGAACAGTTCCTGACACAAACTGAGGTGTCAGCAGAGAGCACTGTGGTCAGACTGGTAAGAACTACACAACTTTCTATATAGTATACAGCATCTGATAAGTACTGAAAGGATTAAGATTTTTAAATAGAAGTAATTTACAAATCTGTTTAACTTTCAAGCACCAGTTGATTTGAAAACATTTTTCCCCACAAGATTTCCCGTTTAAAAGCATTGCTTCTTAAAGGAAGTTTCACAATATGCCTGCCATGCATATTCAGAGGAATTCCGTGCCTCCATACATCCTCTGTACACACACTATGCATGAGGCTTCATATGAAAACATATATTATGATGTCTTAAAATTGTGGTGAGTAATACTGTTCATACCTTGTGCTCTCACGTTCACGGACAAGAAGAAGGTGGGTAATTCCAGCCTCATGGGCACGAAGATTACTGTGCACAACCCTGAGACATATCTTGTCTGGAGTTTGATAGGTGTCAAATATTAAGAACTTTCTGTCATAGCTGAAGAAAAGTAACATCAATGTGGTAAAAATGATTTGAAAACATACAAATATTCCCTGTAAAATCACATATAGAAACAGAAGAATCTGGCACTGCTGCCGATACCAATGCCCTCTCGACTAGTAGACACCAGCTGCTCTCAGTGGATACCAAACGGGTGTGCGCTCCAAATGATGGGGAGTCTAATAGCATATAATAGAGGTAGTAGAAGGATGCACTCACCCGGTAAACTTGCTTGAAGGAATATTTATTCACAAACAGCATACAAACGTACAGCGGGTAGAAACAGAGGTGCGGACTGTTTCCTGCGTCCAAGCGCACTTCCTCGGGCTGCCGATCTATGCCGCCACTCACAGGTGAGTATTAAACAGACACACAATGAAGATGTGGGGCGGCACTGCTATATGAATGTCCACCATCTGTACCCTGCTAACTGTAGAGGTGCCGGATTATTAGAGCTGTCGCAATCCCAAAACCAGTCTTTCAGTGCTCAGTGGCACTAGCACAAGCCCATGTCCAGTAGAAGCCGCAGGAGCGGTGAAACGGTCGTTGACCTGTCCCTTTTGTCTCCACTCCCGATGTTTGTGAATCCTTTGGTTTGAAATAAAGAAGCACCTTTTATGCCAGCGCATTGAGGGCCGTGAGCATTTCTTCTTTCAATTATTTGAGTATTAAATAGACAACCATAGTGTTACTATGGAGACATCTAAACAAATACAAGAAATGGTGCAAAACTAAGTAAAACCATTTATAAAAATAGTTATATATAGATATGTGGAGCTCACAAAAAAAAAATATGCGAGGTTAACTGAGATATTCTCAGACCCCAAAGAGAATTACTAGAAAGAGAAAAAATAAAATGGATTACTCAGTCCCCAGCTACATCACTCAAAAAGAATGTATGATGGATTAATGGTTCAGATAGAAAAATAGTAGACTTCCAGACCAATATAGTGACAATATAAAATTTAATGACAAAAAGAAATAACAAAAAAGAATGAATGAAATTGCTAAAAAAAAAAAAAATTACAGCCCTACAGCTGTGCAATAATGATGTGCCAATTGGCATAATTATCTATCACCAATAAATAAGTCTTGAGGAGTAAATAGTATTTGCATATAACAAATTCAATGCAGTCATATAGAACAATGTGACTGGATATGATGTAAAATGTAACAATGAAACTAAATATGAAATTGCAACAAAAAAGACCAGTCTTGAATATTAATCTTAGCAGTATCAGCGCCAGTCCTGAAAAGAAAGTGAGTGGTGCAAGTCCTATCATAGAAACAGGATCATAGTAGATGTATAACAAAAGTTTCTGTGCGGAGGAAAAGTGAACTCCTGTATCTGGAGTAGAGGATGGGAGACCGGCTATGAGGACCGGCTGTGCCGATGTAAAAGTTCCTATAAGGAAAAGACACAGACACTCATGTGCCACTCACCCACTCTATACGCTGGTCCCGGTATCGATGGTTTCTTGCTCTAGCTAAGAACGGCAGGAGCACCGGCAAGTGCAGCCGCCGCAAGCTCCCGGCGTGGGACGTAGCGGGTGGATGCTCACGCGTCTGGCAATCAGCTGGTCAGATGGATGCAGCCGGCTCCGTGCTGTTACAATGATTGTAGATGCCTCAATGCTTGTGTGAATGGCGATAAATGAAGTATCCTCCGCACAGATGGATCCCTGTAATCCGGCAGCTCCTGGTAGTATGGTAAATCTGATAATCCGGTATAACCAATGCTGCAGTGGTTTAAAGAAGCAATGTTCCTGTGGGTTAGATGTTATTCCCAAATGGATTTTGAATGGATGGAAGTCTCTCCAAGGCTTAAAAATCCTTAAACCGCAATGGTATTGGTCTAATAGAGTGAACAAAGTCAATAAAAAACACAAAACGTGTTTCGGGGTATATAACCGAACATAAGCTATAATCTACCACTGAGGAAGGGGTTAGAATGGCTAATGTTCGGTTATATACCCCGAAACGCATTTGGTGTTCACACTATTAAACCAATACCAAATTGCGGTTTAACGATTTTTAAGCCTTGGAGAGACTTACATCCATTCAAAATCCATTTGGGAATAACATCTAACCCACAGGAACATTGCTTCTTTAAACCACTGCAGCATTGGTTATACCGGATTATCGGACTTACCATCCTACCAGGAGCTGCCGGATTACAGGGATCCATCTGTACGGAGGATACTTCATTTATTGCCATCCACACAAGCAATGAGGCATCTACAATCATTGTAACATCACGGAGTCGGCTGCATCCATCTGACCAGCTGATTGCCAGACACGTGAGCATGCGTCACTTGTCGGTGCTCCTGCCGTTCTTAGCTAGAGCAAGAAACCATCGATACCGGGACCAGCATGGAGTGGGTGAGTGGCACATGAGTGCCTGTGCCTTTTCCTTATAGGAACTTTTACATCGGCACAGCCGGTCC